>NW_015544509.1:5540-18547 GCF_001515605.1 Sinocyclocheilus anshuiensis | reverse complement strand
CCTTCCAAAAGAGGACGATATCTGCTTTGTCATGCCTAGAGCTGATCCGTGCTGGTTGCTGAGGAAATAAATCAACTTCACGCTGTGGATCGCCGGATCGGCTTTCACCGTGGACGAAGCGGAGTCCAGCCCGGGGTCGTTGCATGTGGTTGCCGCAAGCCCACCGGCCGCGCCGTTCTCAAGCCCACCCGCCGCCGCTCACTCTAGCTGCCGGCCTCCGCTCACTCTAGCCCGCCATGTATTTCGTTGTGAAAGCGAAACTATTTTGTTTGGCCTTCCAAAAGAGGACCCCACTGGATGCAACAAATGCCTCGTTTATAATGGGTTTTATTGGTTTTGTCTCGTCGTGCCGGGACATGGCATCACAGTATGTTAAGGGGCGTAACATTTCCGTTACACGCTTGAGGTATTCGGCCAATCACAACGCACTGGATAGCTGGCCAATCACAGCACACCTCACTTTTCAGACCGATGAGCTTTGTAAAAATCGATGCGTTTCAGAAAGGCGGGGCATAGAGGAGAAACAATAATGTACAGTATGTGGAAAATAATGTGTTTTTTGAACTTTAAACCTCATACACACATTTCATTACACCAAATACACAAAATAATGTTCGTTTTAGCAACATCATATGACCCCTTTAATTCTCAGTATCGGTCTGAACTAGTAGTGAGAACAAAAGGGCATTCTCACTTGTTCGTTGCCAAGGTTGAGGTCGGCAAAGGTGTATTTTTCTGCTGCATCTGAAGTAGCTGAGGCATTGAGGGAAAAAAATGTCAGTATATTCAAACTTCAGTATGTTAACCAGTTTGCTGTATTTTCATTGGCTGTGAGCAGCTGTGATTGTGGAGGCAAAGTCACATCTAAGAATTTATTCGATTCAATAAGAAAATTGTCCACCTCAACAGAGTTTTAATGTGCATTTTGGAAATCAGATTCACATCTTGGTCTTTCCAGACAGAATTTATGCAATGGTGCAAATTTTGCATGGAATGGAAATACATAAAATGCATGAGGGTTTGTGTGCATGTGTGTGGACTGGACGCCCCACCTTCCTCCATTCTGCATCTGGTGGCTTTGAAGCACAGCTTCCCTCTCTCCCTGCTGGCCAGCTTAGAGTCTGCAAACAACACGAAATGAAGGCAAAAACAAGAAAGATGATGAGTGCTCATCCATTTCTTCACAGAAAATCTCTTTTTACTGCTACCACATCAGAGAATCAAATAAAGAAAAACAGTTCAGATGTCAAGGCCAGTTAATTAACTCTTCAAAGCAAAGTCAGAATTTTAAAGTGCGTTTTGCTGCCCTTGCTCCATATTTTACAAGTTGCTTTCCATGTGTCTTTATTATTGCTTCAAAGTTTTAGTTTTAATTAGCCACTGCATTTATGAACTCAGCATCTTCATGTGAACTCAGGTCATAATTACACTTATTTTAATACACCATATGATAGTTGTGTGCGCGTAACAGTCCAAAAAGTAATTATTTACAAAAATCGTTTGTCACAGCTGTCAAATCTCATTTGCGCTTATGCATATTCAAAATAATAAGATATGTCACGCCAAGTTTGATGTCACTGACTTTTGTTTTTGAATATGCTGAAGTGTGAATGAGATTTGAGAGCTGCAGAAGAGAATGAAATTACTAATATGAATGGATAACTTAAATTTCCTTACACAAAGTTATTGTATGTTTTCAGAAGACTTTTTTGTGCTCTATGGAAGAAAGTCATATGGAATTGTGAAAAATAAATATTCTGTCATCGTTCACTCACCATCATGTCGTTCCAAATCCCTAAGAGTTTTGTTCATATTCAGAACGCAAATGAAGAATATTTACAAATGAATAAAAGCCTAAATTGAATCTGTTCATTACATAAAGAGATTGTATCTCTTCGGAAGGCTTGGGTTTAAACCGCTCTATTCATATGGATTACTTTCACACAGTCTTTATAAACTTTTTGAAGCATTGGCGGAATGGACTTCAGTGGAGGGACAGAAATCTCTTAAGTTTCATGGAAAATATCTTCATTTCTGTTTCCAAGATTTGAACCGACACGAAAGCAAGTAAATGATGACAGAATATTCATTTTTGGGTGAACTGGCCCATTAAGTGTGAGAAACAAAGAAATGTATGAAGCCTTTTTGAACAACAGATCAAACAGATCAAATGTTCAGATTAGATCTTCAAAACTCAAGACCTTTAAATTCCATGATGCTCAGTGTCCTTTCATGTCTCAAGCCTAAGATGCTAACACAGTGGTTGGCTGGAGCCAAAAGTTGAATAGAAATTTTTTTTCTGCATTCAAAGACTAATGACAAGGCAGTATTCTTCATTTGTTTGTAGCTGTAGGTTCCTGCTCCATCTCCTCAGGCTGAAGTCACTCTTTTCCTTCAGACCAATAAATTAATTAAAAGTACTGAATTAAAAAACGTCCAAAAGCCAATGTAGCTTAAAACATAAATACAGATAAACAACACCAGTCGCTGGGCTTCTGTATGAAACAGAAGATTGATTTTACAAGTTCACACACTTAACAAGCAGACACCGATTTAGCTTTAGAAGTGGTGCGCTCGGTTAAAGATGCATTGAAGCCACAAGTTCTTGTCCACATATTTTCACATTATTAAATGTATTCGCCTCATCCAAGCTGACGGTACGAGACGAACACATGCACGGGATTCAATTTTCAATTTAGTTAGCCACTAAAATGCGTATGCCTGCATGTTTTACACACTCAGCACAATTTCAAAGTGGCCTAATTTCATCTCAGCATTTCAGAGCTGCTGCATCACTTTCTGCAGCGCGTTTCTCTCTCAGTATCAGCCGTACAGAAGACTCAACACAAATGCAATGTGACCCACTTTCAATAGGCCATTTAAAGGCTGCAGGTCATGGAGTGTATCATCACGTGTCTGTACCCACTCCCAGCTTCTTTTGATACTCTGCTTGCCCTGCTGGCATGCAATCAAGTTCCTCTGCATCAATATTCACAGTGCTGGAGGTACAGTACATATGGATTAATGTAGGCAGATCGCTCTTTTCACAGCACCTCAAAACAAATCCGTCTGATGGTTCAAAGGAACAACAGATGGACCCCCAAATATGACAATTCCCTTGCGAGAGACCCCCTTCCTAAAATATAAAGGTGGTTTATACAGGAAGCAATTTATAATGTATGAAAAAAAATACACAACACTATACTTAGTATTTTACACAGTATAAATGTTATTTTAATACATGCAAATACATAGCTGCCTTTATATTTTAAGAAAGTGGTTCTCTACCAAAGAGTAGAGAACAATTTGATAAAAAAACACTAGGCGTAAACGAGAAGAATCAAGCTATTGTTTTTAATCTGAGATGAGACAAGAGGAAATAACATCATTTATGAAGGACCACCATTATGAATTGTGGATATTTTGCTATGCATCTCGTTTTTTGTTGGATGGAGGAAAAAACTCATACTGGCTCCAAGCCACTAGTGGTCAACCGATATATCGCCAAGGCCGAAATATCAGCCGATATTTGGCATTTTTCAAATAGCGGCATCGGCCGATAAGTTTTTTTTTTTGGCCGATGTGTTAGAGGCGGGACTTCTATTTTGACGGCGCCGAGAACAGCTGCGATAGCACCTGAGCACACAGTGCTCACATTCTCCCTCTTGTTCGCTGTTGTCATTCAGTTCTGTCTAATACGGATAGAAGTCTATCTAATAATCAGATAGAACTGTTAAACAAAGGAATTAAAATGTATATAAAAAGTATTATAACGATTGCTTGCAAACATTATAATACATTCTCATTTGCCGTCAGCATTCAGCAAATACGTATTTATATCATTTAAACAAATCTTTAAATGACTAATGAATGAACATTTAATTTCACAAACCTTGCAGTCGAATCTAGTTGAGATCTTGTGAAGTGTGCATTTGTATCCTGCATGATCGCATGTTCTCTGCGTGACGGTCGTCACTGGAGACACGCGATCGGCATACTTTAAACTCGTGACTGATTTCAAATTATGCTGCGCTTTATGCATTTGCCCACTGTCATATTCGTGTCATTTTCATTGCGTGCTGTATGTAAAATGAGTGCTACCTTGGCTTTATTTGAAGAAAAAAAATAAAAAATTCCCAATGCACACAAACTTCCCAGAATACTGAGTGCCCTGTAGGTTACAGTGTTTACTTCCTTTTTAATTAGATTTTTATTAAATATTTATTTATTTGTGAAAATGCTTTGTCTTCTAAAGTATAAGTATGTTTATTTTACACAATTATTTTAAATCCATTTTCAAATGATTTCAAATTTCTTAAATATAAATTTAAATAAATAAAATTATATCGGCTTTATATCAGCCATCGGCCACCCTGCTTTCCAAGATCGGCTGTCAAAAAACCCATATCGGTCGACCACTACTTGGAACCAAATAAAGGAGCGATCCACAGTCTACCAAGCAATGTGGAGCAATGCACTTAACCCCAGGTGGCTGCAGGAGGAGTGAAAGTGTCTGCTAAGCGACTAAGTGCATGTAACCAGAGCATACTGGAGGATTCATACCTTTATCTCCCACAGGGTTGATGCACTTATGCAGCCTCCACTGCCGACTGCTGCTGGACACCTGAACTATGTGGAACTCACGAACACCTGCTTCACTCTGACAGAGACAGAGAGAAAAGAGTCAAATCAACACACATCATTCACGAGAGATGAGATTAAACTGATCTCCACAGAGAAATCAACTCAGATCTCAGAGGAATGGATGGTGACTGTGTGAACACTAATGATTTGGACTGTCAATTTAATATGATACATTAATATAATATACTAGTATTATAATCCTCCTAAACTTGAATCTTTGCATACAAGTTGAGATAAAGCCCATCATAATTTCACATCTGTGCATCCCTAATGCCACAGTGTTCACATGTTTCATGAAGTGCAAGAACAGAAAGTATTAAAATGAAAAAGAAAAACATGAGCAGTCCATGTGTGGGAAAGAACTCACTGTGTTAATGTTCTCCACATCCACAAAGACCAACATGCTGCCGTTTTTCTCCTCTGCTTCTTGCTGTTCTTCTGTCTCTCTCTCTCTGCCGTGCAGTGTGTTGCTGCGGCTGGCCATGGCTCTGACGCTGAGAGAGCGGCTTGCGCAGATGAAAGCAGTGTGTCGAAGGACCCTGTGACTAAAAGTTTCAGAGAAACGAAGATGAGTCACTGGAATTCATGTGGTAGTTTTCAAACTCTAAATGATGTTAAAGGTCAATTAGTCCTCTTTAAACGGCAGACAGCAAATTTCCAAATGAAAAAGCATACGCTTATGTTTGATTATCAGCCACTTAACAGCACAAAACCACAACTGCTCAGCATTTTGGAGATTCTGCCTTTATTAGTACAGTTGAGACGACACAGGAACCAATATTTTCACATTTCTAATTATTGTGTTAAATGATGCCATTTTTGGGTCTCAACTAACACCACTACACCACTTTGCTTTTAACAGGAAACAATGGCATTCACAGGTATTGTTTGTATAAATAATTAGATAAATATAAAGAACTAATGTACTTTTACATTACAAAACCTGCTCCATATTTATAACTATTACATAAATGTAATCGCATAACATTTTTATAAAAACTATTTATATTATTTTCACTATTATTACCATATTATTACTATTTATAAAAGTATTAGCAAGGATTATATAAACACTATATAAAATAGCAATATTGTTACTAATATTACTATTAGTATTAATATTATAACTATATTATTATTGTTACTTTTTTGTATTTTAATATATATATATATATATATATATATATATATATATAATTACAAATATATTTCTTTGCTATACAAATATTGCAATACACTTTAAAAAGTATACTTAAGTTTTAGTGAAAAAAAATATATACATATCTTTAAACAATAGGCTGCTACTACTACCATGTGAAGTCTTAGTTGCATTTAATTTCCTAGAATGCAAAATGAAAATAAGACAAAGGCTTGAACCCATAAATCCAAGTGCACTTAGTGAATTAATCAGTTCTGGCCTGGCCAGTTCACACTGGCCTGAGAAATCCTGCTTAAACAAACCCTGCACAGTTCTCTGTATTGTCCATTATTAGTCCAAATAAAGCTAAAATGGCCACGTACCTGAGTTTGACAGTAATCGCATAACATTTTTATAAAAACTATTTATATTATTTTCACTATTATTACCATATTATTACTATTTATAAAAGTATTAGCAAGGATTATATAAACACTATATAAAATAGCAATATTGTTACTAATATTACTATTAGTATTAATATTATAACTATATTATTATTGTTACTAATAATCACAGCAGCATTTGTATGGACAATGACATTAATTTATTAACTATTATTACCATATTATTTATAATAGTATTCATATATTATACATAAACTATATATAAAAGTATACTCTCATAGTAAAAGAGGAAGTTGATTTCATGGACACCCTCTTGGTCAGGCCCCCTGAGCCACAGTGGGATCTGTAACGCCTCCCCAGGTCCCAACACACCTCGTGATAAGGGAATCTCCGTCACCACCAACTGATCACCGCTGGTGACCCCGAACGCTGCTGGTGACACAGTCGCCACTGATGGGGGCATGGCCACAGTCTTGTATGCGGAACAGTGCTCTGCTGCTGTGGGGGTCACTGGGGTGAGGTCAGAGGCGGCACTGCCAAATGTGAAGAACTCTGGGTGTGTGGACCCCACCCGAAGACCAGTGAGAGGGGCTGCACTCACATTTACAAACTCCACCCACGCTTTTCGGATCTCACCACACAATAAACCAGTGGGGAAGTTAATGAAAAACACCTAGGTGGAAAAGGAAAGAGAAACAGTAATTACATGGTTGACCTAACAGAAGTTTGACTATTGGCATAAAGTCTGGCGCACATGTAGCTTACTCTTGCAAAGAACCGCCACTTAACCCTGCCAGGGGCAGGAAGAAAAAAAATAATTTAGGGCTAAAATAAAATAAAACAGAAATAAAATAAAATAAACTGCTTACAATATGAATTTCTGTTAATGATGTGTTACTAATTTCAGTGTTACTGAAGGCAAAGTGCTGCAAAATGTTAAATGTAACATAATAATAAAATATTAGTATTTTGTAAGGATACTACAAAACGGTTTTTAACTTCATAATGGATTCTACTGCTTTTTCATGGTGATATAATAATAAAAAAATCGATCTTAAAATGAATCTGGACTGACTTTGTTAAAACCTTTCAAGAGTGTTAGCAAAATAAAAAAATGCCTCTCATGACTAGAATATCAGTCTAACTGAATCTTTCACAAGATGATACATGAGATGATGCATATAAAACCATTCTGATTTTGACTTAGTCAAGCCAAGAAAATCAAATGTTTGAAAGGAATTGTGTCTGGGCCTGAAAGGGTTAAACAGAGAGCAAAGCCACAGTTAATCACAGTAAAAACTAGGGATGCACCGATACCGATACTGGTATCGGGCCCGATACTGAGCTCCTGTACTCGTACTCGTTAAAATGCCCCGATACCAAACGCTGATACCACACAGCATGTGATAAGCACCATATTCAAACAAAGAAACACCGACAACAGAACAACAGACAGCAGAATGGAGTTAAGGATGTCTACTACAAAGTATATGTATGCAATGAATATAATGTTAAACATTCAGTATTAACGCCTGTATAGCTGATGTGCGCGAGCTGATAAACAAAGGACGCTGAGTGGATCGAGCGCGCGGCGGCACAGATGCGCGAGCTTGTCGAGTTTCTAAACTATAGCGAATAAACTGTGATAATGTGAGAAATGTTGAAGGTGTCTGAATAAATTTTGGTTTGACTATCTATTTGATAAATGAAGTTAACCAACTAACATTATACATACCCTTCTGGTTTCTGTACCCAATATTTAAAAAATGTATTGATCGGTATATAAAATATAAAATATCGGTATCGGTACTCGGTATCGGCAAGTACCAAAAATAGAAGTATCGGTATTAGGCGAGTACTGGAAAAAGTGGTATCGGTGCATCCCTAGTAAAAACCATAATTAATCATTTTTTGTTACATGTATGAAATCGACATTATCACAACAATCGAGTGCAAAGTGCAAACTTATTCACATAAAAGCATAGATCTCAGTCAAAGTCTTTCAGTCCAAAATCAGTAATTACTGATTATTTCACAGACATAACTAAAACACAAAGCTTGAGGACTTTGTACACCATCTTTTTCAAAAGAGATTCAATGCCTTGAAATAAAAACTTAAATCCACTTCCTCAGAAGACCTCACGTGGGCACCCTGAATCTTAGAAGCATTGGAACATATGATTTTTGCCAGCTTGACAGGCTTTTTTTGTGATCTTTCTGTAAAAAGACTTAATTTTGGGACTTCAACAAGTGAACCAAAATCTTCATTATAATACCAACATTTTTGAGTCAAATGAATCATTGAATCAGAATTTGATTAAGATCAAGGAATAGTTCTCCCAAAAGCAAAAATTTGCTGAAAATTTACTCACCTCAGGTTATCTAAGATATAGATTGGTTTGTTTCTTCATCTGAATAGATTTGGAGAAATGTAGCATTACATCACTTGCTCATCATTGGATCCTCTGCAGTGAATGGGTGCCGTCAGAATGAGAGTCCAAACAGCTGACAAAAACATCACAATAATCCACAAGGCTCCAGTACATCAATTAATTTCTTGTAAAGTGAAAAGCTGCGTGTTTTTAATAAACAAACCCATCATTAAGATGTTCTTAACTTTATACTGTTGCTTCTGGCTCCATAATGAGTCCATAATCCATATTAAAACTTCCTCCAGTGAAAAAAAAATCCATCCTCTGTTGTCCTCTCAAATCAAAATCCACCGACATATTTGTTTAGAACTGTTTTGGGCTGTTTTTGCTTGTAAACTGTGCTTAGTTTGTGCATGTTTCTCTCCTGATTCAGATGAGATGACTTGTTCACCGAAGAAAGCAATATTATAGATAGAGGACTCATATTTTATCCAGAAGCAAAGGATTGAAGCTAAAAATGATGGATATGATTTTCACTTCACAAGTTGTTAATTGATGGACTGGAGTCATGTGGATTACTTGTGGATTATTGTGATGTTTTTGGACTGTCCAGCTGTTTGGACTCTCATTCTGACGGCACCCATTCACTGCAGAGGATCCGTTGGTGAGCAAGTGATGTAACGCTAAATTTATCCAAATGTGTTGTGATGAAGAAAAACTCATCTACATCTTGGATGGCCTGAGGGTGATACATTTTCAGTAAATTTTCAATTTTGGATAAACTATTTCTACAAGTGATACAGATATTTTGAACAGATGAAAAAATAAATAAACTGAACTTGCTCTTACTTGATTTTTCCAGACATTTAAAACATAGACACTAATAAATTATTTAAATAAAAATAATTTAAATCACTGCAATATTCACAATATATAGCTTCATTTTATATATCCCCACCAAATTCATTCTGAATATATAGTGAATGTTCAATTAATCACTCAGGCCTTGCAGTGCAATATGAGCACAGTAAATCATTAAACTGTCTCAGTTTAACTGTGACGAGTGCTTTTATACTAGAGCTGCTCTCAGTTCTCAGGACCATTCTAGCTCCTGTAGTTTATTAAAGCTCAAAATCAAAATTTGACACCCTCAAACACACCTCCAGTAAGGGCATAGGTGGAGTGATAATGGGGTCCAGGCGGCGGTCTGGTCCATATCTGACAGAAGTCTTTTCTTCTTTGGTCATATTGAGTCTGGGTCCCTGGATCTCCAGATTCTGCTGTCCACGAACACACATCAGATCCTCGGCCAGCGAGCCTGCAACACAAACCAGTCACATCTACAGTTAGTGTTACATCAGATAAATAACTTTAACTGTTGGTCTCAGAGTTTACAAAACATCAAAGATTGAGTGTTTGTGATACACCTTCACTGTTGCCCACTTCTCCAGTGCCCAGGTTGTACACCACACCAAGAACATGCAACTCTCCGGTCTTATGAGGAAGCAACTTCAAACGGGCCTGAGAAAGCGAGAGAGAGACAGCCCAGAACAAACACAAGAACAAAAAGTCCATTCAGGTAAAGCAATGGGGAAAAAGAGAAATTAGAAGAGGAGAGATAAGAGAAAAAGGTGCACGAACCACTTTGGTCTCCTCTGGACTTATGGTGAACTCTGGAATGACTTGCGTATCAATGATGTCATTGAGGGCCGTGGTCTGGAATGGATTCAAATCAAACTGATGAGAAACTCAAAGCTGGGCACCTCAGGCACCTCAGGCACGAGAGACAATTAACAGCCTTACTTCTTTCTCATTGCTGACGGTTTCTCCGGTTGCGCCGCCCTGAGGGTCAGAGAAGCCTTTCAGAGTAAACTTCCACAGCAGAGACAGAGCCGACAAAGCCAAAGGAACCTTCAGGGGGTTACGGAAAACCACCTCCACAATGATGGGCTCTGTGATGCAAAAACAAGAAAGAAGCCAATGTATTAACAGCAAACGACATGATGGGAAACAGGAACAATACATGACTCAGATCTGAGGATGTACCGGTTGAGCTGGTACAGTAAAACTACGAAAGGCTCAATAAATCCTGAAGTATCAATACAGTCATTATGTCACATAAAAATATACATTTAAATACACATATATGCATGGGATTGTGTGACTATTATTATTTGTTTATTTATAAGATCATGTTCTGTAATTGTTGTTAACAACTGATGAACAAAAACAGCAATCTGATCATATGTAGTTTAGGCCTAAATTATGGCATTCAAATATACATTACCATATACATTACAGTGAAAACATTAATATCAGGGCTGCACGATTTGGGAAATAAATCTAATTGCAATTTTTATTTTTGGTTAAAATTGCAATTTGTGATTTAAAATGCAATTTATAAAATAAATTAACAGTAACAATATACAATATATATATTATATACGTGTGTATATATATACACACATATATATATACACACACACACACACATATATATATATAAAGAACACCATATGACTAAAAATAAATAATTATGATTATTAATATATGCTAAATAAAAATATTAAACAAAATAAGAAATATTACTCTTGTAATAGCACTTTCATTATTAAAATAGAGTATTTAAGCATAAATCAAACAATATAATAATTAGAAAATAATAATAATAACAATAATAATTTTATTTTACAGAAAAACTGCAAGGTTACCTGTTAACATGCAGGCAGCATATAACTATACATCATTAGAAAGGTACCTAATTACACACAAAAACTCTTGAATCATTTTGTTTAGAAATAGTATGCTTTATTTGATGTGCTATGCTGCTGAAATATTTGCTAATGAGGAATACAAAGAAGTAGGAAGATGGCAGCATCACTAAAGGGTGTTTGCAGGTTCATCCTGTTCCTCTTTACTCTTCCCTTCTCACTGTGGGGTGTCGACAGGTGAATATCCGGCCATTATGATAACTAATTAATTTCTATGATCAATACTAGTCTTACTTGCACCACTACACATACCACTGATGAGGCTGCAAGAGAATTCAACCAGGTCAAATACAGGTGAGGCCGCTATGCTTTATTAGTTCTCTCTTAGATTTCATGAAATAAAGAGGAAAGCAAATGGTGAATAATTCATCTCAGTCTAATTAAATATACAACTAATAAACCAAAAATGCAGCCCCGCAAGACATCAAATGCAATAAGGAAGACACTAAAGCACATCAAAACCTCCACAGAATTCAAGCGTTTGTGTCAATGGAGCAGTCAAGGCAATATAGATGTGTCCAAATCAAAAACTGGAAGACCAGATATAAAGCACAAATAAAATTGCTTAAAAAGCAGTTGATGCATGAGGGAAAACGTACCCTCCACTACGGCGAGGGGGTATCTGAGGTTGTCCGTCTGACTGTTCAGGCAGCATTGGGAGGGCTGGAAGGTGATGGGCACCATCCCTCTATTCGCCACTGAGACGACCCGCTCCTCCAACTCCCTCCACAGCTGGGAAAGATCCCGGTCAAACTCCTGCTCCAAAGAGACATGAGTTGCGGCTTGTTTCTCGCCTGTGGAAAATCAAGTAAGAGATTACATAATGCAACTGGTACTGTACATGCTAGTCAGTCTGATCAGTAATCCCATACAGATGAGACAAAATAACATGGGCATAAATGTCAAAAGTGTAAGTTCAAATGGAAATAGAAGGTAAATTTGTGACACTGATCTTTTGACACCTTACACAGGTCATATGTTCTGCTTCCACTGAAGCTCAAGACTCTCACTGGATCATTCCCAATAAAGCACATGATCATTGGGTTTCCCTCATAGACTGTATAAAAACATGGACGTAGTGTCCGTGATGTCACCCGTAGGTTTCTGAAGAGCATTTTTGAAGCCCAAAGTGGGCGGAGCTGGCCATCGCCATCTTCGCAGAGCGTCACTCCTGGATAATCTAAAATGGGCAAAGAGGCAGGACGTGGGTGGAGCTGGTTGCTGAAACCACGCCCACCTAGCTCACCAGTGGTGACAGCAGCAGCAATCCACCTGTCACTCAAGTGGCCACGCCCTTAATTATGCAGAACCTTAAGACTTAATATAATTTAAACGGATGAGATATAAAAAATAAAAAATAAATCACCCTCTCACAGTTGTCATGAAGGGCAAAATTATGGAATAAAATCACTGTCAAAAATAATCGTACGTAATTCAAAGCATTTGTGTGTCATTTTAATTTACTCGTGCGTAATTTAAAAGTATTGTATGTAATTCTGTTTTTTGTCAGAGTTGGATTCCAAAATCTACGCCCACGACAGTTTACAGATACGAGATTTTGTGTGTTTGTTAGAGTACAACTCCAAAATGTACGACTATGACAGTTTACAGACACAACGCTTGTTTTCACAACAGCTCTGTTACACGCACAACATGCGAATTGCGACCACGAACT
>NW_015544509.1:0-4036 GCF_001515605.1 Sinocyclocheilus anshuiensis | reverse complement strand
ATATATATATAAAGAACACCATATGACTAAAAATAAATAATTATGATTATTAATATATGCTAAATAAAAATATTAAACAAAATAAGAAATATTACTCTTGTAATAGCACTTTCATTATTAAAATAGAGTATTTAAGCATAAATCAAACAATATAATAATTAGAAAATAATAATAATAACAATAATAATTTTATTTTACAGAAAAACTGCAAGGTTACCTGTTAACATGCAGGCAGCATATAACTATACATCATTAGAAAGGTACCTAATTACACACAAAAACTCTTGAATCATTTTGTTTAGAAATAGTATGCTTTATTTGATGTGCTATGCTGCTGAAATATTTGCTAATGAGGAATACAAAGAAGTAGGAAGATGGCAGCATCACTAAAGGGTGTTTGCAGGTTCATCCTGTTCCTCTTTACTCTTCCCTTCTCACTGTGGGGTGTCGACAGGTGAATATCCGGCCATTATGATAACTAATTAATTTCTATGATCAATACTAGTCTTACTTGCACCACTACACATACCACTGATGAGGCTGCAAGAGAATTCAACCAGGTCAAATACAGGTGAGGCCGCTATGCTTTATTAGTTCTCTCTTAGATTTCATGAAATAAAGAGGAAAGCAAATGGTGAATAATTCATCTCAGTCTAATTAAATATACAACTAATAAACCAAAAATGCAGCCCCGCAAGACATCAAATGCAATAAGGAAGACACTAAAGCACATCAAAACCTCCACAGAATTCAAGCGTTTGTGTCAATGGAGCAGTCAAGGCAATATAGATGTGTCCAAATCAAAAACTGGAAGACCAGATATAAAGCACAAATAAAATTGCTTAAAAAGCAGTTGATGCATGAGGGAAAACGTACCCTCCACTACGGCGAGGGGGTATCTGAGGTTGTCCGTCTGACTGTTCAGGCAGCATTGGGAGGGCTGGAAGGTGATGGGCACCATCCCTCTATTCGCCACTGAGACGACCCGCTCCTCCAACTCCCTCCACAGCTGGGAAAGATCCCGGTCAAACTCCTGCTCCAAAGAGACATGAGTTGCGGCTTGTTTCTCGCCTGTGGAAAATCAAGTAAGAGATTACATAATGCAACTGGTACTGTACATGCTAGTCAGTCTGATCAGTAATCCCATAGACAAAAGACAAAATAACATGGGCATAAATGTCAAAAGTGTAAGTTCAAATGGAAATAGAAGGTAAACACTGATCTTTGATCTTTTGACACCTTACACAGGTCATATGTTCTGCTTCCACTGAAGCTCAAGACTCTCACTGGATCATTCCCAATAAAGCACATGATCATTGGGTTTCCCTCATAGACTGTATAAAAACATGGACGTAGTGTCCGTGATGTCACCCGTAGGTTTCTGAAGAGCATTTTTGAAGCCCAAAGTGGGCGGAGCTGGCCATCGCCATCTTCGCAGAGCGTCACTCCTGGATAATCTAAAATGGGCAAAGAGGCAGGACGTGGGTGGAGCTGGTTGCTGAAACCACGCCCACCTAGCTCACCAGTGGTGACAGCAGCAGCAATCCACCTGTCACTCAAGTGGCCACGCCCTTAATTATGCAGAACCTTAAGACTTAATATAATTTAAACGGATGAGATATAAAAAATAAAAAATAAATCACCCTCTCACAGTTGTCATGAAGGGCAAAATTATGG
Source organism: Sinocyclocheilus anshuiensis (assembly GCF_001515605.1). Taxonomy (NCBI): domain Eukaryota; kingdom Metazoa; phylum Chordata; class Actinopteri; order Cypriniformes; family Cyprinidae; genus Sinocyclocheilus; species Sinocyclocheilus anshuiensis. Next base: position 2,359 of record NW_015544509.1, on the reverse strand, counting down.
AATAAAATCACTGTCAAAGACATGTGAATTGCGACCACGAAGTGCGGTGTGCGAAACGACTGTCAAAAATACGTCATCATTGTCACAGGCATTACTATCCGAGGGAAGATGAATCGATTCCACGAAGTGCCACCGTTTTAAACCACTGGCGCCAAAAGGGCAGATCAGCAGCCAAGCGCTCACTCGTCGTCTCAGGTAAGTGATTTTTTTTCTTTTTCAAATTCGGACATGTTTAAGGGTTAGTTATCACTAATCACATAGAGGAGTAATATTACAGAGATAGTTTAACTATAGTAGGTAAGATTAGCTCTTAGTGTACATTTAGGTGTTTAAAGAATTAGAATACAGCTGTTTAGGTATGGAGGACCAAACCTGCAGAAATTAAAAACAAATAAATACACAAATAAATAAAAAAATGTGTGTATAAATAACTAAATATGCAAAAAAATAAATAAATGTGTGTATAAATACACGTAATCTTGTTTAAATACGTATATAAATAATTAAACGTGTCAAATCCTTTGAACTCAAAGGCTTCTAAAACTTTTAACATTCTTGAGTCTATTGTAAGCTATCTTTAAAAGACTTTCCTTTCTTTCTTTTTTTTTTCTTCTTTATCATTGGTATATTTTGTTAATTTGTGTAGCTTGTCTAACTTCATGTGATGTTCGTTAGCACCATGTTACTTCATAACTGTTGTTATTCTTTCAATTGCAATAAAAAAAAAAAAAGAGTGAGCGCTTGGCTGCTGATCCGCCCTTTTGGCGCCAGTGGTTTAAAACGGTGGCGGGGCGCATGCGCACTTCGTGGAATCGATTCATCTTCCCTCGGATAGTAATGCCTGTGACAATGATGACGTATTTTTGACAGTCGTTTCGCACACCGCACTTCGTGGTCGCAATTCGCATGTCGTGTGTGTAACAGAGCTGTTGTGAAAACAAGCGTTGTGTCTGTAAACTGTCATAGTCGTACATTTTGGAGTTGTACTCTAACAAACACACAAAATCTCGTATCTGTAAACTGTCGTGGGCGTAGATTTTGGAATCCAACTCTTGACAAAAAACAGAATTACATACAATACTTTTAAATTACGCACGAGTAAATTAAAATGACACACAAATGCTTTGAATTACGTACGATTATTTTTGACAGTGATTTTATTCCATACAAAATGAGCTATATAGACCAAAACCACTTTTTATACCAGGCTGTAAAAAAATTTTTCTGCTGTAAAGTTGGGCATTTTAACATGGGGGGTCTATGGGATTGACTCCATTTTGGAGCCAGTCTCTAGCGGCCAGTAGATGAATTGCAGTTTAAGTCACTTCCGTGTTGGTTTCAAGAGAAAGACCGGAAGGTTGCCGCTTGGTTTCCCTTCACACATTTCTTCTCTCCTTACAAATATGATTGACAAATCATGGAAGCGTAAAGGGAATATTATGGAAATCAAGAATAAATAAACTCAAGAGAGTTGGCTTATGTCCAATCAGCCAGTGTCTCAGAGGATATTTGGGATTCAGAGCCTAAGGCAAGTGGCGCATTGGAAGAGACAACAGGTTCATACATTCATCATTCAACACACACCGCTAAAGCCTCCCTCCCTTTCAGTGTGAGATCCAGGCAAAGACTTTAATTAAAAAGGTTTTCACACCTCCTCAGACCTGTTCTCTTCACTACATCATTTACTCACCATTTTTTTCAACACACATCTGAGTTCCATGATATTCCTGAAATGAGTGTCTTTTTGTTTGCTTCTCTTTAATTGAAGTGAAGCTCGTTGCAGATATGGAATGTGGTAGTCCATGTCCTTTCTCTCAATTTAAATGTAATTTATTCTGTCATGTAAGGAGCGGCCCCTTAGCACTGCTCCTCTTTTTTGAGTCTCATTTGAAGTTCTCACAAGAAATTACTTTTTTATCTGAACATAAATGGTGCTGTGTTCATCTTCATTTCACTGTGGGCATGATGGGAGAAAGGTCATCGCAACTGAATGTGGATGTCAAAATATGTCATTTGTAACACTAGTGCTGTGCTATGTTTATTTGTGTGCAGGAACAGTCAATTATGTCATGTTCAGTTCACTTTATAAGGCAATATGCTTGCTTTTTGTATGAATAACTAAAATTACAGTCTGTTTCCCATAAAAATGCTGTTTTAAAGTATTCTCTTATGCCCACCAAAGGTGCATTAATTTGATCAAAAATACAGTAAAATAGTAATATTGTGAAATATTATTACAATTTAAAATAACTTTATCATATATTTTAAAATATAATTAATTTCTGTGATGCAAAGTAGGCTTGCCGCGATAGATGGTGCTGACGGTGATACCAGTGTTAAGCCGCAACACCGGTTATGT
>NW_015544508.1:0-610 GCF_001515605.1 Sinocyclocheilus anshuiensis | reverse complement strand
ATATTCTTATCAGTTTTCTATCAGCTGTGACATATAAATCTGCATTTTTTTTATATTTAATCCAAGGGCATTTTTACCTTTATAGAGGGCATTTACCCCCTAACCTCATTAATACTTCAGCTTTCATTTCAAATTCTTACATTTAATCAATAAATTCAATTATAATAATGTGATTATTGTTATCTCTACATTATCAAATCATTTACACTTAAAAAATACAATTGAATTGAATAATGTTATGAGATTGTTTTCGCTGATTCATCAGATGTTTATGCATGGGCTAATGAAACTTTGACTCAACCGATTCGTTCAGAACACGGACTCATTCAGCAATGAATCTGCTGGTTTCTGTTAGATGACCTGTGGTTCCGCCTAAAATGTAAGTGACCTAATATTATTGTACTTGCTTATTGAACTGTTTATTGAACCATTAAACAGTCGTAATGGTGAAAACATTTACATTTAGTCATTTAGCAGACGCTTTTATCGAAAGCGACTTACAAATGAGGACAATGGAAGCAATCAAAATCAACAAAAGAGCAATGATATGCTCAACAAGTGCTACAACAAGTCTCAGTTAGCTTAACGCAGTACACGTAGCAAGGGTTTT
>NW_015544507.1:2402-2763 GCF_001515605.1 Sinocyclocheilus anshuiensis | reverse complement strand
TTTGTGTACCCTGCTTGAAGGAGATGAAAATATTATGCATCTGAAAAAATAAATGTATTTTAAAGTTTAGTATTAGACAGCTTTTGCACACAGGCTTACGCTGGTAACTCATCAGTGGACTTTCCTCGTCAATATAGGCTATATTTTTTCACACTTTTCTCATTCTATATTTCTGACGTTCCAAAAGCGCCTCCTACTGGCAGAGAATGAATATTCATTTTCAATAATCCAGTGTTTAGTTTTTGTTCAACGCTTTTGTTAAACGCTCAATTGTGAGGTTTATCATTTTTTTTAATTTATTTTGTTTTTGTGAAAACCTGTATCTCAACTGTAAATCAGTTGCTATTTCGTGGTCTACAAC
>NW_015544507.1:425-1997 GCF_001515605.1 Sinocyclocheilus anshuiensis | reverse complement strand
GTCGAGAGCTGTAGTTCCTACCACGTAAGTTTGCGACGCAGTTTGCGAATGTTCGTTTGAACTATGGTTTCGGGAAACACCGAATCGTTGAACTATGTTGGTAACTACGGAACTTGCGACCACAGTTGGCTAACGATGCTTTTGGGAAACGCAACCCAGGTCTGCGCTTGACTGTAGTTGCGTCTGTCTGCTTATTGAGTTTATTTAGGCTAACCCATCGCAATTTATTGGAACTGTGTGAACTAGAGTCACTACTCACCTTAATGTTGTTCTCACAGCTCAGGCTACACACAAGTGCATATCCGTTTGAGATATGCATCCGTTTTGTCAGGGCTTCTCACAGGTTTAACACAAGACTACATTATATAACTCTAACAGTAGGCTATTTAATATCTGTTGTTCTCCGGTTGTCAGTCAGAATGACAGTTCTTGCGTGAACATAGGCCTATATATACCCAAGCCAATTTATTATTCTTTCCTTTTTGTCTTAGTGTTTAAAATATTTATTTTGAAACGAATTAATTACTTAATTTCTTAATTAAATAAACAAACAAACAGACCTTTGCATGTTTTTTTTTTTTTTTTTTTTAAATGTCTGTAAGCTCAGCAAGATGGAGAAAGACTAGGGAAAAATTATATAGAGGTAAATGCAAAATATGAGTGCTGTGTGTGTTATACTGATCATCATCTGTGTTCATATTAAAGTTAATTTAATGCATTTCTTGAATATTCAAGGAAGAATGATCATAGTTGTGGCCAAGTACATTTCTACGGTGGCCGAGAAGTGCAAAGCAAATCACAATTCTGAAAACAAAATAACAAATTACAAACGCAAATGCAAGTCTAAAAAGCAAAATAACAATTCAGAAAGCACAACAACAATTCAGAAAACATTATAACAAGTCAGAAAACATAATGACAAATTCGAAAACAAAATAACAAGTCCGAAAACACAATGACAAATCAGACAAACCGTAAGAGGTAACGTTAGGTATAGTTTGAGACAGCGCCATTGGTTTGGGATTACTCACCGCTGACTGGACGAGACATCTGTCAATCAACGTATACAGGAAGAACCAGCCGAAGAACAGCAGAGTCGTGGTAGAAAGTTCGGAGATGGTATTAAAGTAGCTCAGTTTAAATGTATTGTATGAATTGCCCTTACTATGGAATAAACAATACGGGGTGTCTATTTACATTTAGTTAAAAGTAAATATGTCACATCAGCATCAGTGGTGCAGATGGATAAGAGTGTGTCAACGACTTTTTGACTCGATCGACCCGGGTTCGATCCCGCCTTTTGCCGAACTTTTTTTTTCTCCCTTTTCAAACCTCGTATTAGCAATGGATTATATTTACACAACTTTCTACCAGGATTCTGCTGTTCTTCGGCTGGTTCTTCCTGTATACGTTGATTGACAGATGTCTCGTCCAGTCAGCGGTGAGTAATCCCAAACCAATGGCGCTGTCTCAAACTATACCTACCTCTTCCGGTTTGTCTGATTTGTCGTTGTGTTTTCTGACTTGTTAATTTGTTTTCGGATTTGTCGTTGTGTTTTCTGACTTGTGATA
>NW_015544507.1:0-415 GCF_001515605.1 Sinocyclocheilus anshuiensis | reverse complement strand
AGTATGCAATAATAACGTATTGAGTGTAAATTATAATTTTAATTTTAATTATTAAATGGATGCCACCTTATTGGTACAATAAAGCCCTCCCTACACCTACTCTAACCCTACCCGATACTTTATTTTCAACTTTTTGTTTATTTCCTTAATTTTTATTTAAAATAAATGCCTTTACGATGTGATACGAGATTTGAAAAGGGAGAAGAAAAAAAAAAGTTCGGCAAAAGGCGGGATCGAACCCGGGTCGATCGCGTCAAAAAGCTAAAGCCTTGCGTGTATCCATCTGCGCCACTGGAGCTGATGATTTACGACCGCTTTTAACTAAATGTAAATATATACTCCGTATTTTTTTATTCCTTCCCGCCCCCGCCGGCAGCCGAAAATAGTTGAGCTTAACTTCCCTTAACTTTTCCCA
>NW_015544506.1:699-889 GCF_001515605.1 Sinocyclocheilus anshuiensis | reverse complement strand
CCACGTCGTCTGCTAGGAAGACTAGACCACAGCCCATCTAAATACTTCCGTAGAGGTAGCAAGCCTCTTAGTAACGCTACGTTGCCGGGCGGTAACTGAGAGAAGCGCTCGCCGGAGACCGCTGCGCCCTGGAACACGGCAGGGTTGGCAGACCGACCTCCTGAGGGCACTGAGGAGAGACGGGCACCGT
>NW_015544506.1:0-155 GCF_001515605.1 Sinocyclocheilus anshuiensis | reverse complement strand
AGCCATTCAGTCACACGAACAACATCAATCTCCTCAGAGAAAGAGGGCCGCGGCACTCACTCAGAGGGGGAAGAACCGCAGCGCGGGCTTCCAAGCCACGAGAACGAGCGCTAGATCTAGCGAACACGGGTGGAGATAGGAAGAGCCGTCTCCAA
>NW_015544505.1:268-597 GCF_001515605.1 Sinocyclocheilus anshuiensis | reverse complement strand
GAAAAACCCAGAAAGCTTTGGAAAAGTCGTGGAAATTTATTTTACCAATCTCTATATAATAGAATATATGTTTAATGCGATTTTGGACCCGTATCCGGGTCCGCAGAGTTTAACTGGTTTTAATCACGTCTTGAATCTCAGTGCGGGATTGCGCATTTTGGTTTTACTCATTTTCGCAGGTTTCGCACGTTTGGAAAATTACTGCAAGCATTTATTTAATATACAATGTAGGTTAGACGAGTTTAAAAAATTCACACAGAATATCAGATTAAGTCAATCATTTGAAAACAGCGTTAGTGGTTCAGCTGTACCGCGTCTTCTCGCTCCCA
>NW_015544505.1:0-132 GCF_001515605.1 Sinocyclocheilus anshuiensis | reverse complement strand
GACAGGACTGTCACTTGCCTAATCGGGTCAGTGTTGCATCATCACAAAAGTTTATTATTTGCACGTTTTTTAAACCAGTTGGTACTCGTGCGCTCCAAACTAGTTTTCTGGGCGCTCACGGTCACATCCAAA
>NW_015544504.1:673-816 GCF_001515605.1 Sinocyclocheilus anshuiensis | reverse complement strand
CATTTTTTCTGCCTGTGCGACTAAATTTTGTGTGCGGTCGCACTGCCGCGACCACCGCGTTGTCAACTCATACGCGCTGCAATTTCTGTTGCATATGAGAAACATCAAAGGGCAAACGAAACTGAAAGCAGAACGAAACAGCG
>NW_015544504.1:0-190 GCF_001515605.1 Sinocyclocheilus anshuiensis | reverse complement strand
TTGTTGTTGTGCTTTTTAATTAAGAATAACAATGAATCCATCTTTTGTTTTAGTCTTAAAAAATGAAAGGTGTGTAGTTGTATGTAAGCAAAACAGTAACAACAAGATCGCGAATTTGAAAGTGAAAGCATCCGAATCCCGCGGCTCAACACAGCAAAAGAGAAACTCCCATTCACAAAATTCAAATCAC
>NW_015544503.1:1117-1312 GCF_001515605.1 Sinocyclocheilus anshuiensis | reverse complement strand
AACACAACTCATTCAAGTGTTTTTGCAATGAAAGGTAGAAGGGAACTGGGTCTGTAGTTCTCTAAAAGAGTTGGGTTAAGAGTGGGTTTCTTAAGAAGTGGGGTTATACGAACCTGTTTAAATGTTGAGGGAAAAACACCAGTGTGAAGGGATGTGTTAACGATGTGAGTGAGTGCAGGTACAACGGCAGGAGAA
>NW_015544503.1:0-752 GCF_001515605.1 Sinocyclocheilus anshuiensis | reverse complement strand
AGTGTGAAGGGATGTGTTAACGATGTGAGTGAGTGCAGGTACAATGGCAGGAGAAATGGCTTGAAGGAGATGAGATGGAATGGGATCAAGCGGACAAGTATTAGGATGATTAGAAAGGATGAGTTTGGAGACTTCTGCCTCAGAGAGTGAAGAGAAGGATGTGAATGAGTGTATGTTTGCTGGTAAGATGTGCTTGACAGATTGTGGTGTGGAAAATTGTGCACTGATGTTTTTAATTTTATTAATGAAAAACATGGCAAAGTCTTCAGCTATAAGAGTTTATGAAGGAGGAGAACAAAGGTGCGAGGAAAATGTTTTAAAGAGCATGCGAGAGTTAGACGAATTGTTAATTTTGTTGTGATAGTATGTCCTTTAAGCAGTGGAGACATTAGCAGAGAAGGAAGAGAGGAGTGATCGATATACATTAAGGTCAGTAGGATTTTGTGATTTGCACCAGACTGATACACATTAAGGTCAGTAGGATTTTTGGATTTACGCCACACCCTTTCAGCAGTCCTGAGCTTAGAACGATGTTCGCGGAGAACATCAGATAACCAAGGGGCAGAAGGGGTGGTACGGGCTGGTCTGGAAGACAAGGGGCAGATAAGTGTCTAAACAAGATGTAAGAGTGGAGCAGAAAGTATCAGTATCAAAAGATGCTATATTCATACATATATTATATGATGATATAATATCATATATTTATATTAACCTACGCTCACTCTCACCCTCCCGGCTATCTGCTATGGTTT
>NW_015544502.1:6163-12205 GCF_001515605.1 Sinocyclocheilus anshuiensis | reverse complement strand
TAACGAGAAAACAACTTTCGTTATGTCGATATAACGAGATAATTATGTCATGATCACGAGAAAATAATTTATGTCGAGATCACGACAAAACAAGAAATACATTTTTTTTTTATAATCCATGGCCTCTTAGGACTTCCGTAGTTTTCTGTCTTTTTATTGTTAACATTTCCATCCATATATTTTTTTATTCTGCCTTCTTTATTAACATACAAGAAGATATCGGTCTAGAAATATAGAAAATCATATAATTTAAATTCTTCCCAACATAAATAATAGTAAGAATTAAAGCATAAACACAGAAATTTAATGACACCTATCTTCATTGACAACTACAAGTAAATAACTACACTATGGCACAGAATAACCAAATATTATTTGATTTTCTAATAAATACATTCAGAGCAATAAAATGGTTACATTATTAACATGTTGTAGTTTTATATGTGCAGAAACTGACAGTGTCTATTTTATCTCTTCATATGTATGTATAGATTTGAAATGTCCCATGTGGCTCAATATGAAGCTTTTATCAGTATCTATACTTGATTTTAACCATGTAAAGCACAGTAAAGTTAGTTTTAGGTTCGATGTTGGTTGGATATTCGCTTTCCCCGTGTCCTTGTTTTATAGAGTTCACAGTCTTACAAATATATCAATAACGCAATTAGTTTTAACAATGTGTAGCTATTTATATCGACATGCAACTTTAAATCAAAACTACCAAGGCGTATTATAGCTAGGGTGGCCATTCGTGCCATTTTTACGGGACACGTCCTGGCCAGGATTTCTATTTTTTGCTTTGTTTTCCTGTTTTTATACTTGCTGAAGGTATTGATCGAATAGTAGTTTGACCAATGACGTGCAGGCATTGTACATAATCGACCAATCGTTAAAACGTCAAAGCTGTCCAAGTATTAGCCCAGCAGTTCTTGATCCTGGCCGACTGCGTAATAACCACTGGATTATGGAATGATAATGATTTTTAATATTGTTTTTCTTTTATTAATAAATTTAACCACTATCACATATCTTGTTTACAATATTTCTTATTTAAATTCAAGTGAGTGTTATAAGTGTTTGTCGTTATATCTTTCGAAGACCTTGGTGCACAAATTGCTCTTGTTTTGTCAATTGTAAAAAAAAAACATTCCGGTGGGAAAACATTCATCGTTTTATCCTTCCACGTGTACTTTGTAGACGGTCCCTAGCTGCTAGAGACTTTATGCGTTTCAACATATATGCAGCGGTGTGTTTTCTTTGTTGTGTCGAAACGAAAGACAGACTGCGAAAATTCTTTCCATCAGGTCCTCATTTATTCTGGATAACACAAACGAATATATATGAGGACTCGTGCAGCATTTAAACCAGCGTGCGGCAGCAATGCACGACGCGCTGCGACATCTCATGCAGACTGGGGCAATATACTTTAACAAAAACACATTTTAAGAACATATAACAATAAAGCATGTACCTGGATAACACAAACGAACATATATGAGGACTCGTGCAGCATTTAAACCAGCGTGCGGCAGCAATGCACGACGCTGAGAAAGAGAAGATTACAGATATTAAAAAGAAACTTAAATAAAGAAAAATAATCAATGAAACATCTGCGTGTGCATCACATAGGGTCTTTAGATCACAATCATACATATATATCATGTGAATTCATCTGTTACATGAAATACAGCCCTAATTGAATCACTGCAAAAACTTGTGCGACCTACCGCCGTGACATCTCATGCAGACTGAGAAGCAGCGAAGTGCGCCAACCCTCCAAGTCAGCATGGCGGCAGGAAACCCCAAATATGGTCATGGCAAGTGGCCTCACAAAATCATTTCCTAAATACTCACCTGCTACATTCCCTCCTGCTGACTTCCACTTGCACGTGACAAAATAAAAGAGCACAATATAAAACATCAAAACGATACAGTCACCCAAGAAAAAAAACAGGTACATGTAACCAAATTTGAAAGAACAATAAAGAGAAGTAAAAGGAAAAAAAATAATCTGTACCATAGTACCAAAAAATAATACTGTATGTTACATGAAACACTAAATACTCCAGTCGTAGGACTATTCTTTTCAGAATTAGAAATGTAAGAGGGTTGCAAAGCCTCTAAACACACATTACATACATTTAGTGGTCATTTTTGCACAGTATTTCATAAGATCTTATCCACTGTTAGATCCCTCACAAATACTCTTCCTCCTCACAAGGTACTATAATGACAGATATTCAAAATGTATCTCAGAATTCAATCACAAAATGTAATCCTCAAAGTTAATCATTTTGATACACAGAATCACGCAACTATACGAACGAATAACATTACAACCCAGACAAAACCTTCTGATGCATATTATGAATCAGTCTAATGACTGGTTTAACCACCCTCCCACATCTGGTTCTGACTGTCAGTGACCCACCCTGACCGGAAGGTGCTCTGGAACATTGCTGTAAATTGTCAGTGGCTAAAGTATCAGTATTTACACCTTCATCAGCCTGAACAATGTTCTTGTCATCGTCAGGTTCATATGTCAAAGACCTGCAGTCTGTCTCAATTGTCTGTCTACTGTTGTCTGTATCATGTGGTACAGTCAGGGAAGTAGGGTCATCTATACTGAACTGGACAGAATCAGATTTAGAGGGGCCAGCATCTTGGGAAACTGGGAGCTCAGACACCCATGACACAGTTCTCTCGTCCAGTTCATCGACAGGTAACCTCAGCTCTACGTTTTCATTCACCGACAGACTTGATCTGCTTGAGGTTACATTCTCACAAGTATCATCATCGGACACTTCGTTTCTCAGAGGCAGGAAGTTCACTGGCATTATGAGATTTCTATGAACAACTTTCTCAGTACCAGTCACACAATTTTTGATACGAAACGTATGAACCTCTTTGTTCATTCCCATCACAATGTAGATATGACTCCCCCATCTATCAGCAGTTTTCCTCTTGCCACGCTCGCCCTTATTGGCCAGGAGTACTCTGTCGCCAATGTTCACTGGAGCACCTTTGAGCTTCTTATTGTAGAGGTTTGCTTGCCTCTGCTGTTGTTTTGAAGCAGAGCATTGGGCCAGTTTCATAGCCTGTGCAAGATCATCTCTGAAAGACTGCACATATTGGTCATAGTCAACCACCTGGTCATCAAGTAGTACAGAGTCAAACATCATGTCAACAGGCAACCTGGGAGTTCTACCGAACATCAACTGGAATGGAGGATAACTGGTTGTCTCATGAATTGTTGCATTATAACAGAAGGTGAGAGACTTCAACATTTGAGGCCATCTGTGCTTAGCTTTAGGTGGTAAGGCACGAATCATGTTGCCTAACGTGCGGTTAAATCTCTCGACAGCCCCGTTACCCATCGGGTGGTAAGGAGTCGTATGGGATTTTTGAACACCTGCAAGCTGAAGCATTTCAGAAATCAGGCTGCTTTCAAAATTGGCTCCCTGGTCAGAATGTACTCGCTCAGGAAAGCCGTAGATGCAGAAAAAGTTGTCCCATAGCTGTTTCGCTACCGCCTTTGCTGAGTGGTTAGGACAGAGGTAAGCCTGAGACAGCTTGGTAAAATGGTCGGTCACGACCAAGACATCCAGAGACTTATTAGATGAGTCTTCGGCAGACCAAAAATCTACGCAAACCAGCTCAAGAGGCCTTGATGTCCTGATACTCTCAAGCGGAGCTCTTGCCTCAGGCTCTGGTGACTTACTGACAACACATCTTCTGCAGCATCGCACATACTGTTTCACATCTTTTTCCATTCCTTGCCAGTAGAACCGACGTCCGGTGAGGTAGAGTGTCCTGTGTTGACCCTGGTGTCCAGCTTCATCATGTACTCCCTTAAGCACTTTATCTCGAAGGGCAGCAGGCACAATAAACTGAAAAGTCTTATTCTTTGTGACGACATCCTTGGACACACGATATAATAAGCCCATTCTGACTGATAGTTTGTTCCAGTGTCTCAGAAACTGAAGCACGCTAGGTGATTCCTTGCTCCGCTCCCTCCTAGATGGCCTACGCTTGCGCTCCACAAAATGAAACACTCTGCTCAGAACAGGATCAGCATGTTGTAATTCTGTCAGCTCCTGCTTTGACAATACTGGATGATCCAATAGCTGAGATGGAATTAACGACCCAATCAACTGTGGCAGCAGGTAAACATATGGTCGAACATTATTTTCCTGTTGCCTACTGCTGTTCAAAATGGCAGAAACGTCCTCCTGAGAGACAAAAGATTTCTCAGTGAAAACATGATTCATTTCAATATCTGAACAGGGCTTTTCTTGTGCTTGTTTCTCGAAAGGGTGACATGACCAGCGGAACACATCTTGGACATTCTCTGGATTCACTACTTGAGACTCCTCCAAAAGAGCACCATAGGGCACTCTGGTAAGTCGGTGGAACACACTGGGTCGCACAAACGGTTCACGGCTAAGGGCATCCGCAACTACATTCTTAGGCCCAGGGATGTATTTGATGTCGAAATTATATGGAGCAAGCTTTGCGACCCATCTCTGTTCGCACGCATCCAACTTGGGCTTCGTAAGAATGTAGGTCAGTGGGTTGTTGTCTGTCCACACAGAGAACTGCTGACCCCTGAGCCAGTGAATAAATTTGTCACAGACTGCCCATTTGAGGGCAAAAAACTCTAGCCTGTGTGCTGGATATTTAGATTGGGCATAATTAAGTGACTTGCTAGCAAAGGCTATGGGGCGAGCAACTTCTCCACCCACCCCTACCTGAGAAAGCACCGCACCAAGTCCATTACTAGAAGCGTCAACAGACAGCAGGAAGGATTTACCAAAATCTGGGTGAGCCAAAACAACCCTTTCCAGCAAAGCTTGTTTCAGGGCATTAAAGGCATCTCTACATTCCTGTGTCCAGTCTGAAGATGTAAGTTTTCTGCCTGCCATCGCACATCTTTGTCCTTTTCTATGCCTCGGTTTCTTCATGCCTGATGTTAATGCAAAAAGGGGTTTACCAATGCGAGAACAGCCTTCAATATACTGCTGGTAGAAAACCACCATCCCCAAGAATGACCTTATTTTTGTCTGTGATGGAATATCAGAGCCATCTTCCATAAGATCCTGTTCTGTGATGTCAACAATAGCTCTGACCTTATCAGGATCTGACGCTATGCCTTCACTACTCACAACGTGTCCAAGAAACTTAACGGAAGGTTTCATAAAATGACACTTCTTTTGAGACAGTTTCAAATTGTGAGCCTGAAGTCTCTGGAAAACCATGTCTAGTCGTTCCAAAGCAAGCTGTTCATCAGGGGCGAAAACGAGGATGTCATCGAGATAACACAGCATGCTCATAAAGTTCTGATCGCCAAATATGTTCATCATCATCCTCATGAACGTCGCAGGGCTATTGCATAGCCCCTGAGGAAGCCTGTTATACTCGTAGAGACCAAATGGCGTAGTAAAAGCTGTGAATCTCTTGTCATCCTCATGCACCTCCACATTATAATAACCTGATGTTAAGTCCATTGTGGAAAAGAATGCGTTACCACCCAGAGCTGCAAGCGCATCCGCTTGGTGCGGAAGAGGATGTGCATCTTTAACGGTGTACGCATTTAGCCAGCGGAAGTCTGTGCACAGCCTCAGATCACCATTCCTCTTCCAGACTAACACCAGAGGTGACGCATAATCACTCGCTGACTTTCTGATTATGTCGCGCTCCTCCATGTCATCCAGGGCCTCACGCAGTTTCTCATAGTGTGATGGTGACAATCTTCTGTAGGGAAGTCTGAAGGGTTTAGTATCACTTAGGCAGATTCTATGAACAAAGCCTTTGGCCTTGCCACAGTCCAATCCATGACGTGAAAATATCGACTCATACTTAACCAACAGTTCAACTAACTTCCCTCTCCAGTAAGGTGTCAAAGAGCTTGAGTCAATGTCAATATCTTGGAGCCCCAGGCTAGACAGTGCTGAGCTAGTAAGACTGACTTTATATCTCGCAATTCTGACTTTATATCTCGCAATTCTGACTTTATATCTCGCAATTCTGACTTTATATCTC
>NW_015544502.1:2363-3337 GCF_001515605.1 Sinocyclocheilus anshuiensis | reverse complement strand
GTCATGTGTCTTGTTCCTCATTGGTTATTGTCCTGTCATGTGGTTCTCAGTTCTGTTTGCTCATTGGTTGATTCTTGTCATGTGACCCTCATTGTTTGATATAAATAGTTTTTTTAAATAATAAATTTTTTGATACTTTTGGAGCTTTGGTGTTGCCGACTTTACATAAAAAAAAAATTCCACTTGTTTCTTAGTCGAGCACCCAGTTGAGATCGATGTGCGTGCTTTTACCTGCTCTTCACTTTGATATAAATAGCCTTCATGTTCCCATTGTTCTTTGTCTAGCTTTGATGTTGTAACTCTGCTGTCGGTGAGTCTGTTTATGCCAAGAGTCCAGTGCGGAGTGTGTCGTGGCGTTAATTTAGAGATTTCATTTGTGAGTCCAAAATGGAAAATGTCTTTAAGAGCAGTGTCATTAAATCCCACCTAGTCACAAAGTCCACAAAAATCCTCCACATAGTCCTCAATGCCCCGATTTCCTTGTTGAAGGCGCAATAAACAAGCTGCTGGGTTCATTGTTGCAGTCTAGCTTTCTGTAACAAATGGAGACAAAACATAATTCAAAAGACTTGACTTGACAGGAACAGACTTGACTTGCCATGAACAGACTTGAATCGAACATGGCATAAACGGCATAAACAGACTCACCGACAGCAGAGTTACAACATCAAAGCTAGACAAAGAACAATGGGGCTATTTATAGCTTTTATTAAAAAGTGATCAAACAATAAACAAAGACTTGACTTGACTTGAATTTACGTGGCATGAACAGACATAGCATGAGCAGACTTGACATAAACAAAACCAAGAACTCACCAACAGAGGTTACAGGGACAATACTCAACAAGAGACAATGGCAGCATGAGGGCCACTTATACCAAACACTTAGGGTCGCAAATCAACCATCAACCAATGAGCAAACAGAACTGAGAACCACATGACAGGACAATAACCAATGAGGAACATGACTAGGA
>NW_015544502.1:0-2340 GCF_001515605.1 Sinocyclocheilus anshuiensis | reverse complement strand
GGGGTGGAGTAGAAGCAGAACTGGGGGAGGGACGGAGGGCCAGGCCCATGTAGGGGAACAGGACATGGATCATGGCAGTGGACCAAGACTGTGGAGCAGTGGCAGACAGTGAAGCACTTGAGGACCTGGGCCGTGGATCAGATCCATAGGAGCATGGAGCCATGGCGGAGCCGGCAGAGAAGGGAGTCATGGAGGAGCAGGCCGATCGGACAGCCATGGCGGACCAGGCCGAGCGAGCAGTGGTGGAGCTGGCAGAGCAGGAAGCCATGGCGGAGCAGGCAGAGCAGGATCGCCGAGTGGTGCCAGCAGAACAGGAAGCCATGGCAGAGCAGAGACATGGACAGACCACTTGACCGTGACAGAGCAAGCAGAGAGTTCTTGAATGGCCTCCTTGGCCATGAGAGGACAGACAGTGAGTTCTTGAACGGCCTCCATGGCTGTGACAGGGTAGGCAATGAATTCATGGACGGCCTTCTTAGTCATGACAGGGTAGACAGTGAGTTCATGAATGGCCTACATGGCCGTGGCAGGACAGACAGTGAGTTCATGAATGGCCTCCATGGAGAGGCCTCTGGGGCAGACTCATGGACAGTAGAGGCCTCTGGGGCAGATTCATGGACAGGAGAGGCCTCAGAAGTGCAGTGTGCGGCCCAAACACTCAGGATGGCTACCGCCATCACGGGCAGTGCAGTAGACAGTGGCATGCTCGCCGGGCTTGAGTGTGTTGAGGCTGTGAGGCTTGAAAGTGTAGAGACCATTGGGATGCCAGCCGCTCGCACTGACATCAGTGGTGGGTCCATCACACTGGCAATCAGTCTATTCAGTCCTTCCCCAAGCTCCACATCCTCAGGAGCTTGGGTCCAATAGGCCCCCTCAAAAAAATGTTGTCTCATCCGCAATCCCCACAGTAAACGAGTCAAGTCTGTTCATGTCAAGTCTGTTCGATTCAAGTCTGTTCGATTCAAGTCTGTTCATGGCAAGTCAAGTCTGTTCCTGTCAAGTCAAGTCTTTTGAATTATGTTTTGTCTCCATTTGTTACAGAAAGCTAGACTGCAACAATGAACCCAGCAGCTTGTTTATTGCGCCTTCAACAAGGAAATCGGGGCATTGAGGACTATGTGGAGGATTTTTGTGGACTTTGTGACTAGGTGGGATTTAATGACACTGCTCTTAAAGACATTTTCCATTTTGGACTCACAAATGAAATCTCTAAATTAACGCCACGACACACTCCGCACTGGACTCTTGGCATAAACAGACTCACCGACAGCAGAGTTACAACATCAAAGCTAGACAAAGAACAATGGGAACATGAAGGCTATTTATATCAAACAATGAGGGTCACATGACAAGAATCAACCAATGAGCAAACAGAACTGAGAACAACATGACAGGACAATAACCAATGAGGAACAGGACACATGACTAGGATAACCAATCAGAACATAACACATGAACCAAAGAGAGTCGCAATTCTGAGAAATAACCTCACAATTCTGATAAATAACCTCACAATTCTGATAAATAGTCGCAATTCTCAGAAATAAACTCGCGATTCTGAGAAATAGTGTCGCAATTCTGAAAAATATACTAGAAATTCTGAGAAATAAACTCGCAATTCTGAGAAATAAAGTCGCAATTCTGAGAAATAATGTCGCAATTCTGAGAAATAGTCGCCAGACAGTGTTAAGTCATTATTATGAGAGAGTATCTCATCATTATGAGACATTGAGCGCAATTCTGAGAAATAGTCGCAATTCTGAGAAATAAACTCGCAATTCTGAGAAATAATGTCGCAATTCTGACCAGAATGGACCAGACAGTGTTAAGTCATTATTATGAGAGAGTATCTCATCATTATGAGACATTGAGTCATAATTATGAGAGAGTATCTCATCATTGTGAGATGTTAAGTCATTATTATGAGAATATCTGATCATTATGAGATGTTAAGTCAATATTATGAGAGAGTATATCATCATGAGATGTTAAGTCATTATTATGAGAGAGTGTATCATCATTATGAGAAGTTAAGTCATTATTACAAGAGTATATCATCATTATGAGATGTTAAGTCATTATTATGAGAGAGTGTTTCATCATTATGAGATGTTAAGTTATTATTACAGAAGAGTATATGATCATTATGAGACATTAAGTCATTATTATGAGAGAGTATCTCATCATTATGAGATGTTAAGTCATTATTATCAGAGAGTATCTCATCATTATGAGATGTTAAGTCATTATTATGAGAGAGTATATCATCATTGAGATGTTAAATCTTTATTATGAGAGAGTATCTGATCATTATGAGATGTTAAGTCATTATTATGAGAG
>NW_015544501.1:0-766 GCF_001515605.1 Sinocyclocheilus anshuiensis | reverse complement strand
TGGTATTCTGGAGTTGGTAGCAAGTGTCTCGGTGATGCTGGACTGTGGCCCAGGACTGCATCCTTTAGGGTCTTTGAAAAAATACGCACTGCGTCTTTGTGTAGGTGGAGTCCATCATACAGGTGTTGGAGACCGATGTGGTGGTGGTGGGCCAGGTGTACATTGGGGAGCACAGAACAGCCACGGGAAATTTCAGCATTGATGCTGTAGATGATGTGTGGGGGTGTGTCTTGTCTTGGGAGAAGCGTGGAGATTATGATTCGGGATTCTGGGAACTTTTTGCTGGTGATTTCTCCCATTTTCCTCACAGCATCAGCAGTATTGTTGCGTAGCGAGAGAAGGTCGTTAGTCCCAGTGTGAATGATAATACATGAGGGGTGTCCTGTGACGTCTCTGATGATCTGGTGGGGAAGCCTGTTGTGCTACATCGCTTTGCAGTGACTTTTTGGTGTGGGAAGAGTTTCTGAGGGTCCACAAACTTTTCATTAGAGTCCATGAGGAGGAGAACATCTGGATCAGGTTCTGGAGACTGGGCGGGTGAGGCCTGTGTTGCTGCAGGTGTATGTGTGTTTGTCGTAGGTACACTTTCTGTGTTTGTGTAGTTTGGTTTGTCTGTAGTAGGAGCTGTATTGTAGTGAAGTGTGTTGTCTTTTGTGTTTTTCTGTAACTGTTCTCTCATCTCTTGCAGCTGTCTGGAGAAGTTCTCTTTTTTTTCTCTGTGTCCTCCTCTAGTTTGCATAGCTGTAAGCAGAGAGTTCGGTTTTCT
>NW_015544500.1:264-508 GCF_001515605.1 Sinocyclocheilus anshuiensis | reverse complement strand
CCAAGGAAACGCTTTAAGTGCCACCTGCTGGCAGAGAGTGAATCTATGTCTCATTCAGCTCGTCTGCTGCTTCTGTTTCATGCAGATATTTTTTATGCATAGTTTCAAAATACTGAAGTCAAATCATTCTGTTTTTGCTTCAAATTTCGATATTATACAAACTAATTTAGATTAAAAACTGCTCATGTTGCATGTATGCAGCATCTTTGTTTGGATCATGATTAAAATGCAGTGGTTGCCTCTA
>NW_015544500.1:0-128 GCF_001515605.1 Sinocyclocheilus anshuiensis | reverse complement strand
TGTGTTACTTATTTATTTGATTTGGGGCTTGTTTTAAAATTTCAATGTAGTTTTGTTATTTAAATTTACATTATATTTAAATATTGTTATTTAGCAGACACTTTTATCCAAAGCGACTTACAAATGAG
>NW_015544499.1:0-833 GCF_001515605.1 Sinocyclocheilus anshuiensis | reverse complement strand
CAGGACAGGATGAGGATTCACAGACGGCCTCCATAGCCATGATAGCCGTGATAGGACAGGCAGAGAGTTCTTAGATGGATACCACTGACACCTCCTGAGATTCTGCTGCCACCTCTGCCACCTCTGGAGGTTCTACAGTAGTAACATCAGGAAACAGGTAGAGTTCATTAACGGTTCCTTTGACCGCGATATGACAGGCTGAAGGTGCATTGCTGGGCGCCACCACCGTGCAAGGAGCTGAAGCGAGCACCGCCACCTCGGGAGGTTCTGCAGCATGGGCCGCCACCTCTGGAGAAGCTACAGCGGGTGCCATCACCTCGGAGAACATGGCAGCATGCACCACTACCTTGGAAGGATCTGCAGCATCAGCCGTACAGATAAGGCTGAGGGTCTAAAAGCAGCTTCTTCAGCTGGGTCGGAACAAGACAAAAGTTCATAATCGGCCTCCATGGCTGGGTCAGAACAGGATAAGAGTTCACAGGCAGCCTCTGCAGCTAGGTTGAGACAGGGCAATAGTTCACAATCAGCCTCCTTGTCCAGTTCAGGACATAGCAAGAGTTCGCAGGCGGCCTCATTGGCCGATTCAGGACAGAACGAGAGGTCACTGGCAGCCTCTGTGGCTGGATCGGGGCAAAACAAGGGTTAAAAAATGGCCTCCGTGGCCAGTCCGGGCAAAGATGGTGGTGCATCACTGGGCGCCACCACCGCGCAAGGAGCTGAAGCGAGCACCGCCACCTCGGGAGGTTCTGCAGCATGGGCCGCCACCTCTGGAGAAACTACAGTGGGCACCATTGCCTCGGGGAACACGGCAGTGTGCGCCACTACCTCAGGAG
>NW_015544498.1:0-562 GCF_001515605.1 Sinocyclocheilus anshuiensis | reverse complement strand
ATTTACTTTGCACTAACTCAGATTTAGTTCAGTTTTAGATTTTTTAACCCAAATTTTGTAAGGCAAACAGGTTACATACTTTTTAAAATTAAACCAACAAATACTTGTACAGCATAATTTAAAATTAAACCAACAAATGCTTTTACAGCATTATTTGTGTGTTTGTGTGTACATGTGTTTGTGTGGTCCTTGTAACCCCTAGTAAATGTTCCCACTAAGATGGAAATACCTGTTTGTTTGCTTTTTTGTTTGTTTGTTTGTTTGTTTATTCCATGCCATTCCATGCTTGCTATGAGGAATCAATCATAAATCATACAGAATATTGTTTTTTGTACATTAATAAATGCATATAGTTTTCTGTTATGGTAGGTTTAGGGGTAGGGTTAGTGTAGGGGGATAGAACATACAGTTTAAAAACCATTATGCCTATGGAGAGTCACCCATAAAACTTTGAAACACAACATGTGTGCTTGTGTGTGTGTGTGTAGATATATTTATGCATGTGGAACCTAAACTCGTGGAAACATAAATGCATACATAAGTGATAATGCATAATGGAACA
>NW_015544497.1:0-856 GCF_001515605.1 Sinocyclocheilus anshuiensis | reverse complement strand
TTCACCTGCATTTGGGTTCTCTCTCCGTTACTGCCCCTGACATAAGGTCTTTGACGCCTAGTTTTAAGACATAGCCTAAATTTTACCAGGACAGCCAGGCAAATGTGCGTTGTTGTTGTCTCTGTGTACTGGAAGCTTATGTCACTAAAACAAATTCCTTGTATGCGCAAGCCTACCTGGCAATAAAGCTCTTTCTGATTCTGATTCTAAATAAATTATGACGAATAGGCCTAATAGCATGCGAAAAATATCAGTACAAAGGCACTTAACAAAACTTGTACAAAAGTACAAAAATTATATATTTATTCAATTATAATAAAGCCACACAAAAGTAAAACATTTCTACACACAAAAGTACAAACAACATATCTTTATTCAATAAACATGAAAGACTCAGCACAAATTCGTTAAAGTTTGCGGCTTGCCATTTTTTTTTATAAAGGCGTAAAACATGAGCGGCGAAAAATAGTTCCTTGGAATGAAATCAGCTGACTATGGAAGCCTATGGAAGCCCGTTTCGGCCACGTAAGAAAAAAAAATCATGCCTTAAAAAGTCGAAATTATGACATACTTAAGTCATAATTACGAGATAACAAGTTGAAATTATGACTTACTAAGTCGAAAATACGACATAAAAAGTCGAAATTATGAGATAGAATGTCGAAATTATGACTTAAGTAAGTAGTAATTACGAGATAAAAAGTCTAAATGATGACTTAAAAAGTCGAAATTATGACTTGCTGGCTCACTGATCTACACGACACACGATTATGGAAGGCCAGGTCTAATAATGTGAACGCTTTAAGAGCGAGGTAAAGTTAGTTTTAGGTTCGATATTCGCCAGACATTCGCCTAG
>NW_015544496.1:1529-1836 GCF_001515605.1 Sinocyclocheilus anshuiensis | reverse complement strand
TGCTCGACGCGTCGTTGTGCGTGTGTTAGCTCCTGCTGGAGATGGACGGCGTGCCTGACGCTCAGCTTGAGGGTGGCGATGAGTGTGTGGCTTAAGGAGCCGGTGATCTTTGCTAATTCTTTGTGACTGTAGCTCTGACTTGGGTCTTGTCTCATGAGGTTAGCTATGTTGTCATCCAGCTGGTCCTGTGTCTGATGCCTCAGTGTTTCAGCAGCCTTAGGTAGGAGGCTGTCTGTTGCGACACTTAGCCAGGACTCGAGGCCTTCCCAGTGGCCAACAGAGTCTGTTGTGCTAGACATGATTTGCG
>NW_015544496.1:0-1088 GCF_001515605.1 Sinocyclocheilus anshuiensis | reverse complement strand
TAATTGGCTGCTTCCAATTTTCCTGTAAGAGAAAGTTTTTTTTTTTGTAAGGAAAGAAAGTTAATGGTAAGATGAGAGTGAAAGATAAAACAACAAAATACCCTTTTCTGGTAGCAGAATGAGTATAATTAAATTTTCTTCTATTTCCTTTTTCGTTAAGTTTGATTTAGAAGGATGCTTCTAAACCGGTGTTTGGAAATGGGGATTTCTAAATACCAGGACTGTGATTGTTATTAAAATTCCTCCAGGTGAAGGAAAAACAATAAAAATGACAGTATTGGTTTCTTAGCTGTTAAGATTGACACCGTCCACCAATTAGATCATGTTCAAATTTTGGCGGACGCCTATCAGTCCTCTTAGTTGGGAAGGGTTTCACAAGAGAGTGGAAGGTAAATGGAAGACAATTTTGAAACGACGTTCTCAAGTTTCACAAATACCTGTTCAATTGCTAAAGTTCTCTGCTTTATGATTTTCACAGGCAAAATCCCAGCAAACAGCCGCAGTAGTCAACTCAGAAGAAAACAGCTGAGAGAGAGAAGAAGAAGAAGGAGAGAAAAGTTTTGCTCCCAAATGTTAGGGAAAAAAAATTACAGGGTGGTGGCGCTGTTAAATTGATACACCTAGGGGGTTGGTTTTGCTGTGTTAGCAGGATAAAACTAACTTAACCTAAGTACTGAGGAAACCCTAATTTTCCTTTTGGGGTTTTGCCACTAACGGGCTTAAGCCAAACGGGCAAACTTTTGAAAATTTAGCTGAGTTAATTAAATAACTGAAGGAGAGAGGAAAGAAGGCCTAACAGGTAGACGCAGAACTTAATTGCAAATGAAATTAGAATTTCAAGTTAGAAATGGTATTTCAAAGAAGGCCAATTGCAAATTAAATTAGAATTTCAGGTTAGAAATGGTATTTCCTGGTTAAAATTGAATGATGTTATCATTAAAATTGATGAGAGCAATTAAATTTAAAATTAACCAATAAGTACCTTGAAGTAGGGTAACCCAACCCTGATAAGCTACAGATGAAATTAAAATTTCAGAGTACTGTTGACAGTTAAAGATTAAAATCTTAATGATGTTTGTCATTAAAAT
>NW_015544495.1:1049-1250 GCF_001515605.1 Sinocyclocheilus anshuiensis | reverse complement strand
TTTATTTTAGATCTGTGTGGCAGCAACAATATACAGTAGCCTAAATAAATTATCCACTGCTCTGTTGTCTCCTCTGAGGCTGGGACTATAAACAGTGTTCTGTGCTCGTCTGTGCAGCCAAAGAGAGAACAGTTAGCATGTTTTGCTCAAACTTTCGCCATGGCATTAGAGCTGGTACACCGTTGTCGCTTGCGAAATCAA
>NW_015544495.1:0-566 GCF_001515605.1 Sinocyclocheilus anshuiensis | reverse complement strand
TTCAAGTATAACTCGTTTGAAGTAATGGTGCTTCATATAACATTATCCAGAGAAGCACATGTTAATGATAGATCCCTTGTGATGTTTGTACTGGCTACTGTATACAGGCCACTAGGGCACCATACAGACTTTATTAAAGAATGTGCTGATTTTATATCCGAGTTGGTGCTGGCTGCAGATAAAGTTTTAATTGTTGGTGATTTTAATATCCATGTTGATAATGAAAAAGATGCATTGGGATCAGTATTCATAGACATTTTGAACTCTATTGGGGTTAGACAACACGTGTCAGGACCTACTCATTGTCGAAATCATACTCTAGATTTAATACTGTCACATGGAATTGATGTAGATGGTGTTGAAATTATGCAGCCAAGCGATGATATCTCAGATCATTATCCAGTCTTGTGCAAACTTCATATAGCTAAAACTGTAAATTCTACTCCTTGTTACAAGTATGGTAGAACCATCACTTCTATCACAAAAGACTGCTTTGTAAGTAATCTTCTGGATTTATCTCAATAGGTTGTTTGCACATGACGTGCGAAATGCAGCTGGAGGGCAGG
>NW_015544494.1:0-867 GCF_001515605.1 Sinocyclocheilus anshuiensis | reverse complement strand
AGAAGCAGCCCGGGACTTACTGAACACTTCCTTCAGGTCAAGGTATTCCTCGGGCACGTTAGACAGATTCACCGGCTCATTCTGCAACAATGAAGAAGACGCAGAAGAACAAGCAGACATCAGACAAGAAGCATAACATGAGTCGCTCCACGCCGATATGGAGTTCCTTGGGATCATGCTGAACCAGCCAGGGATGACCCAGGACAATAGGCACCAGTGGGGACTCCGTGAGCAGAAAGGTAATCTTCTCAGAATGATTCCCTGAGGTTATGAGGGTGATAGATCCCGTAGTGTGTGTGATACTGGGAAGGTTATGTCCATTGAGTGCGTTAACGGTGATCTTGTGGCAGAGAGGAACTATGGGGATTTGAAGGCGAGATGCCAGACTGTAATCCATGAAATTACCCTCCGCTCCGGAATCCAGTAGGGCTTGGCAGTTGTGGAATTGGGCTGCCCATTGTAGTCTTACCGAGAGGAGAGTAGAGGACGAGGATTTCTCCAAGGACAACCCACCCGACAGTAACCTCGGTTCTACTGTCGGGCTGGGCCTTTTACTGGACAGTGAACCAGGATGTGCCCCTCCGAGCCACAGTATAAGCAGACGAGGATGGTCCCCTCCGAGCCACAGTATAAGCAGAGTCCCATGGCTCTCCGGCGGTTACTCTCCTCACGGGAAAGCCGAGCTCTACCCACCTGCATGGGTTCGCCATTGGATGTGGGACTGACCGTCATACTGGAGTTGGCATCGGAGAAAACAGGGAGTCCCGACCTAAAGGTGGAACAGCCTCGTTGCTCACCCCGCTGAAGCCGCGTGTCAACGCGAATGGTCAGATCGTTCTGTCAGGTGGAAAGAATGAGGATTCAGTA
>NW_015544493.1:0-585 GCF_001515605.1 Sinocyclocheilus anshuiensis | reverse complement strand
GACTGCTGCTTATTTCCTGTGCACTTCAATACTGGTCTGCGCTTCGCGCTAGTCGCGTCTGTCTGCTTATTGAGTTTATTTAGGCTAACCCATCGCAATTTATTGGAACTGTGTGAACTAGAGTCACTACTCACCTTAATGTTGTTCTCACAGCTCAGGCTACACACAAGTGCATATCCGTTTGAGATATGCATCCGTTTTGTCAGGGCTTCTCACAGGTTTAACACAAGACTACATTATATAACTCTAACAGTAGGCTATTTAATATCTGTTGTTCTCCGGTTGTCAGTCAGAATGGTTTTTTTTTTTTTTTTTGGAAGCGGATGCATATCTGTCTTAAAATAATCCTATGCGTCACATGGCGTATATTCCAAGCATTCTGAAGGTATACTGAGGGTTTGGTGAGAAACAAATCGAAATGGCAAGTTATTATATTTTATAAAAATCTTGCGTTGCAGCTCACGCTGCGCACAAGCGCATATCCTTTTGAGATATCAATTATAATCAATTTTAATAAAACAAGACTATATTATATAACTATAACAGTAGGCTATTTCATATCTGTTGTTCTCCGGTTGTCAGTCA
>NW_015544492.1:1505-2453 GCF_001515605.1 Sinocyclocheilus anshuiensis | reverse complement strand
TGACATAGTAATAGTGTACTTGATTGTACTATTTAAAGACACCAACCATGTAGTTAAGTATCATATAAAGGGAATGTTAACATAATTACATAATTACATTTGAAATGAATTATTTAATCTATAAAAATATGTGGGCAATACATTTTGTATATATTTGTTATATATTATTCTTATATTTTAAATAATTAATAAGTGTATTTTCTATGTATGAGTATATTTAAAAGTGTATGAAAGATGGTTTCAATTGTACTGTAATTGAAACTAAATACATTGTAACTAAATAAAAATTTTTTTAAGAGAAAGTATGTTAAAAGCACATTTTAGTTCATAATTATGGTGTCCCAAAATAGCACAGTTGAGTACACTAAGATGTTGTTAAGAGATAGTATGTTAAAAGCACATTTTAGTTCATACTCATGCTGTCCCAAAATAGCACATTTGAGTACACTTAGATGTCCTTAAGATTATCTTAAGAAGTACTAAAGAATATTTTTTAGTATATTAAGTACAAAATTAGTG
Source organism: Sinocyclocheilus anshuiensis (assembly GCF_001515605.1). Taxonomy (NCBI): domain Eukaryota; kingdom Metazoa; phylum Chordata; class Actinopteri; order Cypriniformes; family Cyprinidae; genus Sinocyclocheilus; species Sinocyclocheilus anshuiensis. The sequence continues at coordinate 1,934 of NW_015544492.1, read as the reverse complement.
TGTAAAAACAGAGCACTTTAAATACATTAAGGAAGTGTAAGTAAAAAACGTCTCAGGTTACTTATGTAACCATGGTTCCCTGAGTAGGGAACGAGACACTGCGTCCTCTAGGGGTCGCTATGGGGAACGCCTCGTCGTGACCCATGTCTGAAGCATACATTGAAAAAACACCAACAACACGTTGGCCGGCGACAGACTATAGTATAAATAGGCACCGGGAGAACACATCATCCACTTCTTCGTCTGAAGCTTGCGTCCAAAGCATGGCAAGAAACCTAGAGGACGCAGTGTCTCGTTCCCTACTCAGGGAACTATGGTTACGTAAGTAACCTGAGACGTTCCCTTTCAAGGGAACGAGACACTGCATCCTTTAGGGGTCGCTAGGGGGAACGGTATACCCACGCCGCCATGCTGAGGGGAGTGCGGGCC
>NW_015544492.1:0-359 GCF_001515605.1 Sinocyclocheilus anshuiensis | reverse complement strand
CCTGATGCTACTGGTTCCAGGTGCTCTGGGAAAACAGAGAACTCAACTCTCACGTGAGAGGAGAACTCCGAACTCCGAAAGAATAGCGCGCTCATAGGCAACCCTTTGGTAGAGGGGAGCACTGCTAATACTACCACGAGAACAGCCCACGGAGCGAACCCGGGCGCTCGATAGGAAGCAGCATGCTCATAATAACCCTCAATGGTGAGGGGAGCGATACTTCTAAGTGTGTCAAAAATAGAGACACACTGGTTGAGTGGGTACCAAGGTCTAACCAACTCAGAGAAAGAGAACGAAGCTATAACGCGTAACCTTTACCGTACAGGATTTCAGAAAGTGTGCAAAGTCTAGCGTGCACA
>NW_015544491.1:0-543 GCF_001515605.1 Sinocyclocheilus anshuiensis | reverse complement strand
CTAAATTCTTCATATCGTTGAAACCAGTCGTAATCCATGGATTGATGAATCCTCCAGTTGATTCGTCAAATAGCAGACAAGGCTAGCAGAAGAGTTTGTTCAAGTTCACTGAGCCTGTTAGCCACTCGGTTTTGCTAAATAATTCGTTTCTAAAACAGCGCGTTCGGCCGCATAATGAAGATTGTTTTATGTCCAGATTAGGCGTGGGTCTTCCTTCATTTTTTATTTTTAGCTGCTTCTCAAAAGGGAGCTTTGTAAATGTATTTGTGATAAAATATTCAATATCTCTCTGCTGCTCTGCTGATGCGTAGAAATACTCAATGCTGATTGGTTAATTTTTTATCAACGGAGGCCAGAATCTCCATTTTTGGATTGTGTTGTTCAAGCATATTACAACGTCATTGATGTCTCAACGGTGATTGGTTGATAAACCAAGGGAGGCTAGCCTCCTCTGTAAATTTTGTAAGCCATTAAGAAATAGAGCCGCTCTGCTGACGCGTAGAAATACTCGATGCTGATTGGTTAATTTTTTATCAACGGAGG
>NW_015544490.1:0-516 GCF_001515605.1 Sinocyclocheilus anshuiensis | reverse complement strand
CAAACTTTAAAACTTACATAGGAATGGTGTTAAAACACCAACCAATGCTTTTTTTTTATTGCTGGAAATAAAATACCATTGTAATGTATCTTTAACCAGTGGTATATCTCAATACCAAAGAAAAAAAACTTTTAACCTTAATATATTGATAACTAGAACTGATGACGAAAACATGAAAGAAACAAAACTTTAAATATTATATAATCATATGTAAAGTTGCACACGAACGTCTAGGAATGTCCTTTTACTGTTTTCCACAGTAAATTACATGGCAATTCATATCCTTTAACATAAACCATACATTTGACAGTTATTTTAAAGTAAAATTACATGTAATGTTATGTTACATCCATTTACATTTTTTCCCTATATATGGCAAGGTAACGTAGTTAACCAATTAAAGGGATAGTTCACCCAAAAATGAAAATTGTCATTAATTACTCACCCTCATGTTGTTCTCTCAGTACAGGAGATGACGAACTGTTGAATAAAGTCGTTATTTTTGTTTTCTTTGCG
>NW_015544489.1:0-531 GCF_001515605.1 Sinocyclocheilus anshuiensis | reverse complement strand
TCGAACAGACAGCGCGCCTCACAGAGGAACGTGCGCGGTCGGTGCCAGCCTGCTTGAATACGTTCAAGGGCAGGACAGCGGTCCAACTGATACTTTTTCAGAGGCTCCTGGGGCATATGGCAGCTGCAGCGGCATGCTTCATATGAGACCGCTCCAGCACTGGCTTCATGGCCGAGTCCCGAGGTGGGCGTGGCAGCGCGGCACTCACCGGGTCCAAGTTACACCGGCCTGTCGCCAAACCTTGCGTGGAAGCGCGGCACTCACCGGGTCCAAGTTACACCGGCCTGTCGCCAAACCTTCACCCCGTGGTCAGATCTTGCATTCCTCCGGGCAGGGGTGCCCCTAGAGCAGATCTCCAGGCATGCTGTGGTCTACACGGCTGCCTCCACCACGTACGACGGGCACGCAGTCTCAGGGGTTTGGACGGGCCCGCAGCTGCAGTGGCACATCAATTGCCTAGAGTTGTTGGCAGTTCGCCTTTCCTTAAACCGTCTCAAAGGGCGCTTACGAGGCAAGCACGTACTGGTCCGA
>NW_015544488.1:0-518 GCF_001515605.1 Sinocyclocheilus anshuiensis | reverse complement strand
AATTGTATCAGTATCTGAGGAATTTCATTGAATGAAGAAAGGTTGAATGTTGATATGAGTCTTACGATACGAGTAATTTTTTCATTTTTTTTTTTTTTCACAGTAACTAGGGCTGGGTATCGAGTTCGATACTTTTTAGGCACCGACCGAATTGCCTCGATACCATGGAGTATCGAAAAACGTCTCGTCGTTCGGTACCAAATTTCGAGATACCATCGAGTATCGAAAAACGTCTCGTCGTTCGGTACCAAATTTCGATACCTAAGGGGTTAATCTCATCAGCGTCAGTGAGCCAATAAAGGCCCGGGTATACTTCACTTTCCGCGTTCCGTTCCATCTCGCGCTCAGCCGTGTCCGCACAGCTTTCAAAGTATACTCAACCACGGATGAGTGCAGACGGACGAGCGCAACACAGGTGCAGTTTGACTTGCGCTCTGTCTCAACTTTCACCTCGCGCATGTGCTGTTGTACGTGGACCGTCCGCGCAGTCTCAAAAAATTGCCTGCACGCGGACGGGG
>NW_015544487.1:31096-31954 GCF_001515605.1 Sinocyclocheilus anshuiensis | reverse complement strand
AGTAAAATGATTTCATATGAGTTGTGCATATAGTATGGGATGTCCAGTATAAGAACTGACCATTGTTTTTTCTACTTATTAGAAATGGGGTCATTATAGCCCTCTAAAGTGCCATATGGTCCCATATCTCAAACATGCTGCAGTAAAATGATTTCATATGAGTTGTGCATATAGTATGGGATGTCCAGTATAAGAACTGACCATTGTTTTTTCTACTTATTAGAAATGGGGTCTTTATATCCCTCTAAAGTGCCATATGGTCCCATATGTCAAAAATGCTGCAGCAAAATGGCTTCGTATGAGGTGTGCATATAGTATGGAACGTCCCTTATAGGAACTGACCAATGTTTTTTTTAACTTAATAGGGGTCTTTATAGCCCTCTATAGCGCCATATGATCTCATATCTAAAAAATGCTGCAATAAAATGTTTTGATATGAGGTGTGCATATAGTATGGCATGTCCTGTATAAGAACTGACCATTGTTTTTTTCTAATTATTAGAAATGGTGTGTTTATATCCCTCTAAAGCGCCATATGGTCCCATATCTAAAAAATGCTGCAGTAAAATTATTTAATATGAGGTGTGCATATAGTATCGGACATCCCATATAAGAATTGACCATTGTTTTTTTCTACTTATTAAAAATGGGGTCGTTATAGCCCTCTAAAATATGATATAGTCCCATATCTCAAAAACGGTTCAGTAAAATGGTTTGCAATGAGGTGTGCATATAGCATGGGATGTCACGTATAAGTACTGACCATTCATTTGTTCTACTTATTAGAAACGGGGTCTTTATAGCCCTCTAAAGCGCCATATGCTCCCATATCTCAAAAATGCTGCAGTAAAATGGTTT
>NW_015544487.1:30620-31072 GCF_001515605.1 Sinocyclocheilus anshuiensis | reverse complement strand
TGTGCATATAGTATGGGATGTCCCGTATAAGAACTGACCATTGTTTTTTTCTACTTATTAGAAATGGGGTCTTTATATCCCTCTAAAGCGCCATATGGTCTCATATCTCAAAAATGCAGCAGTAAAATGGTTCGATAGGAGGTGTGCATATAGTATCGGATGCCCCGTATAAGAGTTCACCATTGTTTTTTTCTACTTATTAGAAATGGGGTCTTTATATCCCTCTAAAGCGCCATATGGTCTCATATCTCAAAAATGCAGCAGTAAAATGGTTCGATAGGAGGTGTGCATATAGTATGGGATGTCCTGTATAAAAACTGAACATTGTTTTTTCTTACTTATTAGAAATGGGGTCTTTATAGCCCTCTATAGCGCCATATGATCTGATATCTCAAAAATGCTGCAGTAAAATGTTTTGATATGAGGTGTGCATATAGTATGGCATGTCCCGT
>NW_015544487.1:9783-26932 GCF_001515605.1 Sinocyclocheilus anshuiensis | reverse complement strand
GCAGTAAAATGGTTCGATAGGAGGTGTATCGGATGCATCGGATGCCCCGTATAAGAGTTCACCATTGTTTTTTTCTACTTATTAGAAATGGGGTTGTCTAAAATTCCTAAAATTCCATATGGTCCCATATCTCAAAAATGCTGCAGTAAATTTTTTTCTACTTATTAGAAATGGGGTCTTTATAGCCCTCTATAGCGCCATATGATCTGATATCTCAAAAATGCTGCAGTAAAATTTTTTGATATGAGGTGTGCATATAGTATGGCATGTCCCGTATAAGAACTGACAATTGTTTTTTCTAATTATTAGAAATGGTGCCTTTATATCCCTGTAAAGCGCCATATGGTCCCATATCTCAAAAGTGCTGCAGTAAAATTATTTCATATGAGGTGTGCATATAGCATGGAACGTCCCGTATAAGAACTGACCATTGTTTTTTTCTAGTTATTAGAAATGGGGTCTTTATAGCCCTCTAAAGTGCCATATGGTCCCATATCTCAAAAATGCTGCAGTAAAATAATTTCATATGAGGTGTGCATATAGTATGGGATGTCCCGTATAAGAACTGACCATTGTTTTTTTCTACTTATTAGAAATGGGGTCGTTATAGCCCTCGAAAGTGCCATATGGTCCCATATCTCAAAAATGCTGCAGTAAAATGGTTTCATATGAGGTGTGCACATAGTATGGGCTGTCCTGTATAAGAACTGACCATTCATTTATGCTACTTATTAGAAATGGGGTGTTTATAACCCTCTAAAGCGCCATATGGTCCCATATCTCAAAAATGCTGCAGTAAAATGGTTTCATATGAGGTGTGCATATAGTATGGGATGTCCTGTAGAAGTACTGACCATTCATTCATTCTACTTATTAGAAATGGGTTCTTTATAGCCCTCTATAGCACCATATGATCTCATATCTAAAAAATGCTGCAATAAAATGTTTTGATATGAGGTGTGCATACATATAGTATGGGACGTCCTTTATAGGAACTGACCATTGTTTTTTTCTACTTATTAGAAATGGTGTCTTTATAGCCCTCTAAAGTGTAATAATGTGTCATATCTTGAAAATGCTGCAGTACAATGGATTAATATAAGGTCTGCATATATTATGGTATGTCCTGTATAAGAACTAACCATTAGCTTTTTCTACTTATTAGAAATGGGGTCGTTATATCCCTCTAAATTGCCATATGGTCCCATATCTCAAAAATGCTGCAGTAAAATGGTTTCATATGAGGAGTGCATATAGTATGGGATGTCACGTATAAGAACTGACCATTGTTTTTTTTCTAATTAGAAATGGGGTCTTTATATCCCTCTAAAGCGCCATATGCTCCCATATCTCAAAAATGCTGCAGTAAAATTATTTCATATGAGGTGTGCATATAGTATCGGACATCCCATATAAGAATTGACCATTGTTTTTTTCTACTCATTAAAAATGGGGTCGTTATAGCCCTCTAAAATATCATATAGTCCCATATCTCAAAAACGGTTCAGTAAAATGGTTTGCAAAGAGGTGTGCATATAGCATGGGATGTCACGTATAAGTACTGACCATTCATTTGTTCTACTTATTAGGAACGGGGTCTTTATAGCCCTCTAAAGCGCCATATGCTCCCATATCTCAAAAATGCTGTAGTAAAATGGTTTTATATGAGGTGTGCATATAATATGGAATGTCCCTTATAGGAACTGACCATTGGTTTTTTCTACGTATTGGAAATGGGGTCTTTATAGCCTTCTAAAGTGCCACATGGTCCCATATCTCAAAAATGCTGCAGTAAAATTATTTCATATGATGTGTGCATATAGTATGGGATGTCCTGTATAAGAACTGACCATTCATTTGTTCTACTTATTAGAAACGGTGTCTTTATAGCCCTCTAAAGCGCCATATGCTCCCATTTCTCAAAAATGCTGCAGTAAAATGGTTTTATATGAGGTGTGCATATAGTATGGGATGTCCTGTATAAGAACTGACCATTCATTTGTTCTACTTATTAGAAACGGTGTCTTTATAGCCCTCTAAAGCGCCATATGCTCCCATTTCTCAAAAATGCTGCAGTAAAATGATTTCATATGATGTGTGCATATAGTATGGGATGCCCCGTATAAGAATTGAACATTGTTTTTTTCTACTTATTAGAAATGGGGTCGTTATAGCCCTCTAAAGCGCCATATGATCCCATATCTCAAAAATGCTGCAGTAAAATGATTTCATATGATGTGTGCATATAGTATGGGATGTCCTGTATAAGAACTGACCATTCATTTATTCTACTTAATAGAAATGGGGTCTTTATAGCCCTCTAAAGCGCCATATGATCCCATATCTCAAAAATGCTGCAAAAGCAGTAAGGAATGAAGACTCAAACTCACACCAGGTAGTTATCGTAGTTCTGGCAACTTCCCACCAATCACGAGCGGTGCCATGTAGGACAGTTCTAAAGGTAGCTAGAATTTCAGGATCAGATAGAGGATGTAATGCAAGAAAATCCTTACATTTAGTTAAATACAACAGAGGATCAGAGTCATCTGACGGTCTTCCGAAAGTTGGAAAGGTTAACTTGAGATGGTCACTCTTGACAGCAACAGCATTCACAGGAGGTGATACACCAATGGGAGGAGATGATTCCGTTTCAGTTTCCTTTTGTGGGTCCAGAGGTGTTTTGTGTTCGGTATTCACTGGTAGCTCATTTATTTTATCACTAAGGCGGTCAAGTTGGAAGGTCCAATGCGAGAAATCTTTAACAAATTCATTGTTACTTTTTTGAAAGTTTTGTTGGACAGCTTTAATGTCTGAGAAATCTTTAACATATTCATTGTGGCTTTTTTAAAAGTTTTTCTGGACATCTCTGATGTCTTCTTGAACCTCTTGTTGAAGTTGCTCTACCATGAAACGAATATTGGATACCAATGATTTTTCAACTTTTTGGAGTTCATCTGTTATTAACAACTTTATTGTCTTTACCATTTGATTGGTCTCTGTTTCAGTCTGTTGTTTGTTTTTTGACAAAATCTTTGAAATTTGCTGTGTGTGGTTGTCCACTTTATCAGCAAGACTTTCCAATTAGCTTTCATGTTGCAAAGAATTCTGTTTCAGTTCACTAGTAAGTGCACTTACAGCTGTCTCTTGTTTTTCCACGAGGTCAAACAATTTGTCCCAGTTACCCTGGACAGTAAGATGTCCAATCTCCCTTGCAGGTGTGGGAAACGTTCCGGGCAAATCATACCGGGCCCCTGAAGACACTTGAGAACCATCCCCTGTGGGAGAAGGAGTACACAGTTGCATCTCGTTCTGGTTTCCATTCCAGACAAGAGATTGCACAGGTGTACTAGGGTAAAGGTTTGAAGAAGCAAACTGCACATGGGTTCTTGATTGTAATGCAGTGGATTGAATGGGGGTATAGGGATAATTAGACACCTGAGTTTGCAGGGCAGGTGCCCAGACTGGAGTGGCAACATCTGGAATATCAATGTCCACCAAGGTTGATGATGGGTGCAAAGCATCGGCCATTATGTACAGTGTGAAGGATGGGCTATTTGTAGGCTATATGTTGTCAGTAGATGAAGTGCAAAACAAACAATTATTCACTTCACAATAATACCAATCACATAAATACTTGTGATCACTTATAGTTCACAACTGAGATTACCCCTCTTTGGTCACTGATTACAAGCTTAACACCACAAATTCGAAATTGGAGTTGGTTTCTACAACAATTCACATTACCTGGTAACCACACTTAGTTATATAGGCTAAGTTTAAGTTTACATCAATTTAGTTAATCAGTTTTATACTTCAACAATTAAGTGCAAATAAAAAACAATGTTACCCTACAACGGGCCTTACACTTTAGTTCAATTCATTTTCTAAAGCAAACAAAAAGCATTTTTCAAAAATGAGAATCATCATATACGTTGCTTCAAGTGCTTCAAGATTAATTTCACAAGTTCACAAGTTTTCAAGTTCAAGTCTTTGAGTTCAATTTTTAAGTTCAGGTCCCTGTTCGGGCGCCATTTTCTGTGACGTAGTGATTCTAGCTATGCCCATTAACTCAAATCACACTTCACAGAACAGTACAAAACAAGTCACATCACTTGTTTAGACGTTTAATCACGTCACTAAAATCACTAAAAATAACCGCACTCTTACAATTGCAAAACTGTCTTTTTTTTCTTTCCTTTTTCACTTTTTTATTTAACTCAAAGTGGGGCTTATTTCTTTTTCCAATATCCCTTGCTTATTCAAAGCATGTTAAAGTACACAACCAATAAACAACCAAAAATAAACCATCTCATGAATTAATTCACCATATAGGATAGCATCAAAGGATCACAAACGTCTTTCAAATCAGTTAGAATAATACATGAGTCATCAATAGATATCAAGACAACATCGGTAAATATTCCAACACAGTACTTCAATGCATCAAGTCTCAAAGTCCATAATTGAAGCAACCCAACATAACATCAACTCATATCGCATTAATTCATAACACATCAACATATGGTTCTTTCAACAGTTCTGATGACTCTTTTGAATGTTTGTGTTCTTAAATGGAGGGTTCATGGGAAAAATGATTGATGTTTGTGTGTGTGTGTGTGTTAGATGTCGGTTAGACCCATCTTTTCTGAGAGTCATTGACAGGGTGCGAACTACAGGGGAGCTAGGGGGAGCTGGGCTCCCCTTAATAAGACATGGGCTCCCCTGAAAACGTGATTTGTGAAATTTTGGGGGGTTTAATTATTCGCAATTATGTGTTGTGGCTGGGTTGTTATAGGTCTGCGTGACTTGCGATGTCTTGGGCCTAATTGAACGGAGGAATTATGGTATTCTTCTGTAGCCTGATGAGTAACTTTAACCGTTGTTCATGTGAACTCAAAGACAGCCGGATGCTTTGTTTATAGACTATTTGTGGGTGGCTGTTTGTTGTTTCACCTATCAATTCGTGTCGATAAAGTATAATAGGGTAAATCCTGTATAGTGATTTGTCCTATATAGTGCTTGCATAAAGCAAGTAGTGCATACACTTGTAGCTGTTATGTATCGTTGTAAGTCATTGTAAGCCCCACGCGCAAGCGCACAAACTAAAACTATATGAAAGACTCAAATGACTAAAATGTGACTAAGACTATTAAGCATTACTGCCACAAGATAAAGACTAAGACTAAATCAAAAATGCCTGTCAAAATTAACACTGGAAACAACTGAATTTAAACATAATAAATTCTACAATACAATATGTCAAATAACGTTCAACACAGGAGACTGAGATACTGATTTAAATAAAGTAATGTGAGTAATGACATACTTGTTTTTATTAGAGTAGCATGATACTCTAATAAAAACAAAAATAGATTCTTTTATTTTTCATTTTTAGTTATTTATAAAACATTATTATTTAATTTATTCTTTATATAAGTAACATTTCTCTAACCTCATCCACCGTCTTGGATCCATTAAAGAGAGACCATTAACATTTATTATGGAATTTCCTTCTTTATAAGTGTTGCTTAGAATTCACACAACAATGACAGCAGTATACTGTAATTATCTTTTGTAACAGTCTTTGTGTCAGGTTAATGATGCCTTAAAATGTCACCTAATAGCCAAGTCAACAGCTTTTAGAATGCAGCCAAGTTAATGTTGAATAATGTTAATGTTGATACTTGGTTGACCTTGTTCAAGAGAAGTTTGAAGAAAGCAAAGAGGTTGATTTTTTTATTTGTAGAATCATTGCCACAATCCAAAATGCAACATGGATTTCAATTTGGTATGTGGACAAATATGTTTATTATTATGGCATGTGTAATTCTGCTTTGTTCAGCTGTTTTGATGTGGGGTTTACCATCTTTTTTATTATTATTATTAACTGGTCAGGTGTGGGTATCTTCCAAAATGCTATGCTTCAAATATCCAAAATTTCTGCATATGCATAACAGTCGAAATGATAAATATTCATAATTAACAAGCAAACACTTGATCAAATATTATTTAAAAAATCTTACAGAAGCTGGCCATCAATGATACGTAGCTTCTGTGTCTGTCCATTCTTATAACTTCTCGGGTAATTCCTTGAAAGTCATGCATGAATTCTTAATGGAAGCCCACAAGAGCTTGTAACACTCCAAAGAGAAAGGAAAAATTTAAATCGCATCATATGACCACTTTAAGATTTTTTTTTCCAATTTGAGGAAAAATTCAAAAAAGCTGTGAGCTCAAAAAAGGTAATTCTAGGAACTAAGTCTGATGTCACAGACTGATGTGCACGCATGACAGCATTAACTTTCCAACACTTTCATCATTTTTTTTTTTTAAACTCCACTCTATATGTTAAACTACTGACATTTATGCATGACCAAAGATAATTCAGACTACCGTTGATATGGTACAGAACATTGTATTGACATCAGATGATGGGAGATTGTCACTAATGGTGCTCTTCCACTGCATGGTACGGCTCAGTACGGTTCACTTTTTGGGGATTTTACACTGGGTACAGTACCTGGTACCTGGTACCTGGTACTTTTTTTAGTACCACCTCGGTTGGGGTTCCAAGTGAACCGTACCGTTACCAAAACGTGACGTGTAAACTCTGCTGATCACGGATTGGCCGGAGAGAATCGTCACTACCTGCGTCACTGAACTTGCGATACAAACACAAAAGAACCGCTAGATTTAAATCAGCGCAGCCAGCGAAGGATCGAACGCAACTGTTTTGAACGAGCGCACCTTTTTTTTAACAACCAAAAAGTTTTGTTGTCTCTTGCGGAAGTACAGACGTTCCTCTGTTGATAGCAGAGGAGCAGATCCAGCGAGAGCTTGATGGGGCGACGTGGAATGAAAAAGTTTTTTTTAGGAGTCGTGGTAGTAGAGGCGCAACTATAACGACATGTGAATAATCCCGCCCACTCTAAAGCGGTACTGAACTGCAGTGGAAATGCAAACCGTGCTGAGCCGAACCGTGCCGTGCCGTACTGAGCCGTACTGAGCCGAGTCGTACCACGCAGTGGAAAAGCGCCATAAGATGGACAGAGTGGAGTGTGATGGCAGAGGACTGGGTGCATGGGTGATTTGTTTTGAGCAAACTGCTCAGTAGCATAAGTAGCACAACTCCTTTCAACTGAAATACATAGAACCAGAGCTGATCTTCTGTTCATGTTCCAAACAGCACCTTCTATTGATCAAGACTGGAACAATTGGACAAATGCACAGTACACACACACACACACACACACACACACACACACAGAGAAAGAGAGAATTGTGAAAGTTCAGAAATGTGCAATCATTTAACTGCAGAGATAAACCCTAATTTTACTTCATTTTTACTTTACATTTAACATGTTCAAATATCACCTTCATGGACAATAAGAAATTGTAAGTACTAGAAATTCAATGTATAATAACCAATGTTCTGTATGTTTGCTGTACCTCATATGCTCTGTGTTTCTCTTCATATGAAGAGTCTGTTTCCCTGACTACTATGGCCTTAGTTACCAGCATATCAGGGTGCTGTTGTTTGGCTTCCTGTATTGCCATGGCGAGAGCCTGCAAAAAGTTAGTTTTAATGACAGTAAAGTGATTTTAATATACATGTACCATTACATTATTTGCTGACCTACATAGTATGCTAGATTAGGTTTAGTGCTTCCCAAATCATTCTAAATTTAAAAAAGTTTTGGGTGAATTTTATACTAGTAGAAGAAAATGAAGAAAAAAAATAAAATAAAACCACAGGTGAATATGTCTTAGCAGCCTGGACGTTGTCTTTCATTAGTCAGGGTAAGCAATCATGAAAGGAATTTGTGGTATCAACCAGGGCTGTGTATCACCAGCAAAGTCACGATACGATACGTATCACGATACAGATGCCACGATGCGATACATATCACGATACAGGACTGCACTGAATTTCACCTCAGCAGAATTTAGTAAAACAGCTGTTTATTAAACACTGCATACTATAGTGCCATTTCTAACTATTGGCAGAGCAGGCAGCTGACCTCTGCATTATGAAGGGCCTCCATAACTGTACCACAGTACAATATAGGTAATGGCACATGTTTCATGTTTACATTGGCCACTCCCAACAATATTTCCACACTCGGCAGAGACTTAGAAGTCTGGCGGCGTGGGCATTCTCGTTACCCTAGCGTTTTCGACGCAGCTCGAGTTCCTGAAGAGGAACGCCTCAGGTTACGTATGTAACCCTAGTTCTGCACTCGCCTTTTGCATGCTTTGTCTTAGCGTGAGCCTTAGACATAGCTGCTTATTAGACTTTTTCTCACAATAGACAGACAACAATAAATATGACTGACACACATAGAGCACTTCGCTGAATGACAGAAAGCTGACGCGGGCTCCGCCGCACGTGCTTTTATAGCTTCCTGGTCATGACGTCACCCGTCCGTGACGTCCCGTTCAGCTATTGGACTGATTTCACATGTGATTCGGAGCGTGGGTCGCAGAAGGCGTTCCCCTAGCATTTTCGACGCAGCGTCTCGTTCCCTCGAGGAACTAGGGTTACATACGTAACCTGAGGCGATAGTTTGCATCTTGTTTTTAAGCCCATAAATAATAATGTACTCATTATAATACATTTATATTGTAATGTACTCATACTAATATATTAAAAAATATATATATTTACATTGCTGGTAGGTTATCATTGCACAAATTAACACAATTTCTACATTTAAAAAAATAAAAATGACAAGAGTTCTAAACTAATGCGCTGTCTTCACTGTATCTCACGCACACACGATTTTAGTCACTCACACTGATCACGTTGCGTGCGCGCACAGACATTCAGTAACACAAACTTTTTAGCGCTGCCCCGCAATTTTATCAATAAAATAGCTTAATCGCTCAAGAGCTACATTATCTTTCTCAACAAGGAGCTGGTAACATCATCGTTTCTAAAGGAATTAAAGCCACAGCTTCACTGTTAATAGAGAAACGCGGCAAAACGGTGGTATTTCATACATACACAGCCCCTCTTGCTCTCTTTCTCGTATTCAAATTAAGCGCGGTCCACTGCTGCACACGTGCCACAATATCGATACAGGGCCAGCTTCCTTCATATTCAATAAGTACATACTTGACCATTAATATACATACATTACATATATATGTCTTTGCTTACCTGATGTTGATTCACATCATCATCTCCTGTTATGATGATCCTTTTTTCAATCCTGGTCTCTGCATAACCCCCTTTCACTGTCTGAAACCAGTTAAAAACATTCAAGAATTTAATCTCCAACAAAAGATTTCATCAGCTGCCATTTTGATAGTCTTTCACCACCAACCTGTGTATTTAAAGTTTTTTTTATTTATTAAAACTTCACCTTATTAATGTTTGCAGAGAAATTGACCTGTCCATAATACATCCGCAATTTTTGACTAAAGTTATGTCAAGCTGAATGTTAATGGTGTGTTGGCTCAGAGGGGATATTGTTCTCAAACTCTCTGTGACATGTCTCTTACCTTGGTCACTTGAGTCGTGGTTGATGAGGTAATGTTTTCCATAGTGACGGTGAGAGGAGGAGCAACAAAGTTTCTTTCTAGACTGTTTGACCTTACCTGAAATACAACAGTGTTATATGTTTTACTGTTAAACAGTGTTGCCCCTCTCCCCTTTGCAAATTAAGAAATATATATTATATATATCACACAGACAGTACACAATTAGTATTATCACAGTAGAAATTTTTCCCAGATGCATCCCATTTCCAAGGCACAGATCAGGGGAAGGCCACACAGAGAAATCAGGGGAGAAGGGTCTTGGTGAATAAAAAAAAACTGATAACTCTGGATGAGCTCCAGAAATCATGTGTGGAACGACCAGAACCCTGCAGTCCATTATGAAATATTTTTTTATCTAATAGAAAACAATTGAAGTTACTTTGCATGTTTGTGAAAGTTAGATTGCCTCATATGTGAGCTGGGTGCATTTTGAAGACCTCAAGACCAAACTGACTAACTGTGTAGGCCTACATGACTGCGCTTATGAATAGAGAATACAGAAGGAAGTACCTAAGATGGGAGATGCCACAGGATGAGATAGATTACGTGTGTAAAACTCATTAAAACCCTGACAGCTCGTTAAAATCCTAAAATGTATATGCCTCTGCAACCTTGGGCACCCGGAAAGTGGTAGATAAGAGAAGTTATCTCTTGAAAAACAGACTAACAGGTGGTTTTCTACAGTGAAAGCAAGCATTATGAAAACAATTGTGGAAAAGGACTGGGAATGATGTATCAAAAAATGGTCTGTACGCTCATTGGACAGTGACCGATAACGAAATTGTACAAAGATGGTAGTCTGGACAGAGACAGATTCAGGTGTTTTGCAGGCATGTCAGCTTTGTTGTCTTCTTGAAATAAGGTCTAATTTTGACATCAGGAACTCTGCCTCCTGAGCATTATTTTGCAAGACAGAGAAGACTTTTCTCCACAACATCCATCGGTCCAGAAAAACTGACTCCATGACTCAGGATAACTTCACTACATAATTTGAGCATTTGTTCAGCGCTCAGATGCACTTTGGCCACTCATTAACTCTCGCGGCACAAGCAGCCCGTCTCAGTGCAGCAGTCAGTTGTGTACGGAACACAGAGGAGTTCCAGTTGCTCACTCATTGACGTGTTATAATCAGCCCCTACCTTTGAGCAGCGGTCACCCGTGTACAGAATAAATAATAAATACGTACGAATCGCTGCAGTTTCCAGTTGAAATGAACATCGATGTAAAACACATGCAGTGAACACGCAGTAAAACACAGACAACGTTTATTCCTTTTAACACAAAGTATGATTTACAAGGCCAGAGTTTCAATTAAGAAAGCCTAATTTTCGCACAATTCCTTGCAAAATAATACTTCAAAACAATTTTAACATGCTGCAAGATTTGAGAACTGATATGCTGAAAGTCAGCATCACATAGCTTCATATGTATGGGCTCCTTTTCGTGTCCTTCACTTGACAAATTTAGTCACTTAGGGGAAAACTCCTTTTAACCGAAATGCTAAAGCCTTATCGAATCCTGCTATTGCATCTGCAACAGCCAATGGCTTTCTGGCGTTCGAGTGCCCAAGCAGTAGGCGGGCCCCACCAACCCGCTATATCAGGGCCAGCCCAAGCCTTTATGGGGCCCTAAACAGAATTTGATTTGGGGGCCCCTCGGTGCTGCCAATACGACTGATTATTGTCAATGCTTGATTATTCACACACTATAAATCTAATTTTATTTGTTGTAGCTGTGTTGCTTACGTCATACCAATGTTTGCCTGGCAGGTTTTTACTCTTCTACAATTTTTAATTGGAATAGTAGCAAACCCACAAGAGTGGTCAGGTGTTAATTTGCACTTTAACATTCAAAGTCTTGCAGTACTAAGTGGCATACTTAATGCGGTGTACTGTAGCTAAATAAGCCAGCAGACTGGAACAGAACGTTATTTTAACAACATACATTAACACAGCAGCAAGTCATCTGTACACCTAAAACAACAACTCTATAACTAGCTAATTGAGGCATAATGATACTGGAATATAGTAAAGACCCATAAGTTAGGCTAAAGTTAAGCTGTTATCAGTACCAAATTTATGAAACAAAAGCTTATTTTTATTACAAAAATATATACCCAGTAAAGTTATTTTTACACAGAAGACAAAAACTTCAATCTAAAACAAAGTAAAATGTTATATTATAATATTTTAAGATGTCATCTATTTACGGATGTTTAATCAAACATGGACTGCCCTAAAACAAGATGATATAGGCTATGCTAATTAACCAGCCAGCCAGGCATTGCTCTCTCAAATCTGATTTCCGCCCCTCAGGTTAATTTTGTCCCCCCTCCACCCCCGAAACGCAATCGATTTTACATTTACATTTAATCATTTAGCAGACGCTTTTATCCAAACCGACTTACAAATGAGGACAATGGAAGCAATCAAAATCAACAAAAGAGCAATGATATGCAAATGCTATAACAAGTCTCAGTTAGCTTAACGCAGTACACGTAGCAAGGTTTTTTTTTTATTATATAATAAATAAAAAGTAAACAGATAGAATAGAAAAAGAATAGAGCAAGCTAGTGTTAGAGGCCTTTTTTTGCTTTTGTTAATTGTATAATAAATAAAAACAAAAATAGATAGAATACAAAAAGATTAGAGAATCTAGCGTTTTTTTTTTAATTATTTTTTTGTTGAAGAAAACAAGCAGTTAGTAAATGAATAGAGTGCAAGTCTAAAAGGATTTTAACCCTTTGACGCTCTGCGCTTTGGCTGGCACGGAGCCAGAGACAGATGCTTTTCATATATCACAACTGTTCAGTGCTTTCAACCACATAAAGTTTATTTTAGATTTCAGACATTTAAATAGACATTTCAATTAAGTACTTGCTAAAAAGACATTTCTAGTTTGTCAAAAACACTGATTTCTATGGAAAGCAGCAATAATAATCATTTTAATTAAAATTTGACGACGTGTTTATTCTTATCAAATACACATTGTGTAGGTAACTATAAAGTTTGCTCTGTTTTTGTCACAGTTCACTGGCCACTTACTTTAATGTATTTCAGGAGAAATGGGTGAATTTACGTGATGTAAATCTGACATATCCACACGACAGCGTCCAGCGCGCATTATACAGTAGATCAACTAACATGGCCATTAAGGTTGTTTAAACGACAAAGCAAATTATTTTACACATATTTGCCAATCAGAATTGGCTGTATCATATAGTTCATGATATAGTTAACAAGATTGTGGATATTTTGAATGAAAAAGGAAAAACTAAATAAAAGTGAAACTGTCATACAGCGCTATTGTGCCTGCATGACGCGTCGCTATGGAAATAATACGATGAGATGTAAAGATTATTTAATTATTTAAATATTTAATATTGCGTTTTTGTATTATAACCATTGTCTATTGACACAATATATTACAAATAATAATAATAAAAAATATAGCTGCAAGCAGCAATTACCGGGGTTCCAGTGCTTTAGGTATTTAAGCACATAAGGAAAAAGACATTACATATTATTTAGCAAGCCTGTAACCACATAAATCAATTATTAAAAAACATTTTTGTCAAATCCAGGTGATTTACCATAGAAATATGATGTTTTTATAACGTTTATGACTGTTATAGCGCCAGGTGTGGTCCGATCTCCCTGAAACTTTAAATGCTTGTTTAGAATCACCTATCGCATGTGCTCAGCCGGTTTTGTGAAGTTTTGAGTTTTTGTTTAGGTTGCTTGGGTACGCGCAGCAAAAATGACGTCATCACGATATTGTGCACTATTTTGCGTGGCGGTGTGCACGCCATCTCAAAGCGAACTGTTTGCGTGGCGTCACATAGAATATGAATGATTTTGAAGCTGTTTCGGCTGAACAGTTACGGCTGTACAGACATCTTGAGCAAGGACGAAAACTTCTGCAAGAAAGACACTACTTTTATCTAAAATTTTCTTCTACACTTGGGCACGACTGGACTGAAGATCAGTATTTATTAAGACATTTTACATACAGTAAATGTTTTAATAAACACGTCAAAAGTGCATCACTTAAATTTGTGAAGACTTGCAAATTGCACCTTACCAAATCATTTTTATGTAAAAACATATACTTGAAGCATTTGTAGAATCAAATTAACAAAAATAATGTTTTTTTAATTAAGAATATTGAAAGCAAGAACTGTGAAACTGTATACATTTTTAGGGGTTCAAGCTAGAGGTCTACACGGAGAACCCGAGACCCGAGGACCCGGGACCCGACCCGGTATCCGTACGGGTTCGCGGCTATATTTTAAGAAATATTTCTCTTATATTTTAAGAGAAAAGTGTGAGTCGGTAATTTGAAATAAGGTGGAAAAAAAACAAAAACACGAGCGACGTCATCAGAAGCAGGGTGGGCGGAGTTAATGAGTGATGTGGGTTATTATTGATTCATTTTTTAATAATATTATGAATGAACCGTCTTGTTGTTATATCTAAAATTTTTGCTCACACTCGGCTCAGAGAGCACAGAGATGATAGCACATAAGTAAAGCTAACGTCAGCAGCCATGGCACTGAACAAGCAATCGTTATTATAATCCAAATGGGCAAACAGTCTAAATTATTATGCAAGTTGACTCCAGATACAAAAAATGCAAAACTGCAAAGTCACATTTGTCATCCGTCACCGTGACAGCAAGTGGACTTTTGCAACTGGAATAATGAGTGGATTACGCATTTCAATTGGCAAGAGAGGAATAACATGGATGGAACTTTCTTGGCAAGGAGGATTGTGAGCATCACAGTCAGGTACAAGGGAGAAGGCTTCTTACATTAGGTAAGACAAAAAGTTAAATTTTTGCAACTTGTTTATCGACTTGTTAATAGCAATTTGCTGTGAATATGTGCCGATCGGGTCCAGTCGGGTCTGTGTCTTCCCGGCCGGGTTCGGGTCCATCTTTCAAATAAGTGACGGTCCGCGTCAGTTCCAGGTAGTACATTTTTGACATTTCTCGGTTCTGCACGGGCCCGGGTCCAACTTTCAAAATAATAGACGGGTCCGGGTCGGTTCAGTGTAGCACATTTACCGGATTTACGGGACAAATTTTTGGACCCGTGCAGACCTCTAGTTCAAGCACGTAGTGTAATTGTAGGGATTTTTATTCTTCTTCTTCTCCACTAAAACTGATCGTGCAGAACAAACCGTAAGGCCTAGAGAGCTGAAACTTTGTCAGATGGTAGTAATATTGCTCGCTACTCAGATCCAAAGACTCGGCCCAATCGGCCTATGGGGGGCGCTACAGCGATCAAAAACGCAAAACTGCTCATAACTTCTAGACCAGGGGTGTCAAACTCAATTCCTGGAGGGCCGGAGCCCGGCAGAGTTTAGATTCAGCCCTAATTAAACACACCTGATCCAACTAATCAAGTCGTTCAGGCTTGTTTGAAAACTACATGGTATTTGTGTTGGAGCAGGGTTGGAACAAAACTCCGCAGGGCTTGGGCCCTCCAGGAATTGAGTTTGACACCCCTGTTCTAGACCGTTTGTCGTAGACTCAAAAATGTATACTTTTGGAATCCTTGGGTCAAAACGAAGAAAAGTGTAGAAAGTCAGATTCGCTCTACGAGGTCGGGTTTTCCTGCCATTTTGAATTAAATTCAAAACCTACTTTTGCGAACTAGTCCTAGGTTCTTCACCCAATCAGAACTAAACCACTGCAGAAATATTCTCTGGACAGCGAGTATCAATAATTATAAAAAAAAGTAGAAATTTCGACTCACCGTCGCATAGGGACGCCAAAACGTTAATAAGGAGCGTGGCCAATTTGACTAAAATGGCTATAACTCATGAACAGAATGAGATATCTTCACCAAACTCGGTACACATGTGTAAGAGCTCAATCTCTGGTCAAACAAAAAAAATTGCGCAGCTCTGCCACTTGGTGGTGCTATAAGATGGAAAAAAACATAAAAATGGCTATAACTACGCAAGCGTTAGTAAAATTGGTATGCAGTGTCTTTGTCCAATGTGCCATAAGTGTCTATGAGGACATTGGCGTATCTAAAAAAAAAACATGGCCGCCATCGGCCAATGAAGTTTGAGCACCTATTAAACAAGGTTAACGGTGAGTAATTTATGGGCTAATTTTCATTTTTGGGTGAACTAACCCTTTAATGCCAGTTTTCTGTTTCTGTTGTTTAAAATAAATTTTTGTAGTAGGGAGGATTACTTTGTTTACTGCTTATTTTATTTAAAAACTCTATGTTGATTGTGCATGTTGTTTGCTGTAATAAGAATCTACAAAAATATTTTTTGCTTACCTTGCGCTTAAGTGGCAAACTGTACCGCAGTAGTTTCGATTTCAAGCCATTTGCATGATATAGGCTTTTCTGTGCTAATTAGAAAGGCGTCGACAGCTGTATTCACTCAAGTGGGTTAAGCTGTGTATTTAAGTGGTGTTGGAAGCATCAGCCCTCATGTTCAGGGCCCGTATTTATCAAGCCTCTGAGAATCACTCTCAAGAACGCTGCTAAGAATTGACTTAAGTATAAAAAATTCTTGGCTCTAAGCTGCGCTTAAAAGTTAGTTATCAAGCATCTCAGTCGTAATTTAAGCGAAGTTTAGGACTAAATCTTAAGTGTCAGTCTTAGAGATGATTCACGACACTTTGCTGTGCCACAAACGGGATTTTGGATGACGAAATACGCATGGACCAATCACCGAATAGATTTCCTTATTTAAGAATATTCTCAGATAAAATCAAATTTTTAGCTTCCGGCTTCGCTACCGTTCGGACGTTCTTGCTTACTGCTCTGCGCTTTGCTCCCTATTTCTGTACTTTTCTTTGATTTTTCTAAGAGTTTTACTTCAGCAGATCAGCACAGTGATCAAACAACATATTTTTGGCACAAACACTAAAACTAAAAACTCTCTGGGACTGGAATAATACCACGAAAAAGAAGACTTTTGCCTCCCACTGCCAGCAGCTTACATTCCGGAGAAGGGAAAACACAGCTGCCCACATTCAAACAGAAGAGAAAGAAAATGCCTCCTGTTGAATCTACTTGCTGCATGAACTACTGCAAACTTCTATAAAAGATTGCGGTTCTTGAAACAAAGTTACTTGCTGGACTTCCAAAACAGGCAGAACACTCAGCAGACCGTCGTCACGGACCCCCTCAGCATACAGCCGGTGAGTCCCATGAACCTAGTCAATCTCAACAGTTTATACCAAGTGTAGAGGAACAAGCCGAAACTGATTGTCACACTAATCGATGGCACAAACAGGGAGCGAGACCTAAAGGCAGTAGAGACATCAGATTGTCACGAGTTTCTCGTATTGCTGCCGTAGCATCCTCTACCCCAGATATGGCTATGACAAGGCTTGTGAATACTGGTATTCTACCACCCCCTATACATCTTGAGAACAGATTTGAAGCATTAATGAATGCGGGTGAGGAATCCCCAAATGTGATTAAACATGGATCGGATCAGCCAGCAGCTAACATCGCTACAAACAGGCGCTCAAGGTCGAGCAGACAGCGGCATACAGCTCAGAGCACAGCCGAGCCCAGGACTCTGATAGTGGGCGACTCCATTATCAGAAACATCAGTAGCAGAAA
>NW_015544487.1:5569-8668 GCF_001515605.1 Sinocyclocheilus anshuiensis | reverse complement strand
TCACCGTGACAGCAAGTGGACTTTTGAAACTGGAATAATGAGTGGATTACGCATTTCAATTGGCAAGAGAGGAATAACATGGATGGAACTTTCTTGGCAAGGAGGATTGTGAGCATCACAGTCAGGTACAAGGGAGAAGGCTTCTTACATTAGGTAAGACAAAAAGTTAAATTTTTGCAACTTGTTTATCGACTTGTTAATAGCAATTTGCTTTGGAATATGTGCCGATCGGGTCCAGTCGGGTCTGTGTCTTCCCGGCCGGGTTCGGGTCCATCTTTCAAATAATTGACGGTCCGCGTCGGTTCCGGGTAGTACATTTTTGACATTTCTCGGTTCTGCACGGGCCCGGGTCCAACTTTCAAAATAATAGATGAGTCCGGGTCGGTTCAGTGTAGCACATTTACCGGATTTACGGGACAAATTTTTGGACCCGTGCAGACCTCTAGTTCAAGCACGTAGTGTAATTGTAGGGATTTTTATTCTTCTTCTTCTCCACTAAAACTGATCGTGCAGAACAAACCGTAAGGCCTAGAGAGCTGAAACTTTGTCAGATGGTAGTAATATTGCTCGCTACTCAGATCCAAAGACTCGGCCCAATCGGCCTATGGGGGGCGCTACAGCGATCAAAAACGCAAAACTGCTCATAACTTCTAGACCAGGGGTGTCAAACTCAATTCCTGGAGGGCCGGAGCCCGGCAGAGTTTAGATTCAGCCCTAATTAAACACACCTGATCCAACTAATCAAGTCGTTCAGGCTTGTTTGAAAACTACATGGTATTTGTGTTGGAGCAGGGTTGGAACAAAACTCCGCAGGGCTTGGGCCCTCCAGGAATTGAGTTTGACACCCCTGTTCTAGACCGTTTGTCGTAGACTCAAAAATGTATACTTTTGGAATCCTTGGGTCAAAACGAAGAAAAGTGTAGAAAGTCAGATTCGCTCTACGAGGTCGGGTTTTCCTGCCATTTTGAATTAAATTCAAAACCTACTTTTGCGAACTAGTCCTAGGTTCTTCACCCAATCAGAACTAAACCACTGCAGAAATATTCTCTGGACAGCGAGTATCAATAATTATAAAAAAAAGTAGAAATTTCGACTCACCGTCGCATAGGGACGCCAAAACGTTAATAAGGAGCGTGGCCAATTTGACTAAAATGGCTATAACTCATGAACAGAATGAGATATCTTCACCAAACTCGGTACACATGTGTAAGAGCTCAATCTCTGGTCAAACAAAAAAAATTGCGCAGCTCTGCCACTTGGTGGTGCTATAAGATGGAAAAAAACATAAAAATGGCTATAACTACGCAAGCGTTAGTAAAATTGGTATGCAGTGTCTTTGTCCAATGTGCCATAAGTGTCTATGAGGACATTGGCGTATCTAAAAAAAAAACATGGCCGCCATCGGCCAATGAAGTTTGAGCACCTATTAAACAAGGTTAACGGTGAGTAATTTATGGGCTAATTTTCATTTTTGGGTGAACTAACCCTTTAATGCCAGTTTTCTGTTTCTGTTGTTTAAAATAAATTTTTGTAGTAGGGAGGATTACTTTGTTTACTGCTTATTTTATTTAAAAACTCTATGTTGATTGTGCATGTTGTTTGCTGTAATAAGAATCTACAAAAATATTTTTTGCTTACCTTGCGCTTAAGTGGCAAACTGTACCGCAGTAGTTTCGATTTCAAGCCATTTGCATGATATAGGCTTTTCTGTGCTAATTAGAAAGGCGTCGACAGCTGTATTCACTCAAGTGGGTTAAGCTGTGTATTTAAGTGGTGTTGGAAGCATCAGCCCTCATGTTCAGGGCCCGTATTTATCAAGCCTCTGAGAATCACTCTCAAGAACGCTGCTAAGAATTGACTTAAGTATAAAAAATTCTTGGCTCTAAGCTGCGCTTAAAAGTTAGTTATCAAGCATCTCAGTCGTAATTTAAGCGAAGTTTAGGACTAAATCTTAAGTGTCAGTCTTAGAGATGATTCACGACACTTTGCTGTGCCACAAACGGGATTTTGGATGACGAAATACGCATGGACCAATCACCGAATAGATTTCCTTATTTAAGAATATTCTCAGATAAAATCAAATTTTTAGCTTCCGGCTTCGCTACCGTTCGGACGTTCTTGCTTACTGCTCTGCGCTTTGCTCCCTATTTCTGTACTTTTCTTTGATTTTTCTAAGAGTTTTACTTCAGCAGATCAGCACAGTGATCAAACAACATATTTTTGGCACAAACACTAAAACTAAAAACTCTCTGGGACTGGAATAATACCACGAAAAAGAAGACTTTTGCCTCCCACTGCCAGCAGCTTACATTCCGGAGAAGGGAAAACACAGCTGCCCACATTCAAACAGAAGAGAAAGAAAATGCCTCCTGTTGAATCTACTTGCTGCATGAACTACTGCAAACTTCTATAAAAGATTGCGGTTCTTGAAACAAAGTTACTTGCTGGACTTCCAAAACAGGCAGAACACTCAGCAGACCGTCGTCACGGACCCCCTCAGCATACAGCCGGTGAGTCCCATGAACCTAGTCAATCTCAACAGTTTATACCAAGTGTA
Organism: Sinocyclocheilus anshuiensis; assembly: GCF_001515605.1. Classification (NCBI taxonomy): domain Eukaryota; kingdom Metazoa; phylum Chordata; class Actinopteri; order Cypriniformes; family Cyprinidae; genus Sinocyclocheilus; species Sinocyclocheilus anshuiensis. The sequence continues at coordinate 6,111 of NW_015544487.1, read as the reverse complement.
GAGGAACAAGCCGAAACTGATTGTCACACTAATCGATGGCACAAACAGGGAGCGAGACCTAAAGGCAGTAGAGACATCAGATTGTCACGAGTTTCTCGTATTGCTGCCGTAGCATCCTCTATTATGTAAAGCACTTTGAATTACCATTGTGTATGAAATGTGCTATATAAATAAACTTGCCTTGCCTTGCCTTGAATGGTTAAATTCCTGAGTTTACATTCAACACATTTGACAATACAATTTTTTCAAGAGAATACATTATGGTAAGGAAACGAATCATCTTCACAAACTTCAATTTAGGGTTGTGCCGGTAGACGAGAGTATCATGTATCAACGATAGTCAGAGATATCGCCTGTTGCTGATTTCTTTGATGACAGCAAGACGATTATTATTATTATCCGTGAAAAATATAGGCACCTATCTTTAGTGATGCAGTGCGTAGAGCCGCTTCAGAAACTGCTGAGTAGCCGTGATCAGCTCCGGTGGCCGTGTCGGAGCCGTAACGCACCGCAGACGTGTGCAGTGTAAATAAGGGGGAAGA
>NW_015544487.1:3589-4638 GCF_001515605.1 Sinocyclocheilus anshuiensis | reverse complement strand
CTCAAAGCTGCGCTTAAAAGTTAGTTATCAAGCATCTCAGTTGTAATTTAAGCGAAGTGTAGGACTAAATCTTAAGTGTCAGTTTTAGAGTTGATTCACGACACTGCTGTTCCACAAATGGGATTTTGGATGACGAAATACGCATGGACCAATCACTGAATAGATTTCCTTATTTAAGAATATTCGAATGTCAGATAAATTCACTTTGAATGGTTAAATTCCTAATAGGAGTTTACATTCAACACACATTTGACAATAAAGAATTTTCAAGAGAATACATTATGGTAAGGAAACGAATCGTCATCACAACCTTCAATTTAGGGTTGTGCCAGTAGACGATAGTATCGTGTATCGACGATAGTCAGAGATATCGCCTGTGGCTGATTTATTTGACGACAGCAAGACGATTATTATTATTATCCATCAAAAATATAGGCGCCTATCTTTAGTGATGCAGTGCATAGAGCCGCTTCAGAAACTTGCCGCAGCGTGGCTGGTGAGTAGCCAGGATCAGCTCCGGTGGCCGTGTCGGAGCCGTAACGTGCTGCAGACGTGTGTAGTGTAAATAAGGGGTAAGAGATTTATTCATAAAAAAGTGTAGGTAGCTTCACTGATTATAACTGTCACGGAGTGACTGAGACGTGAGACATGCGGATCCAAGTGCAAAGCTTTATTAACAGACATGGTTAGAGACAGGCAAGGGTCAGACAAAGGCAACAGGTATATAAGGGCAAGACACAAGAATATTCCTAGGGCTAGCGTGGGTCTACGATTGGCGAACAGAATCAACAGGGCGAGACTAGAGGGATAAATCCAGGTACAAGGCAAAGGTCCAGGCAGGGGCAAACCGTATCCGAATAGGGCAAGACGAGAGGGGGGATCCGAGAAATACAGGCAAAGATCAGGACACGAGAAAACAGACAAGGCAAGACTAAGATAAGGCTATGAAAACTAGACAGGCTCCGTAGAGTAGCTATCGCTATGAGAGTGATAAACGCTATACAATACTCGGCAGTGGGAAGGGATCAGAGTGAGTGTTATATAGGGAA
>NW_015544487.1:2808-3260 GCF_001515605.1 Sinocyclocheilus anshuiensis | reverse complement strand
GTTATATAGGGAAGGTGTGATTGATGACAGCTGTGTGCAATCAGTGCTGTGTGCAATCAACTGTGTGTCTGTAATCAGTGCAATGGATGATGGTAACTGTAGTCCGGGTGAAGTGCAACAGTGGTGCGGTGCAAGAGTCCATAGTAGTGGAAGGGTGACCTCTGGTGGCAAGCAGACGGAAGTTCATAGACCGGATCCGTGACAATAACGGGAGTGTTTTTAAAAAGTATATAATATTTGCACTAGACTGAAGTCAGTTATGATGTCCTTTGTATTTTCTGTGTGAATAACTGAGGAAATGGAATCTCATCGTCAAATATTTCAAGAACATTCTTCCTCTCCTGAAAGATTTGCACACGTCTGTCTCCTCAGCACCATCACAAGCCCCTACTGGCAACTCCTAATGACTTGAGAGACCTCTCGAGCTGTCTTAAATAACTGGGAGAGTAAGA
>NW_015544487.1:0-2576 GCF_001515605.1 Sinocyclocheilus anshuiensis | reverse complement strand
TAAAGATGGTCCAGACTTCAAGAGGAAAACTCTAAACCCCCATACAGTATCTTTTCTGTCACATGGCCTTCTGCCTTACATAGGTTTCTTAATGTAAAAAATAATAATAGCTTGATAAAACATCTGGGCCCGTATGTATAAAACTTCTCAGAAATGCTCTTAAGAATAGTCTTAAGCTTTGACTTAAGTGTCAAAAAATTCTTAGTAAAAAGTAGGACTTTTCTAAGAGTAGGAGACTTTTATAAAGACGCTAAAAGCAACTTTCAGTAAAGTCTAAGACTGATTCTTAAGTGTTGACTGAGGTGACACTTAAGTTTTGTGAACTAAGGACTACAATGATGTCAACACAAAATGGCCGACCTCGACCTCTGAATCAGCCAATAGTGAGCCTGCTCATGTAAAGTCACAGCAGCACAACACCAATCATTTAATGTAACTACAATAAAATCATTTAATTAAGACTGAAATATTTTAATTTAAATGTATTTTTAAATGCTTTGCATTGTGCAAAATTATCACAAATTATTACTAATGCTTTGTTTAATGGTATGTCTCCTCATTTACAGTTAGAGCAATGATGTGAACATGAGTTCCATCAACGGCTCCAGTAACTCCAGGAAAGCCCACAATCCTCACAAAAGTTGTTTTTGCAGTATGGTTTGGCGGTCAGTTGAAAATTTAATAAACTGCCATATAGTAGTGGCCAAAAGTAATGTCCGGCCTAGGAAATTTGACATATTTTCATCCTTAATTAAAAAAAAAATGTTGCATAGTTGCTTAGTCAGTTGTTTTATTTGTGATATGAATGCAATGAAACAAGCCAAATTTTACGGTCATAATTTTTGGCCATGCTATCATACAAACACATTATGAACACATGCAAAAACAAGAGGACCAATGAAATGTAAATAACGTATGTTGTAGTTAACTGCTCCGGGTGTGTGTTCACAGTTTGTGTGTGTTCACTGCTGTGTGTGTGCACTTTGGATGGGTAAATGCAGAGCACTAATATATAAATATAAATATAGATCAGTGAACTCACCTATGAGGTCATCTAGCAACATTAAGTGACCAGTTTTAGCTACTTTCAATTGAAAGCAGTTGGCAACACTGGTCAGTGTTTTTTTGTCCTTTGTATTTTAACAGTTTAAGTGAAATGTGGGGTCATAAAAAAAAAATCAAAACATCACTTTTGGCCACTGTTGTGTTTGGTGAGGTTAGTGCCACAATATGTAAGAACCTGCTTACTGTGTCATTGCTGCATTTTTCCAATTTTCCAGCCCAAAAAAATGAATTACTACTTTCATGTCTGCTGTTAGAGCATTGACTTGTTGAGTGGAAGAGGTTATTAAATTTTTTACTTTATCAGTTAAAGTTTTTATCAAAAAAGACCTTTTGATCTTTACAATTAAGTTTGTATCGTTTTATCCACTCCATATTATCATATAAGTTCAATATATTTTTGCTGGAAAGTGTTTGTTGTCTCCTCTTTTCTGCCATCTTATTACTCCTAACTAGGTTAGGAGACCTCTCCAGCTCTCTTAAATAATGTAGGAGCTGAGACCTCTTTTAACACTTAGGAACCTTTATGAATCACTCTTATTCTTAAGTCTAGGAATAAGAGTAAAATTACGTCATTCTTAGAATTTTGACACACTTAAGACTAAACTTTTACTTTGAGCAGCTTTATACATACGGCCCCAGGTCTCATTGTGTAAAGACTGATGAGCTGACCTGTGACTCTACCTGTGCGACTCCACCGAGCAACGACACCATTTTGAAAAGTGTGAATAGAATATGTTTAGTAAAAATGTTTTATGCTTCTTTATGATGCTATTCAACTTAATTGAACATTAAAGTGTGAAGTCTCTCATATCTTGTCAGTTAAATCTTTTCTTTTGCTCAAATAATCTGTAATTTGTTGGTTAAAAAGCAAAGTCTTATGAACATATTTCTATCATCAGGAAGGCTTTGGATACACTGCAGAATAAAACCTAATCTTGTTCTAAGTAATTTAAAAAACATATATTTTATACCTCGAAACTGGGTCGAAACTGTGTATGGTGCGGCAAATGCAGTTCATATTGGTAATGGAGATTGAATTGAATTACAAAAAGCAGACAATTGAAGTAGCATTCAGTCATACTTTATTTTTTATATTTTCAGTAAACCAAATATTATTACCATTCTATACCAGGGGAGGTATGCATGTTTTGTTGATTAATGTCAGTCATAACACTTTTTTACTGAATGCACGTTTAAAAACTTGTGTCCAGACTTCACTAGATCATGTGAATGTAACTGATTCACTTTTATTTATGTTGGAAAAATAAACCGTTTAATTTAATTTTAGTTGTGTGATTTGTGATAAAGGTATAGACCAGGGGCCGTATGTATAAAGCCGCTCAAAGTAAAAGTTTAGTCTTAAGTGTGTCAAAATTCTAAGAATGACGTAATTTTACTCTTATTCCTAGACTTAAGAATACGAGTGATTCATAAAGAAAGGTTCCTAAGTGTTAAAAGAGGTCTCAGCTCTGTAGCGTCTGGACCAATCAGACACACCATTTTTCATTTGA
>NW_015544486.1:759-1559 GCF_001515605.1 Sinocyclocheilus anshuiensis | reverse complement strand
TGAGCAAAAATTCATAAATATTGTAATACAATTACCAAACCAAAAGTTACTTAAAGTCCTGTTAACCATTTAAATACATTAAATTAAATATAAAATACAAATTAAATAAATGACATTTTTGGACACACGCCGGGCATTGTAATCAGTAGTACTACATAGCTTACTCCTCAGATATAATGTTTGTAACACTTGTGTAATGTGCAAAATAAACTGTAAAGTGAGCAAAAAAATTGCATAAATATATAATTGTTATAGAATTACCTTACAATAAGCAAAACAAACACATGTTATTCATCAAAAATAAAAATAGAATAAAATACAAAGTACAAATTAAATAAGCAATAAAATAAAATAAAAATCACAGCTTTGGTCCGAAGCCATAAATTGTAATCAAAGTATTAACTGAACTCAGGTGCAATGTTTGTAACACAACATTGTGCAAAATAACTCCACTTACAGTTGATCTAAAAAATAAATTTCTCTCATCATTTACTTCACCCTCATTCCATCCCCAATGTACATATTTTTAGTAAAGTCCATCACTTTTTTTGCAGAAAGAAAGTCATGTGCATAGGGGATGGAATGAGGGTGGAGTAAATGATGAGAGAAATTTATTTTTTGAATGAACTACAAACCATATTTACTTGTGATGCAAGCCAGACATCATCTGCTGCAGGGGCCTCCTCAAGTCCAACACAGCTCAGATGAAACCACTGGACCCTACAGTTCTCATTATCACATGCCACCATGTCTCCTTTCTCTTCAGGTCCATTACAGAGACAACAGAGCTGTTTTTGTTT
>NW_015544486.1:0-241 GCF_001515605.1 Sinocyclocheilus anshuiensis | reverse complement strand
ATCCTCTAGGGGTCGCTATGGGGAACGGTATACCCACACCGCCATGCTGAGGGGAATGCGGGCCAGAACCATGGCGAGCACTAAGTACCAACTTTACCATTTTCATGGTGAGTTGCCCCTGGGATGTCAGACGGCTGTCCGTGACTTTATCCCCTACGGCCAAAGGCCTAGGCTACATACCCAGCTTACCTGTTAGGACTCCTGGGCCCGGGGTAGTGCTCAAGGCTTGGAATCATAATGG
>NW_015544485.1:0-547 GCF_001515605.1 Sinocyclocheilus anshuiensis | reverse complement strand
TATATATATATATATATATATATATATATATTGATGATTATATATATGATTTCTTGTCATGGTGATCGGCCGATACCGAAGCCGATGCTTCAATCTTTATATAGACGGTATCATCGGGCACACGCGCCTGGCCCGAAGTTAACTTCTGGTCTGTGTTTGTTTATCAATCTGGCTATGGCGCCAGCTACAAACGCAGTTAAAGTTAAGGTGATGAGCAGTGTTGGGGAAAGTTACTTTTAAAAGTAATGCATTACAATACTTAGTTACTTTTTATGGAAAGTAATGCGTTATATTACTTTTGCGTTACTTTCACGTTACTTTTTAAATATAAGCAGGGCTTGATTGTTTTTAATATATAAGAAGTTCTATTTATAGCAAATATAAAAGCCCTTTCACACCAAAAAGTGTAATGAATAAACCTCAGGCTGAAGGAAAAGTAAATTCACGTCTGTACAGTAGAACGCAGGAGAAGAAACACTCTTCAGCAATGAAAAAAAACAATTAAGCACAATTGTTAGTTTATCTAAAGTAATTTTTGCTTATTAGT
>NW_015544484.1:0-2058 GCF_001515605.1 Sinocyclocheilus anshuiensis | reverse complement strand
TCTCGGTAAGTTACCATAGTAACTTACTCTGTGAACCTAACCTGGACGGGAGCAGGTTTTCTTCGGTAAACCCAGAGTATATTTCGGTCTCCTCCCCCTTTTTAAAGTGTAAGCAATATTTAAATACCTCATTCATTCATTCACGCTGCAAAAATTGCTTTTATTGCTGAGATTTTTTGCCTTATTTCAAGTACAAATATCTAAAAATTCTTAAATCATGATGCATTTTCTATATAAGAAAAAATATATATGACATTTATTCTTGTTTCCTGGGGTAAACAAGTCAAATTAATTGCCAGTGGGGTAAGAAAAATAATCTTAATGAAAATGGAAACAAGATTATTTTTCTCACCGGGGGGAAAGAAAAATAATCTTATTGAAAATGGAAACAAGATTATTTTTCTCACTGGACCACTTTCATTTTCATCATGCAGACACGGTAAATGTGACAAAAATGGCATGTCTTTTTACAGGGGATCCTGTAGATGAGGAGGCTGCATTAATTAATGGGGAGTTACATTTACATCAGGAGAGGAATTTATTTCACTTTATTTTACTTTGCCATATCCACATGCATATTTCTTTGAGCGGTACCACTTTTAAGTGACATTCACTTGATAACATCTTGCTGTGACCTCTGGAAGTATAGGCCTAACCTAATAATTAGAATTTCCTTTAGGATTTCCAGTGTGGTTGGATGCATTGATAACACACACATTCTCACCAAACCGCTCAGGGGTTCGTTTCCCAAAAGCATCGTCAGCTACAGTAACTATAGTGATAAGTTCCACTGAACTCTAGTAACGATGGATGGAACTTGCGACCATAGTTGCTTTTGGGAAACACATCCCAGGTCGATTCAGTCCAATTCAGATTGCTTTGTATGCAGTTCAATTCTTCGAAAAGAACCGACTCCCTAGAATGATTCATTCACGAATCGGGCATCGCTGCAGCTCGCTTCCTGCCACAAAGTGATCCTGCTTTGCAGCGCAACAATAAGCAGAATTTCACATTAAAGTTGCAAGCTTTTGTACAAGGATTGAAAACAGCTGCCTCAAAGCAAGCGTATGCAAGATTACGTCCGTTTCTGTGAGGAAAACACAGTGTTGATGGAAACAAGCCGACCTGTGGGAAAGGTAAAGATTGTGCGTCTATGTGCAAGATAATTGTAACGTACTCGGCTAACGTTAGCGCGCGTTATGTGCGGGGTCCCTCTCTCTTTCAGTTTCTGCAGTGTGCCTTTTAAAGTTTCAGGAATGTGTACCATTTCAGTGTGTTGTTGCATGAACAGATCATCGGTTATATCCGGTCTCGATCTCAGGGTGCGATTATACATTTTGAGATTGTCGGTTCAATGTTCAAGTTTGTTTGCATCATTCCTCGAGTGCAATTTGAGTTGCACAGAACTCTAAAAAACAACAAGCACTATGAGTAAAGTTGGACGTTGATCCGATAACCGGTATGAAGCAACAGTCGTGATTGAATATAAAATATCCAGCCGGTGTTCTAACAAATAATGCTACCTATCATATTATGCTACCAACACTGTATTTATCCTACTGTAAGGGTAGGTTTAGGGTTGGTGTAGCTGTACATGTTAATAAAGCCTCACACTTGATTAATATCATGCTGAAAGCAAAATCTGATAGGTAGCACTTTTCGCTATTGAATTATGCTACCATCTGTTTTAATGGGAGGTAGCAAAATCTGATAGGGTATCACAAATCGTCAGAACACAGGCGATGCAGTGTTGCCAGATATTGATACTAAAACAAACAAAAAACTAAAAATAAATAAAAATAAACCGAAATTATTTCCAATCTTTTGCAAATAAGATAATATAAAGATATTATTTACTCTAAACTGCAACGTCCTACTTTATTAACTTTTTAAAGTGTTAAATTAAGTGGAAAAGACAAGTCCAAAAACGCTTATAATCGGCTGCGCCCGCGCCGTCACTCACAACTCTCTCAAGCCTCATTCACTCCGCGAGCGTCTCGCAGCGATCATTTACATAACAGGGACGCTAAACATTCTTGCAAACTGTCTAAACTGAAT
>NW_015544483.1:0-1066 GCF_001515605.1 Sinocyclocheilus anshuiensis | reverse complement strand
TTTTTTCCTACATATACAGACACGTGGCACAGAATCTGTTAAATTTAACCATTTTTTCACCATTCAGGTATCAGGTATACTCAGAGCTGCTCCCTGTTTACCTATTATAATGTGCTGAGAGATTATTTCAATTTTTTGTCCTGCAGTTTCTTCCTGCCATTTTTTCTCTATTTTTTCATCTCTTTCGGGATCATATATCATTGTGCAATGAAATTCTGATTTAGGTAACTGTGCTTCTGGAATCTGTGCCTCAATAAACTTTCCCCATTTATTAATTGTCTGTCTCACATCTTGTTCTATCTGTCCTATCCAATAGACATTTGCTTTTGGCTCTACAACCATCATTTGAGTTTCTATTCCTATTGTGTCTATATATACTCCTTCAGGAGAACACCAAATGTGTATCCCTCATTTACATAATGCATCTCTCCCTAACAAATTAACAGGAGTTTGATTTGATACAAGAATGGGTATGGTTACACTTTTATTTTTGGTTTGTAGACACACTGGAGCTGTCATTGGAATTAGCTGCATTTGTCCCGAGAATCCTATTGTCTTTGCGAATTTTCCAGACAAGGGGAGATGTGAGGCATAATTTGAATTCACACAAGTATAAACAGCTCCTGTGTCTACCATCATTGGTGTTGTCTTTCCCTCTATTTCAATTTGCATAATTGGTTCTTGATCAGCTTTAGTTGTTAAAATTGGAAGCTGACTCTCCCCTGTAAGATTCTCTGGGCACCCCTAATATCCTTGATTTGGACCTCCCCAAGGGTTTACTGGGCCCTGTAATGGACCCCGGGAGGGCTGCTGCCAACTCTCCCCCCTTCCACCCCTAGGTGGCTGTTGCCATGGATTGGTGGGACAGTCATTCTTATTATGCCCAGGTTGTCCGCATCCCCAGCACACTCCTGGAGGACCAGTATAAGGCTTTCCTCTTCCTCTCTGTCCTCTCTGTACTGGTTTTCTTTTCCATCCCATTGGCCCTGGTTGTTGAGTATAGACATTTAATGATGGGTACAGGGATCTGGTGTGCATTTGGATGGGCTGCTGCAGGGGGGCTTGG
>NW_015544482.1:0-1762 GCF_001515605.1 Sinocyclocheilus anshuiensis | reverse complement strand
AACGAGCGTGTCCCTCGTTTACTTTCTGTAAAAGGGCCTTCAGAGTTTGATTTGTATAGTGTGTGTTCCACTTCCAAATGCAACTCTGCTATTCATCTCCCCGGTTTGAGAAAATCAGATTAGCTAACTGATAGTCCTCTGCCATTTAATTAACTAAAAAACTAGTGAACTTGAAACGCGGTGCTCAGAGAGAGTGTCTGAACGTTATTTTTGTTATGGGAGAATTGTGAAATCTTGATCAAGTGAAATTGTGGTTAAATCCACGCGTTAGTTATTGCAGGGTACATTGCCATAGTAACAGCCGTAACCCGGAAGTTACGACAAACCTTTTCCGGGGTAACTTTCAGTCCGCCACCACCATTTTTGAGCTGTTTGTAAACAAACAGCCACGCATGAGCTAAGCTAACTGAAGCTAACGCTTTTGCAATGGAGCATAGGCAAAGCTAGTAGCATTGAAGGCTAGTGGTTAGCACATAACATTGTGTGGTCTCAAATGCAGAGTGTTGTGCAGTGTTTGAAGTGTTGAAGTGACGTGATCAGTTACATCTGAACGTTATCTTTCGCTATTTCATACTGATTTCATCCTACCTCTCTCTCTTCTCCTCCTCTCATTGAAAAGGAACACTCCCAAACGCGAACGTAATAACCTTGTGTACACAATCATAGTTGGGTTTTAATCACGTGTATTTAAGGTTCTCCCTTGCTTAAAAGCTGTTGTTGTCTTTGTTTTAAAATTTAATCCTGGTCCTCAGCCTCATTACTTTAATGCTAAGTTGTGATTAATTCAGCTATAACTGCTCTTATAATTTGAGGGACATCAGTAGATATTATTAATTTGCTATACTGAAGGATTTGAAATCGTTAATTTAACTTCGTAATTAACTACAGATTTGAAATTTTTATTTCATTTCACAAATTAATTACAGTTCCAGCTTCCACTTAGCACGTAGCATTTGTGTGGTCTCAAATGCAGAAAATGTGTTGCAGTGTTTGAAGTGACTCGATCAGTTACATCTGATTTCTTTCGCTATTTCACACTGATTTCATCCTACCTCTCTCTCCTCTTCTCCTCTTCTCCTCTCATTGAGAAGAAACATTCCCAAACGCGAACGTAATAACCTTGTGTACACAATCATAGTTGAGTTTTAATCACGTTTATTGAAGGTTTTCCCTGGCGTAAAAGCTGTTGTTGTCTTTGTTTTAAAATTTTATTCTGGTCCTCAGCCTCATTACTTTAATGCTACGTTGTGATTAATTCAACTATAACTGCTCTTATAATTTTAGGGACATCAGTAGATAATATTAATTTGCTATATTTAAGGATTTGAAATCGTTGATTTAACTTCGTAATTAACTACAGATTTGAAATTTTAATTTCATTTCACAAATTAATTACAGTTCCAGCTTCAACATAGCAACAATATCTACTGATTAATTTAATTATAAATTGCTCTTATTATCTGGTGACCATAACATTGGAATTTGTAATCATTAACTATCAATATTGCTCTGAAATTTTAATTTCAGTAAATAGTTAAATAGGGTTGGGTTCCCTATTCAATGATACAGTTAATTAATTTAATTATAGCTGCTCTTTTCAACTGTTAATAACGACACCAGTAGATATTGTTGGTTTATCAGTGGGTAGTAACGACTTAGGGATTTGAAATTGTTAAGTTAATTTCATAATTAATTACAGATTTGAAATTTTTATTTTATTTAATTTCATAAATTAATTTCAGTTCCTGCTTCCACATGGCAA
>NW_015544481.1:373-1455 GCF_001515605.1 Sinocyclocheilus anshuiensis | reverse complement strand
GTCCATGTCTTTGTCACATATAGATGAAAATGTTCTGAAGATGTCATTCCAAAAACTTTTTAATGTGGGGCATCCCCAAACCATATGACTCAGTAAAACATATGGCTCAGGTCTGCTGGTTCCAAACCACATCTGGGTCTAGATGAATCTGACCCCGGATACATCTTAGCCAGCTTGCTCCTAGACAGATGGAGCCTATGAAGCACTTTGAATTGTAGAAGTCCATGTCTAATACATACAGAAGATGAGTGTACCAATTCTATTGTCCACTGCCAGGCTGTATCGGATATTTCTACTTCCCAGTTCATCCTCCCATTGCCTCCTTATATTGTCTAGAGATGAGGAGGTGGTTCTTTGAATAACCTCATATAGAATAGACAACATACCCCTTCAAAAAGGGTACATATTTAACAACTCATCTATCCAGCCCCCTTCAGGTTGGTTCAAGGAAGGAGAGAAATGTTTTTTAATAAAGCTACGGACCTGTAAGTACGTAAAAAAATTAGACTGAGCGATCTCAATATCCGTTCTTAGCTGTTGGAATTAAATAAATATGCTGTCTTTAAAAAGGTCCTTAACACAACTAATTCCGTTTCTAGACCACAATTGAAATGCTGAATCTATAAGAGGAGGAAACAAAGGATTCAACAGAATAGGGGCAGAAGGCAACGCTTGTTTACTGTGACCATATTCTGAGTGATCCACAGACAACTGGGTTATTCGTAGAATAGTGTTTGCTCACTGGGATTGGAGCACAGAGCAGTGAACGTAGAGCTACTGGATTACACATGTTCTGTTCCATCAGTAACCAAATTGGAGCTTCATCACTCGATAAATCAGAAAGCCAAAATATCAGTTTGTGTAGGTTGGCTGCCCAGTAGTAATATAAAAAATTTGGCATTGACTATCCACCCTCTTCCTTCTTTCTTTCCAGATACTCTTTTCTTATGCAAGGAATTGTTTTATCCCAAAGAAACATGGAAATACAATGATTCAGATATTTGAAAAATGATTTGGGAATAAAAACAGGCACGGTCTGAAATAAGAACAAGAATCTTGGTAATATTGTCTTTTTAATGGAG
>NW_015544481.1:0-177 GCF_001515605.1 Sinocyclocheilus anshuiensis | reverse complement strand
CGACGGGCGTCTTTTTAAAGATGGCTTCCCGCTCGTGCGTTTCTGGATGTGGTCGTTTCCTGGCTTCATCTGATGGTCATGATCGCTGTGTCTCGTGCCTGGGCTTACAGCACGCTGAAACAGCGCTCATGAATGAGTCATGTTCTCAGTGCGGGAACATGACCATCACGACGTTGC
>NW_015544480.1:0-508 GCF_001515605.1 Sinocyclocheilus anshuiensis | reverse complement strand
GTATTAAACAATAATGCTCACATTTTTATGCACTTACTTTACGAATCAATCCTCAATAATTATATCAAATTAAAGTTGTTCAAATAAACACATTTTTCCAGCCCTACTCAAATGCAGTTATGGCCGGGTTTTTGACCAGCGAATGTGTGTGCAAATGTGCAATTTGTCCATCATTAAAACGGCAGCATCACATTACGTTTTGATCAACAGGTTACAAAGTTTGTTGTAGCTATATGGGCGCTCAGTTTTTCCTGTTGTAAAATACGTTTGGCCAAAATGTCATTTTATAAAAGATGAAATGCTACTGTATGCACATGCTATTTAAGTGTAGGCTATTGGCTATGACTAATTTAGATGGCAAATGCCCTCTCTCCGCAGGTCCGGTGTAGCAGTCGATTCTGTTCCCCTAGGAATGCCTGTTTCCCTTTACGCAACCATACTACAATCCTTGCGTAGTTAATTTAATTTATGTGTGCACTGAAAGCTTAAACAATCCTCGTGTGTGGTG
>NW_015544479.1:0-405 GCF_001515605.1 Sinocyclocheilus anshuiensis | reverse complement strand
CAGTGGTGGTACTTTCTGTTGTCGTAATGTCCGTTGTGGTGCTTTTTGTTGTTGTGGTCTCTGTGGTGGTACTTTCTGGAGTTGTGGTGCCAGTGGTTGTACTGTCTTTTGTGGTGGTCTCCATTGTGGTGCTTTCTGGAGTCGTGAGGCTTTCTGTTGTTAAATAATAGTAAAACATTTACCAAACTTTGTTTAGCACTTTTAATACATAAAATGCAGCTCATAGTGCTTAACAACAATTTAAAAACTACAAACAAACAAATAAAAACTTGCCACATTGACACTGCAACTTCACACAATAATTAAAACTGATATCAGAATGCTAAATTAATATTTTAAAAAGACTTTTCTTGACTTTTTTTTTTTTTTATATATGAAAGAGTGAAGCCTTTCTAATTTAAATTG
>NW_015544478.1:368-595 GCF_001515605.1 Sinocyclocheilus anshuiensis | reverse complement strand
CCGAGACAGTCCAGCTGATTTGGAGACGCTTTGGGGACGCTCAGGCGGACCTTTTTGCCTCCCCGGAAACGTCCCATTGCCAGTTGTTTTACTCCCTGGCCGAGGGCACCCTCGGCACGGACACACTGGCGTGCAGCTGGCCTCGGGGCCTAAGCAAATATGCGTTTCCCCCAGTGAGCCTTCTCGCACAGACACTGTGCAAGGTCAGGGAGGACGAGGAGCAGGTC
>NW_015544478.1:0-115 GCF_001515605.1 Sinocyclocheilus anshuiensis | reverse complement strand
CACCATCACTTCAGCCAGAGCCCCGTCTACCAGACACGCTTACAGGCTGAAGTGGAAGCTGTTCGTCGATTGGGAAGACCCCCGTAGATGCCCGATCGGAGTCGTGCTTTCTTTC
>NW_015544477.1:205-553 GCF_001515605.1 Sinocyclocheilus anshuiensis | reverse complement strand
GACTCTGGGTCTGAGAATTCCTTTATGATGGCTTGTTTAAGCTGAGGCTGCAGGATCCAGTTCCAGGTTCGGACTCTTGGCTGAGGGGTTCTGGGCCTGCTTGCCAGGAGAAGTTCTGTTTCGTGTTTTCCCTGTCTGTTCACCTTGTGGTCTGCAAGCATATTCCAGTTCATTTGTGACATTGAATTCACCTCGGGCTGCTTGCAGGGGGCATTCACATGCGTTGTTTCGGTTCGCCTGAATTAAACTTTTTTTTTTTCTTCTGCAGCTGCAGAGGTTTTCAGGGTTTTCAGGGAGCTGACTTGTGAAGTGTCAAGCAGAAGGCTTTGGCTCCCTTCCCCCCCTTCG
>NW_015544477.1:0-148 GCF_001515605.1 Sinocyclocheilus anshuiensis | reverse complement strand
AGGGGCTTGCACTGCTGGTGATGTGATGGTCTTTTGCTTGAGTCTATGCGCAGTCGCCATCGACTGTTTCAATTCTTTCTGAACCATGTCGAGCTCCTTTTTTAATTGTTGAGTCAGGGTTTGGACCTCAGCTCTGGCTGCATGCCGA
>NW_015544476.1:0-1232 GCF_001515605.1 Sinocyclocheilus anshuiensis | reverse complement strand
ATATATATATATATATATATATATATATATATATATATATGACTTAGGCTACATTTACACTAGTGTGTTTTAGTTTTAAAACGCATAATGCCAGTGTAGATGAGGATCATTTTCATTTTAAAATGCCTTTTTAAAACGAAAACGCAGTAGTGTAAACAGGGCCTTAAAGGTAAAGTGTGTCATTTCTGCGGCATCAAATGGAATTGCAATTTAAATGGTACAACTGAAACACTACATACAAAACACACCAATGATGTGCTAAAAAAACTGGAAAATTTTCCTTCGCGTTTTTGAAAAGTTTTGCGTAAAGATTTTATTAATGTAGATCCACGTAAATGATGAGCATGACATCAATGTTTTCACAAATTAGCATTTTTGTAGTTTACACAGACGATAGCAGTATTGTTTTCAAAAACTTGCACTTTGAAACACCTTTTCAAAGGTTTGTGTTTTCAGGCCCTCAAATGTACTATAAATAAATGGCCAAACGTATAAAAAGTTTTCCATTTTTAGTTGAAAACGATTTTGTGCAAATGCCCCCTTTGAAGCTACCATATGTGAAGACTGATCAACTTATCTTTACCATCTCCATGTTAATGCATTTCTTTAGTATTTTCAAAATACACCATCATAGCTGTTACACACTGGCTGTAGAAACTAACAGGACCACAGAGTTACTGAACAAACAGTCAGAGCCACATACCGTGAGAGCAGGAAGAAGAAAAAAAAAACAAAGACAACTAAACAGGATACAGTATAAGAGACATAGGCCTACAGTAGTGCTGGGCGGTATACCGGTTCATGCCGAATACCAGTGTTTATTTTTGTTATGATATGAATTTTTAAAATACCGCAATACCGGTGTGTTAACATTAAAAGGTGTCGTGTTTAGTCACTATTTAGTGTGGTATTTTTTGACAACATTCACTCATCATGCCAGTAAAATAGGGCATTCTAAGTCAATATACTGCAGTATTTCCTCTCTCAATCAGTAGAAAATATGGTTAACACTAGGCATGGGCCGATTACCGGTTTCAAGGTATACCGCGATTTGAACATGTCACGGTTTCAAAACCTCTAATATTTTCCGTTATACCGTTCCTGCGGTATGCGTTGTTTTTCATGTCTCCTCAAAGACTGAAAGTGTAGGAATCCCTCAGGATGAGTGCAGTGTTAGAGAGTAACACGCCTCCTCCTCCTGTTGGTGTGAGCGAGCGGTCAGTCACGTGTGT
>NW_015544475.1:459-583 GCF_001515605.1 Sinocyclocheilus anshuiensis | reverse complement strand
AGCAGTCAGCTAATTTTAAATCCATTTACATGTTATGTCCCCTTTTGTTCCCCTTTGGTTTGATGTTCTCTCTGGACCTCAAAAGGAACCAGAGACACTTCTATTTTTGATTTGTTTATTTTCA
>NW_015544475.1:0-318 GCF_001515605.1 Sinocyclocheilus anshuiensis | reverse complement strand
AATCTGAATAGAAATGCTCTCCTTTTCCTTTTTTACTCTTCTATTTCACTTGCTGAGAGATTGAGCCTGTTGGGAACCGTCAGTAAATTCTGAGTGATAATTTGACAATAAGAGTAGTCTTAAGTCATCAATCAAAACCCTGTTTACACCCTTTTCAGCAAACATATGCTGACCCAAACCTATCTTAGCATTCAAAGCTAAGATAATAACCTAATACTTCAGCTAAGCACACCTGGCAAAACCTAGCTGTAAAACCTAGCGCCACACTCTGTGTGATCTTGTAGTAGTCTCTAGCCCTTACTCTCAACACAAGTTTGC
>NW_015544474.1:0-517 GCF_001515605.1 Sinocyclocheilus anshuiensis | reverse complement strand
TAGTGTATATTAAAATGTTTAATAATTCATTCAAATTAATTAAACCCTTTTAAATAGACTGCAGCAATAATATTTTGCCACACATTTTGAATCCGCGTGTGTTTTTCTGCAGCGTCGTGAGAATCCGTTTCCACACACAGCATTTTCCAGAATGAGAATCTTTGTGGTGCAGTCTAAGACTGGTCTGACTGAAGAACTTCTATACATTATACAGATGACAATGGAGCACGGTGAAGCCACAAACCTTCTTCCCACACTCATCGCAAACGAAGTTCTTCAAGTTCTTTCGTTTCTCACCCGTGTGGACGTTACTATGCTTTTTCAGCCAGCCTGCACGACGGAAACACCTCCCGCAGAGTCCGCTGATGAATGGCGTAGGGATGGGGAGTCGACTCCAAAAGAGTCGATTCCTCGACTCTGAATAGCCCTAGAGTCGGAGTCGACTCCAGCACTGGAATCAACTCTCGGTGTAGACTCTGAAATCGCTGATGTCTTCACTGATTCTCAAATCCCTATA
>NW_015544473.1:0-820 GCF_001515605.1 Sinocyclocheilus anshuiensis | reverse complement strand
CTTCTTCTCTCTCTCTCAGCTGTCTTATTCGGATTTGACTGCTGCCGCTGTTTGCTGAGATTTTGCCTGTGAAAATCATAAAGCAGAGATTTTTAGCAATTGAACAGGTATTTGTGAAACTTGAGAACGCCGTTTCAAAATTGTCTTCCATTTACCTTCACTCTCTTGCGAAACCCTACCCAGCTAAGAAGACTGACAGGCACCCGCCAAAATTTGAACAAGCATCCAGGAACAAAAAATTGGTGAACGGTGTCAATCTTAACAGCTAAAAAACCCAATACTGTCATTTTTATTGTTTTTCCTTCACCCGGAGGAATTTTAATAACAATCACAGTCCTGTGGTTTGTGGTATTAAGAAATCCCCATTCCCAAATGCCAGTTTAGAAGCATCCTTCTAAATCAAACTTAACCAAAAGGAAAAAGAGAAGAAAATTTAATTATACTCATTCTGCTACCAGAACAGGGTATTTGTTGTTTTATCCTTCCCTCTCATCTTACCATTAACTCTCTTTCCTTACAAAGAAAAAAAAAACCTTCTCTCTTACAGGAAAATTGGAAGCAGCCAATGATTCATCCTGTTCTCTGCTCTGTTTGTTATTTTTCTTTCCTCCCTCCGTTCTCTAGCGGTGCTACCTGTGTTTGTGCTTACTGATTTTCCCCACAGAGACTACAAATTAGGAGCACATCCACCAGAGGATCACAGTCACAGAGAACTACACTCACCTGTCCATTACACACTCACTGTCAAACCACACGTGACATCGCACACTTACACCCACTGTTTTGCCTTGTTTGTTTTGTTTTGTTTTCTCTTCTTCAA
>NW_015544472.1:32678-33930 GCF_001515605.1 Sinocyclocheilus anshuiensis | reverse complement strand
AGCAGCATCTATAACAGACGGACAGCTCCTTTAGAATCCTCATCCGTTCCTCTAGTGGTTTCTCTCTAAAGCCTCTGCATTTCTTGAGAGGATGGGGCTTACGATGTAACCCTGCATCATCCACTTTTCCTGTAATCCAAAGGGCAACTTTTGCACAATTGGGTTAACACCTCTGGACGTATCTAGATACGTGAGCCCAGGTAGATCACCCCCACTCTTAGCTGCTTCTATCTCTAAAAGCAGGTCTCCTAGTTCTCTGAGTTTATGGTGGTCTTTAGCTGATATCTTTGGAGAAGTCATTTCACTATTTTCGTGAAAAGGGCTTTCTCAATAGCTTCTGGAGACCCGTAGGTCGTATCTAGCCTCTCCCAGATCAATTCCAGACCAGCAGGTAAATTTCTTGCATTTACAGATTTAATGCGACGGGCATGATCTGCTGACTCTCTCCCTAACCACCTAATCAATAGATCAAATTCCTCACCTGCTGAAAGATCGAGGTTTTTGATGGCATTGAGAAATGATGATTTCCAAGCAAGATAATTTTCGGGACAGTCATCAAATTTGTTAAGCCCTGATGTCACCAGCTGATTTTGTGCTAAGAACTTCGCTAAGTCGTGTGTGACCGCATCATGTGCAGAATGATGAGTTGGATGACTTATGTTTCATCCAGAATGGGGCATCGGAGCAGCTGGACTCTTAGAATGGCGTGTGAAGCCATGTGATGACTGAGGACCCCTGTGGTCTCTGGTGCTTTTACAGAGTGCTCTGGTTGAGGATGAAGGTGGGCTTTGTTTCTCCTTAGTTGCTCTGTTCCTGTCTGAACTATGTAGGACCTTGGTGTATTTGCTTTGCCAAGCACTGTTGCTGGTTGTTGTGATTTAGAGATCCATACTGCTTGTCCTGGTTTCAACTCAGGCCTCACAGTAGCTCTGTGTCTCCCGTTAAAGTTCAGTGTTTGTGTCATTTTCAGCTGTTCCGTCTTTTTCTCTGAATACTCACCTGTTCGGCCATCGTGGTTTGAGTTGCGATTTTGCCTGTGGTAATGGAGATCTCAATTTCCGGCCCATTAACATTTCAGCGGGAGAGGGTCCATGTTGCAGCGGTGTAACCCTGTAGGCCAACAGTGCACGGTAAGGATCAGGATTTTTTTTAAGCAATGTCTTAATTGTTTGTTTTCACGGCCCTTTCTGCCTCCCCATTGCTTTGGCTGAAATATGGGCTGCTGGTTATATGAATAAAATCATAATCTGCC
>NW_015544472.1:32045-32475 GCF_001515605.1 Sinocyclocheilus anshuiensis | reverse complement strand
TGCAAACACTCATGAAAGTAAAGTTAGGAGGGGCTGTTTCATTGAGGACTGTTGCACTGCAGCTGTCTTTTAGCCATGTTTCGTTTAGAAACATAAAATCCAGGTTGTTTGTGGTTATTAAGTCATTGATTAGAAATGATTTATTTGTATTAAATGAATGTTTAAAAATGCTAACTTGATGGCATTGCATTTTGTCTCAACAGCAATATTAGTTTGATGCATAACAGGCCGCAGATTAGATAAGTCAGCCGTATGGCTTGAGAAGGCCTTAGACTTTCTATCACGTGATAAAACAGAAATAGAGAAAGCTACAGGCACACTGTCTTCCCGCTTGTTCTGTAAACAATTGTGAATGTTGCTGGTATCATAGCGGGGACCCGACACATATGTTAGGACCCGAGGACCTTAAATATGTTAAACAGTTAAACAA
>NW_015544472.1:20888-31873 GCF_001515605.1 Sinocyclocheilus anshuiensis | reverse complement strand
GGAGAAACTTGTTCATGCCTTTATCACCAGCAGGGTGGACTATTATAATGGTCTCCTAACCGACCTTCCCAAGAAGACCATTAGACAGCTGCAGCTCATACAGAATACTGCTGTCAGGATTCTTGACAAGAACCAGAAAATCTGAGCATATCCCACCAGTCCTCGGGTCCTTACACTGGCTTCCAGTTACATTTAGGATTGATTTTAAGGTACTTTTACTCGTTTATAAATCATTTAATGACCTAGGACCTAGATACATTGCAGATATGCTCACTGAATATAAAGCTAACAGACCACTCAGATCATTAGGATCGAGTCAGTTAGAAATACCAAGGGTTCACAAGTCCGCTATTATGCCACCCGCAGTTGGAACCAGCTTCCAGAAGAGATCAGAGGTGCTAAAACATTAGCCACATTTAAATCTAGACTCAAAACTCATCTGTTTAGCTGTTCATTTACCGAATGAGCACTGTTACATCCGAACTGATTGCACTGTATTTTATGTATAATCATTTTCTATTATTAACTGTTTTAATTAATTTTAAATACATTTTTAAATCATTTTAAAAGGTTTTAAATTCCTTGTTTTTATTGTTGTGATTTTTTTTAATGATTTTACTTTACTTTCTTTTATGTAAAGCACTTTGAATTACCATTGTGTATGAAATGTGCTATATAGATAAACTTGCCTTGCTTAAATTGGTCTTTTCTGCCAAGAGCCTCTTTTGGGAGAATGCAAATTGAGTTTTTTATTTATTTATTTATTTATTTTAAATAACTTATTTAACAGGGAATAAATCTTAATACTTATTTAATAAATTTACATTTCTTTGCTCAAAAATATTAAGACTGAGATCTGGTCATTTTTGTTTTATGATGCACTATTTTGCATGACTACGAAGGGATTTGTTTGAGCAATGAGGTTCTGAGCAGTAATTTGCATGAGGGAGCAGCACTTTCTTTCATCAGATTGAACAGGCATAAAGTGGCCTTTTTTGCTTCATTTATTCATGCAATCAGTACAGTACAGATCACATGTATAATTATTATAAGACCATATATATTATATACAATAACATGGTAATTTATAACATCACTTTAATCTAACGTTTTAGACATTATCATTTAAAGTTTAAGACATTATAATGTAAAATCATGACCAGTCATTTCCAAGTTTTAGACAAAATTAATAAAACATAATTTTATTTACATTATTTGGAGAGTCAAGAAAACTAAAACTAAAAACTATAAAACTGCTCCATTCTTTTATTATTTATTGATTGAGATTATATATGAATATGGTCTTTGAGAGATTTTTTTTTGATTGTTAATGGTATATTTTATTGATTGTATATCTAATATTAAAACACATATCACAAATGTTTATCCTAACATACATCTATTTTGTGCACATATCTTGTTACGTTTATTCTAACTTGTATGTTTTTTTTATACCTAAACCATATTCAAATACACATTCAAATGACCATAACTCAAACTATATCTATTTTTTTATTTATTCATACCTACATAACTGAACTCAAGTGCAGTGGTTCAGAGATTTGAAAATAGTAAATATTGTGGTTCCATATATTGGCATATATGTGTAAGTATGTGTTCTTGTGTTTGCCACTGGCAAGGCTATAGATCAGACATGCCTAAAGTAAATATATTACTGTGATGAACCGATGGTGAGACGTACAGATGATCACTGACACATGACTTTCCTCTTTTTGGTGTGTGCTTAGGTACTCTTTAAACTAATTGATTTGTATAAAAATAAAAAAATAAAAATGTTTAAGTGGAAAAGTTAAGTTTTGATACAAGAACATGAAACCATTGGCAGAGAGTACTGACTAGCTTCTAACCACTTCAACCCCCCTTTTTAACTCCTCACTCACTTTGTCTTCTGCTCTCCTTCAATCAACATTTGCATGCCAGGTCATAAGGTCTGATTCTGGCATTCATTACTCAAGGGAGTGATTTGCCTGTCACATAAACAAAAAGTAATCCACACCCAGTAGCACCATCCTGCAACTGCATCGGCAGACAGGTGAGCCAGGTGACCAAAGGAACCATGCTTCCCATGTTTTCGGGAAAGTTATGCCAGTTTCTCAGCGTAGCTCGGTTCCCTTCTATCCTGTTCCTTGGAATTATTTATGTAGCCTATGTTCTTGTTGGAGGGCTGATCTTCTGGAAACTAGAAGGATGGTATGTGTTGCAACAGATTGATCTCCTGAAAGAGAAAAGAATGAAACTACTTGAGAAGTACCCATGTGTGGGTCAGAATGGGCTCCGAGAACTAGCACAGGTATGATTGGAGAGTAGATGTTGCACAAATTTATTTATTCCTCATTAACAACAGTATCAGTGTTAGGTAGGATCAGTGAGGGAATGTTTGGACAATTTTTTTCAATATCTATCTATCTATCTGTCTATCTGTCTGTCTGTCTGTCTGTCTTGTCTATTTAACCATTCAGTGCAAATTTATGAAGGCATTTTCATTAATTTAAATTAACTGCTTTTGGTAAAAAAAAAAAGTCTTTAAAATGAAAATTTGTGCAGAAAATATTCAAGACCACCAATCAAGAAACCTAGACCAGTTTGTGGTTGTTAAGCAAGATCGACAGTTTATAATTGAATTTCCTTTATTGGAAATGTGGAAATCTTTTATATAGAATTCTCTTTGTTGGTCTATTGTTGAAATAATTTACATAATTATTTAGCTCTTTTTTTAAATGAAAGGGCCTTTTTGTGAAAAAGAATGTTCTCTGCTTAAGTAGATAATAATAAAACTTGACAATGTGATAGTTTTGCTATAATTTTTTCAGAATTTTAACAGAACACAGCTGTCATTCACATGTGCACACTGTTTTTATTGTCATTTCATGTATTACAAATAAGTACTTATTGCTTGTTATTACTGTTTTAAAGATGATAAAAGCTGCTTCCCTGAGTGGCTTGAGTCCAGACAGCAATGACACCGCAGATGGCTTCTGGAAATTTACCAGCTCATCTGTGTTTGCGGCAACTGTGGTCACAACTATTGGTGAGGAATGGGACACTTAACACAATGAATTTGACAATCCAGTTTGTTGTGTGGCATCTATCATTATTTAAATCTAAGATCATTTAAAGTTTTCATCTTTTTACAGGCTATGGGAATATAATTCCACTGACGACAGCTGGTCAAATCTTCTGTGTGTTGTTTGCACTTTTTGGCATTCCCCTGAATGTAGTGATCTTAAATAGAGTTGGAAAATACATGCTGGCCATTGAAAGGAATTTTTGCAATTTTCTGGAGACAAAAATTGATAGAGGGGTGAGAATAACTTTTTTATTAATTTTTACAGTCAGCAATAAAGATGATGTTGTGGGAATGGATGAATGAATGAATGAATGAAACTATAAATTAATATGCTTGACCTTTATGTGCAAACACACTGTACCCATGATTCGGTTCCTTACCACAGAAATGTGTACGAATATCCATTCACAGTATATCTTTTGTGAGCTCAGCATTTCTATACTTTGTGGTTCCTATGCTGCTTTTCAAAGAGTATGAGGGATGGAGTTACGCTGAAGCCATTTATTACGGCTTCATAACACTCAGCACTATTGGATTCGGAGATTATGTTGCAGGTAGGAGGCTACACATACAAAAATTAACAAACTATTTATACCTTTATTATGATACTTATGTGTTCACACCCTGGTTATTAGATATGGACTATTTAGCTGTGTGTGTTACCTAAAGCCTTCTTTGTTTTACTCTTAATCCTCTGAAAGTTCTTCACATTTTGTAATTATTCTAGTCAGGAAGTGACATGACATCACAGCTTGGGTTGTGTGTCATTCAAAATTGATTTTGAATTTTCCTGAATTTGAATATTGAATTGTGGTAGCTAAGATGCAGAATTGTAATTCAAATTTAAAAATGTATTTAAGCCAGTAGAAAGAAATTAAAAGAAATTCATATTAATGTTGTATGAATAGCATTTAATAATAAATAAATTTTTTACTAGATATGGTGAAACACGCAGAAAATCTTAAAAACATAGCTAAACTTCTATATATAATTTAAATTATGACATTAATAGGTAAATTTGATTGGTTAACAGAAAAATAAAAATAATAATACTTATTTACTTGCATATAAGGGTATAATGAGAGAGCAAATAGGCATATTGTATTAGGCATACAGTAAACTCATACGGAGTCAAAATTGTTATAGTCATGATTTGTTTTCATGCAAAACTTGTTGGATCAATCAAATTCCTCTGTTGCGAATGTGTTGCATTTGAACTGGAATTCAGTAAATGTATCATTTTGACATTGCATTACATCAATTTTCAAATCCAATTTGATTCAAATTATATCATCCCAACCCTGATAACAATCTTTACATCACCGTTTTCTCTGCCAGATCACAACCCAGCAATAAACTACCCAGAGTGGTACAGTTGTCTGATGGCAGCCTGGATATTCTTTGGCCTGGCTTGGCTCGCTCTTCTGATCAATCACTCCATTGATTTACTGGAGAGTGTGAATGCTTACATGAGAGGAAGGCAGAATGCACAAACACAAGTGGAGGAGTCCAAAGAACAGCCAGAAAAAGGACTGAAAGGGGAAGAAACATGAAAAATGAATTTAAAATTGGTACGAAAAAGAGGAGGGTGTCTGGTGTATGAATAATGCTGTATCTACTGTATCAAACAATATGGTTAATTATTAAGTTAAATACTTTAAAGTATCCTTCAAATTAATCGATAAAATTCAAATAATGGTTTCTTCTAAAAACTGAGCTAAATGTTTTGATTATGTTTTGATTTGACAATAATGACATTTGAGCATAACTTGTCTGACTGGCAGTGTTTGGCTTGAAAATCTCGCTTGGTTCATTTAAAATTGCTGTCACACCACAAACCACCAGGCCTGTTAAACTCACAACAGTGAAAGGAGGAGTTTTATTATGTAACACCATTATTTCATACATTGGCAATACTACATTTTTCCGATCTCTCTTAATCAATACATTTCAGTGATATCAAACTAGAACACGTTCATAATCATTTTGATGGTATCTTTGTTCGAGTGCGAGTTATACAGTGACTTTAAGGGGAAGTCTATCTTTTTAAAAAGGGATTTTCTGTAGTTAATTTGTTCTGTGGTATGTTAAGGTACGTACAAATGCCACAATTGTGTTTGCTGCCCCAACACTTAAGCTCGGGGTATGTAAGTGAAGCATAAACATTTTTAACGTCATTTTGGACCCGTCCGCAGAGTTTAACTGGTTCTGTCAAATATTTTACAAACAAAACATTTAAGTTTTGATACTTAGTTTATTTTAGATTTACATAATCACAAGTATATTGATAAATATGGACAATATGCTACGTCATTATACCACATTGATATAGATCCTGATTCCTGAAAGACGACAATCAAGCAACCTTTTCAGAGCCGATCTTCCCTATATGCAAAATATGCAAGTTGCGTAGGGCCCCCGAAACACCAGGGGGCCCCCTTGCCCTCAAAGATGATTTAATTTTAGTTTGTTTTTGAATTTGGCCAGCGGTTATGAAAACACTAATGATCACTTCTGTTAATGTGCGCTCTTGCCCTTTCTACGTAAAAATCAGTCAAATCATGTAATGTGAATGTCATACGGTCTTGCTCGAGACTAAAAAAAACAAGTTGAAAGCGTACCGAGCCGCGGAAGAGACACTGCTTCTCAAGTGCTTTTCACGAGCGCGATTTGAGACGGAGTGAAGCATGGACAAATGAGTTTCATTCATTCGTTCATAACCACTCATACCCCACTCCACCTCATTCCCCCGCCGACACGGTTTTGCGTAGGGCCCCCAGAAGTCTAGGATCGGCATTGATATTGATATGGTTACCCCAAATGCTAACATGCCAACTTCTGCGTGCAAGACTCCATTTAGGGCCAACTGACAATACACACTAACCAAGTACTGTTCATACATCCTATGTCTACAGCAACTGCAGTTGTGTGAGCATCACACTGAAAGAATTTCTGCGGTGTAACAGACAAGGATATTACAGATCCCAGGAGTTCCAAGTACGTAGTGTGAATCCAGTTAAATTGGGCCAATTAGGCTTGATTGTGCTGTACATTGTCATATACAATAAATGGTCTTAGATTAAAGGAACACGGTTTCTTCAAATTATGAAATAAGTTCTGCTGATGGAGTTTGACACTGGTGATTGTGGCGAAGTCTAGGATCGGCATTGATATTGATATGGTTACCCCAAATGCTAACATGCCAACTTCTGCGTGCAAGACTCCATTTAGGGCCAACTGACAATACACACTAACCAAGTACTGTTCATACATCCTATGTCTACAGCAACTGCAGTTGTGTGAGCATCACACTGAAAGAATTTCTGCGGTGTAACAGACAAGGATATTACAGATCCCAGGAGTTCCAAGTACGTAGTGTGAATCCAGTTAAATTGGGCCAATTAGGCTTGATTGTGCTGTACATTGTCATATACAATAAATGGTCTTAAATTAAAGGAACACGGTTTCTTCAAATTATGAAATAAGTTCTGCTGATGCAGTTTGACACTGGTGATTGTGGCCAAACCTCAAAGGAGAACTCCCTCATCAAGAAAGGTAGTAAGCCCTTTGACATTATGATTTTATGAATTTCTACAAAGGTTGTTCAATAAATGCAAACAAATATTGTGGTGACAGGACCCGTTTTATTCGATACTGCAGGGAACAGATTAAAGTGATAAGAATTAAATTATCTTGTAATATGTATAGACATTACTTTGGCTGAATGTGCTAGACAAGAAGATTTCATTCATGCAAAACCACTGACTAGGATTTCCATTTAGTCACAGTGGCAGGCAAGTGTGCAGAGAAATTTTCCACTTAAAACTATAACTGACAAAAATGTTGATGTCATTATTGCTAGAGGTCATAAATTTAACTTAAATTTTTATTTAAACTCCGTACCATTTAATTTTTTTGTGAATATTTAAAACTGCATTTGCTTGAACATTATGAACATTAACGTGGTTTGCCGTGCCTATGAGGCATGGTGTCTGGATCCTGACACTTAGCCTTTCTTGGTTTTGGTTAAGTGCAAGGATCCATGTTTTGTCTTTTGTTAGGAGCATATGGCTGATGATATTGTTTTATTGGTCATGTGCTCTTGTTAGGTATCAGCACATGGCTTCTGTCATGTTTGTTTCTAAGTTCCATGTGATTCCCTGTCTAATGTTTTGACCTTCTTATTATCGGATTATTAGCTGATTATTCTCCTCTTCTAGGGCCAGAAAGACCCTCTAATAATAAAACGATTTAAAGTAAACTCCTTAAGTCATACGTGCAAAGGTTGCTGATGTTTCTGGAAACCTGTTTGCTTTGTGAAGGAAATTTTAAATAAACTATTTTAAAATTAATCAGTTGATCCTTCCAGGCCTAACTTTTGAGTATGTGTTAGGGAACAGAAATGTTCTAGCCTTAAGTAGCATTGTAGTAATGAAACATGAAGACATCTGTCTGAAACTACTAATAACAATACATGATTTAAGGAATAAGCTGAGGTAATCAGTAACCAAGTAGAAGGGGTCTTCGATTTTCCACATAAGAGAACCAATCATATCTGAGGAAAATGTAATGTGACATGTTACCTTTACTATGCATCTTTTCTATAAAAACTGTTGTATCTTTGTTGCTGGGGGATTCTTTGTGATTGAGATGAGATCCTCCCGGCCCTCCAATAATAAAACGATTTAAAGTAAACTCCTTAAGTCATACGTGCAAAGGTTGCTGATGTTTCTGGAAACCTGTTTGCTTTGTGAAGGAAATTTTAAATAAACTATTTTAAAATTAATCAGTTGATCACAAATAATGTCTAACACTTTTCCTTGCAGGCCTAACTTTTGAGTACGTGTTAGGGAACAGAAATGTTCTAGCCTTAAGTAGCATTGTAGTAATGAAACATGAAGACATCTGTCTGAAACTACTAATAACAATACATGATTTAAGGAATAAGCTGAGGTAATCAGTAACCAAGTAGAAGGGGTCTTCGATTTTCCACATAAGAGAACCAATCATATCTGAGGAAAATGTAATGTGACATGTTACCTTTACTATGCATCTTTTCTATAAAAACTGTTGTATCTTTGTTGCTGGGGGATTCTTTGTGATTGAGATGAGATCCTCCCGGCCGTGATTAAAGCCTATTCAAAGGCATTGTTTGGAGTCTGTCTGGTTACTGCTGCGCAACAGGTTAGTTGAACATTAAAGGGGTCATATGATGCTTTTTTAAAGATCATTAAGGGGGGCGTGGCAGAGTCTTAACTTTGATAAAGAATATCTCTTTGGTTTTGAGACTTTAGTCTTTGCAACTTCAGGGATCTTATCTATGCACAATCAGCTTGTAACACTCCAAAGAGAAAGGAAAACTTGAAATCGCATCATATGACCCCTTTAAGCCTCTTCCCCAGAGCGCTCGTTGACTCGTCAGAATACTCCTCTTCAGATGAAATGCAGAGCAGAACAATAGAACTTCCCGGTTCCGAAGCGAAACGCTGAATATGCATTGCACCTGCTGCCTATTTATGCTCGTGCAGTGACGAGCAGCAGCTGGATGCAATTACCCACGTAGGAGGGGACATTCTCGCAACCTTGCGCAACGTTCCCTAAAAGTTCTCTAAAGGTGACGAAAGTCCCGAACCTTTACAGAACATTAGGCACGTTCCTAAAACATCCTCTTTTGGTTATGAAAGTGCTGGTGCTCAATGTTCTTTATATGACTTTAGGGGGACGTTCTATTTTGGTTATTTTTTGGTCACATAAGAATGTTACAAAGAGGACATTTGGGACATTAACAGAACGTTCTCACATGGTCCTCTTTTAGTCATATAATAACGTTCCGAATATGACTTTAGGAGGACGTTCTATATTGATTATTCTATGGTCAAATAGCAACGTTACACAGAGGACATTTGGGACGTTAACAGAACGTTCCCATATGGTCCTCTTTTAGTCATAACGTTCCAGATATGACTTTAGGAGAACGTTATGTATTGGTTATTCTATGGTCACATACAGTAGCAACGTTACAAAGAGGACATTTGGGACGTTAACAGAACGTTCCCATATGGTCCTCTTTTAGTCAAAACGTTCCAGATATGACTTTAGGAGAACGTTATGTATTGGTTATTCTATGGTCACATACAGTAGCAACGTTACAAAGAGGACATTTGGGACGTTAACAGAACGTTCCCATATGGTCCTCTTTTAGTCATATAGTAACGTTCCCACTATGACTTCAAGACGTTCTATATTGGTTTTTCTATGGTCACATAGCAACGTTACAAAGAGGACATTTGGGACGTTAACAGAACGTTCCCTTACGGTTCCCTGTTAGTCAGATGGGGACGTTTCATTCGGGACTGTGCTGCAACATATCTTTCTGGCCCGTTTGGAAACATTGGAAGCACCCATTTCACTTATAGGTGAAATGTTAAATTCTCGTATATAGTAAATCCTTACTATCTGTCATTTCCCTATATTTGTGTACCTTGCGTTTTAAACCAATCACAAAGGTCCTGGGCAGCATACGGGTTGTGGCTAGAAGGGATACAGCTCCGACCGGAAACTAACAATGAAATTTTATTTTCTACCTATTAGATTGTGTTTTATTAACGTCTAAACCTATCCAATTTTAATGACTCATCAAGATGGACACCCAGATTTCGCACACGGGAAGATCTGAAGGCTGATAAGCTGCCCAGATCTAGGCTGGTAGCCTGAGAATGATCAGTAGGACTGAAAACAATCATCTCTGTTTTATCTTCATTTACTGTAAAAATTTTTTGAGCTAGCCAGATTTTGACCTCATCTAAGCACCTTAGTAAAGTACTAAGTGCTGAAGGATCATTTATCTTAATAGGTAAATAAATCTGGGTATCGTCAGCGTAGAAATGAAAAGACACCCCATGCCTTCTTAGAATGGAACCCAGAGGAAGCATGTACAGGGAAAAAAGGGAGGGCGCCAAGTATTAAAGTTTAGCAACATTATTTCATGAGAATTCGTATCTATTTTATGTAAAATGGGGTTCTACAAAATATAGTTACTTATGTTTGCATAGACACAGAAATATACTGACGTTTACAGCATCCAAGCAATAGCTTATTGACAACATAAATCCTAATGAATATTGCAATCAACATTTTATTATATGCAATTAACATTTTTATTATATTTGTTGTCATACCAAAGCAATATGTTTTCAGGTGCATTTATTAAATTAAGTTTACTCATTTACTTATGAAATAATAACATTTCGCTCTGGAGATCGATTTCTATGTCAATGTGTTTTTGCAGCATTGAGCAATGTAGCCAATCACAGACATATCTGTTGATTTCTTAAATCAGAGGCATTTAAGTTAGAATCCACTCACCACTGAAATCGAGTTTTTGTTCTGGTATTGTGTTCATCACGAATCATCTCATTATAACAAAGTATTGATGCATTGAGCAGTGTAGAGAACTTTATTGATAATAGCATATCTTTGTAAGATCGCGATGAACTAAGATGAGTGACAGCTTTTTAGTGATTATGAGTGCTCTTTGCGCCATAGCAATGGACGCCTATAAAGGCCAAATATACAATATGCTGTAACAGCCCATAGCTCTGTTACTATGGATTTTGGTAGGGTGTAGTTCCACTACCATTCTTTGGGGGCTCTAAGTTGCGTACTCTCTCTAACTTAAGCCAGGTGAAGCAGTAGAGGAAGATAGGTGGATTTCGTTGGCGATCGGCGGTTGGCAGCACTGAACTGTGACTTGTTGCCGAGATCTCGTGAGAGGTCACGGAAACCTTTCCAATGTATGTGAAATACGAATAATAATTAGATATTACATATAATTTGGCAGTAAAACAAAGAGTTGCATGTTTTATTGGTGCAAATGAGTAGTGGGGTAATTTGGAAC
>NW_015544472.1:16185-20814 GCF_001515605.1 Sinocyclocheilus anshuiensis | reverse complement strand
CTTGCATTTTTACAACACTATAAGTGGGTCCCATCAGTTAATGAAAAGTGTTCAAAAGTGTTCACTTGAACACTTGGACCAAATACAGGAAATACGTCATAGAAGTAGTCAAGTGCAAAGACCGCAAGTGTGGGTATTTGGACAAGGCATGGAGCTGTGATGTAAGAAGTGATGATGGCTCAGGAAGTGAACAGGAGGAATGGATGGAAGAAGCTGGTGAGGGAAGTAGGACTGGAATGGAGTGGAATCTAGTAAATAGGAGAAGTAAGAAAGTACATCAACATAATACGGATAGTGATAATGAGTAAAGTAGTCGAAGAAACATGGAAAGGAAGGAAGAACATAAGGTTATCATTACATTTAAAGTGCCTGGATCAAAGAAACCATTAAAGATAACGAAAGCACTCAACATGAAACTAGGGAACATTAAGTATGCAAAAACACTACGTGACGGAAATATAATGCTAATATGCAGAGATGAAAAGCAGAGAGAAAAAGCATTGCAATTAAAAACACTAGCAATTCAGTAAAATGCTCAAAATGGGAAGAGAGGAAAACAACTAAAGGTGTGATATATGGAATTCCAACAGAAATATCAGAGGATGAGATTAAAGAGAGCTTAACTGGAGCAAAGGTTAAGTGAGGAAAGACAGTTTGTCTGTAATGATCCAGTTCGAAGAAGTATTGCCAACAAGAGTGATGGTTGGGTTTATGAGCTACAGCGTAAGGGAATATGTAGCACCACTTTTTAAAAAAGTATATTGAAGATTTACAACAGAAACCAAAGGTTATTTGTGTACAAGAAACATGATTAAAACCTCATCTTGATTGAATTGAAGGCTATGAAAATGTAAGGAAAGACAGGGAAATAGGAATGGGTGGAGGGGTAGTAACTATTATTGAACAAGGATTGAGGTATAGAGAAATTAGTAATAATGAAAAAGGAGTTGTTATGGTAGAAATCTGGACCGATAAATGTAACCTCAAGGTAATCAATTTATATAATCCATGTAAAAAACGACAAAAAGAAAAGTTAGAAGAGTTGGTGGAATTAAGTGGGGATAAAGTGGTGTGGTGTGGTGACTTTAATAGTCACAGCACTTTATGGGGTAGTAAAAATACAGATTTTATTGGTAAAGTAATTGAAGAATTATTGGATGAAAATGGACTGGTGTGCATTAATGATGGATCAGGAACAAGGGTGAACATTGTAAATGGCCAGGAATCAGTACTAGATCTTACATTAGTATCAGAAAATATGGCAAATGTATGTAAATGGAAATTTTTGAAGGAAACAACAGTAGGGAGTGATCATTATCCAGTAAAAAGCAGAATTGGTGTTAAAGTACAAAAGGCAGAACAAGAAAACCTAGAAAGATGGAAATTAAAGAATGTAGGATGGGAAGTATTTAGTTATATTTGTAGTAATATAATTATTTAAATGGAAAACCAGGAAGATGGAATAGAATAATATAATGAAAAAATAAGTAATATTATACATAAAACAGCGACAGAGATACTGTAATAGGAAAGAAAATAACAGGTAGGAAAAGGAAATCAGTTCCATGGTGGAATAAAAAGTGTGAAGAAGTTATATGACAAAGGAATAAAGCATTTAAGAAAGTTAAATCATCTTATTTATTTTGAGTAAGTGTGAAGCAAGTGGAAACCCGCTAGATGTAGATTTTTCACTTTATGAATTAAAAAGAGCAATTGCTAAAGTAAAAGAAACTTCTCCTGGGCAGGATGAGATATGTTATAGTATGATAGGAAAATTATCAGATGTAGCACTTTTTAAATTACTGAAGTTATACAACAAAATATGGGCAATCCTTCAGCTTGGAAACATTCAATAGTTATCCCTGTACAAAGGCTGGAAAAGATAGGTCAGAAGCAACAAATTATAGACCACTAGCACTAACATCAAACGTGCACAATTATGGAGAGAATGATTACAAAAAGGCTTACATATGTAATAGAAAACAGATGTCTTTTTACTCCTCGTCAAAGTGGCTTCCGGAAAGGTAGAACGACAATGGATTCAAT
Organism: Sinocyclocheilus anshuiensis; assembly: GCF_001515605.1. NCBI lineage: Eukaryota > Metazoa > Chordata > Actinopteri > Cypriniformes > Cyprinidae > Sinocyclocheilus > Sinocyclocheilus anshuiensis. The sequence continues at coordinate 18,768 of NW_015544472.1, read as the reverse complement.
ATTATGTTTAGAATCAGAAATAAGAAAGGCACAGATAAATAAAGAAGTCGTAATTGCAGTTTTTATTGATGTGGAAAAAGCTTATGACATGTTATGGAAAGAAGGGCTACTTATAAAACTCAAGAATATGGGAATTAGAGGAAGAATTTATAACTGGGTGTTGGATTTTTTATTTGAGAGGAAAATTTAGGTTAGAGTGAGAACATCTTGTTCTACTGTTTATGCAGTTGAAAATGGAATTCCTCAAGGGAGTGTGTGTAGCCCTCTTCTATTCAATATAATGATAAATGATATATTCAAGGATTTACAGCAAGATATGGGTAGATCGTTATATGCGGATGATGGGGCACTTTGGAAAAGAAGCCGAAATGTATCATATAAGAAAGGCACAGATAAATAAAGAAGTCGTAATTGCAGTTTTTATTGATGTGGAAAAAGCTTATGACATGTTATGGAAAGAAGGGCTACTTATAAAACTCAAGAATATGGGAATTAGAGGAAGAATTTATAACTGGGTGTTGGATTTTTTATTTGAGAGGAAAATTCAGGTTAGAGTGGGAACATCTTGTTCTACTGTTTATGCAGTTGAAAATGGAACTCCTCAAGGGAGTGTGTGTAGCCCTCTTCTATTCAATATAATGATAAATGATATATTCAATGATTTACAGCAAGATATGGGTAGATCGTTATATGCGGATGATGGGGCACTTTGGAAAAGAGGCCGAAATGTATCATATACAGTTAAGAAAGTTCAGGCTGCAATAAATAAAGTTGAAGAGTGGACACAGAAAGGGGGGTTTCTAATATCAGTAGCCAAAACACAAGTAATTTGTTTTAGAAAAAAGAGAAATGTTAATATTAATTTATCACTATATGGACAGCATCTGGAACAGGTGTCAGTGGTAAAATTTCTTGGCGTGTGGTTGGACTCAAGATTTACTTTTAATACACATGTAGATAAACTGCTGACCAAGTGCAAAAAGGCACTGAATGTTATGAGATGTCTAGCAGGAAGTGATTGGGGTGCGAGTAGACGTTGTTTTAGGAATATATATATGGCTATCATCCGATCAGCAATAGATTATGGTAGTATGATTTATGGTTTGTCGAGTAAGTCCCTACTAAAAAAAGTACAGACGCAGTCTTTGAGATTATGTGGGGCATTTAAAACTTCCCCTAGAGCTTCCATGCAAGTTGAAATGGGAGAAATGCCGTTGGAAATAAGACGTAAACAACTGAAAATGGTATATTGGGCATCTTTGATGGGGCACAACAATGAACACCCTACTAAAGCAATATTTTTAAAAAGTTGGGAATATGGAAAAAGTAATATTAAGAATATTGGACAGGAAATGGAGGAAATAGCGGAATCGATAGATGTAAAAAATATAAAATTCAGTAATATTGTACACATGTCAGCAGTTCCGCCATGGATGTTTGTAACACCTATAGTAGATCTTTATTTAACAGATGAAGTGAAGAAATAGGACCGTGACCCAATAAAAATAAGAGTTAATAAATATATGGATCAGAAATATTATGATATGATACAGATATTTACAGATGGTTCAAAAGATCCAGAAACTATGAAAATAGGAATAGCAGTTATTATTCCGCAATATGAAATAGTTATTAAGAAAAGAACCCCGGATTTTTTGTCTGTATTTACAACAGAGTTGGTAGCTATTGTTATGGCTCTCCAGTGGGTAGAGGAAAATAGAATTTAAAAAGCAGTAATATGTTCAGATTCATTGGCTGCATTAAAGAGCATTCAATCAGGCCAGTCTAACTGCAGACAAGATGTCATACTTGAAATACTGCAATATATGAAAAATCAGGGCATTTTTATTTCATTTATTTGTGTTCCAGCACATGTTGGAGTTGAAGGAAATGAGAAGGCAGATAAGCATGCTAAGAATTCTTTGAACTTGAATCAGATAAGAATTGACATAAAAATGAGTAAGGCAGAAGCAAAAATAATAATTAGGAAAGCTCTTATAAATGCATGGCAGAAACTTTGGGAGAAAGAGAAGACTGGACGACATCTATATAGAAATCAGAGGGAAGTAGGAATACGTAACAATGACATGGGATTAAGAAGACAAGAAGAATCAGTAATAATAAGAATTAAAATAGGACATACTGCATTGAATGGAAATTTAAATAGAATCAAGAAACATCCGAATGGATTATGCATGCATTGTGGGATTTTTGAAACTGTAGAGCATGTACTGTTGCATTTTAGAGCATATAACAATGAACGACAAATGCTAGAAGCTAAAGTAATAGAAGAAGCTGGAAGCATGATGTTAGAAGATATATTAAGTAAGCTAAAAAGGAATAAGAATATTAGATTTGCTTTGTTAAAATATCTTAAACATACAGGACATTTATAAGAATATAATGATGTTTATTTATTTGTTTATTTGTTTATGACTATTAGTATTATTATTTAGTATGATATACATTCATATATGAAACCTATACATGCGTCGATGCTCCACACTCCAGTTCAGATGGTGGCGGTAATGCACTAATAAGCTAGTCTGCCAACCGCCAATAAACATTAGAAGAAGAAGAAGA
>NW_015544472.1:8505-12528 GCF_001515605.1 Sinocyclocheilus anshuiensis | reverse complement strand
ATCTTTGATGGGGCACAACAATGAACACCCTACTAAAGCAATATTTTTTTTAAGTTGGGAATATGGAAAAAGTCATATTAAGAATATTGGACAGGAAATGGAGGAAATAGCGGAATTGATAGATGTAAAAAATATAAAATTCAGTAATACAGTACACATGTCAGCAGTTCCACCGTGGATGTTTGTAATACCTATAGTAGACCTTTATTTAACAGATGAAGTGAAGAAACAGGATTGTGATCCAATAAAAATAAGAGTTAATAAATATATGGATCAGAAGTATTATGATATGATACAGATATTTACGGATGGTTCAAAAGATCCAGAAACTATGAAAACAGGAATAGCAGTAGTTATTCCGCATTATGAAATAGTTATTAAGAAAAGAAACCCGGATTTTTTATCTGTATTTACAGCAGAGTTGGTAGCTATTGTTATGGCTCTCCAGTGGGTAGAGGAAAATAGAATTAAAAAAGCAGTAATATGTTCAGATTCATTGGCTGCGTTAAAGAGCATCCAATCAGGCCAGTCTAACTGCAGACAAGATGTCATACTTGAAATACTGCAGTATATATATAGAATGAAAAATCAGGGCATTTTTATTTCATTTATTTGGGTTCCAGCACATGTTGGAGTTGAAGGAAATGAGAAGGCAGATAAGCATGCTAAGAATTCTTTGAACTTGAATCAGATAGGAATTGACATAAAAATTAGTAAGGCAGAAGCAAAAATAATAATTAGGAAAGCTCTTATAAATGCATGGTAGAAACTTTGGGAGAAAGAGAAGACTGGACGACATCTATATAGAATTCAAAGGGAAGTAGGAATACGTAACAATGACATGGGATTAAGAAGACGAGAAGAATCAGTAATAATAAGAATTAAAATAGGGCATACTGCATTGAATGGAAATTTAAATAGAATCAAGAAACATCCGAATGGATTATGCATGCATTGTGGGATTTTTGAAACTGTAGAGCATGTACTGTTGCATTTTAGAGCATATAACAATGAACGACAAATGCTAGAAGCTAAAGTAATAGAAGAAGGTGGAAGCATGATGTTAGAAGATATATTAAGTAAGCTAAAAAGGAATAAGAATATTAGATTTGCTTTGTTAAAATATCTTAAAGATACAGGAAATTATATAAGAATATAACGATGTTTATTTCTTTCTTTGTTTATTTATTTATTTATGACTATTATTATTATTATTTAGTATGATATACATACTGTACATATATGATACATATACATGCATCGATGCTCCACACTCCAGTTCAGATGGTGGCGGTAATGCACTAATAAGCTAGTCTGCCAACCGCCAATAAACATTAGAAGAAGAAGTAGAAGGAGGAGTAAGATAGGTTGTTTGGCTAGGAGGAAGCATGGCCGCCTGCTTTTTTTCTCCTTCAACACTGTAGGTCCGGATTGATAAACATTTGTGTTTCAAGCTCAATCAATGTAAGTGTTTTTCAATGTTTAGTTTGTTTTTGTATCTTTTTCAATTGAGTTTATGTATGAATTGTAATTTGTTTCGTATGTTTGCTTTATGTTGTATGTGTTTGTTAGCATGCTAATACTCAGTTTGTATATTTTATTTTAGAAGGACTCTTTTATATTGGTAGTTTACTTGCTACTAATATACCCACTGGATGAAAGGGGTTGTGTTGCTGTGCTGAGACCTTCGTTTCACATCCTATTGTGAACATTTTGGGATTAATCACTCAAGAACTGAAACATTTTGGGAGCACACGGTGGAAGGTGTTTGTTGGGCCAACTTTAACATCAGACTCTCCAGCTCTCTTTGTCTGTAGATCTGTGTCTGCTGCAAAAGTGAGTTGATGAATGTTTCATCACTGCAAATAGGTGTGGTGATGGCGAGGTAAAAATGCATTGTGGGGTGGATGTCATGGTGGAGGAAAGGAAAAGTATTTTTTTCCAGAGCCCCTTCTGCTATGGGTAGGCTGTACTGAGCTTTGTGAAAGTCTAGTACCATTCTAGTCTTTAACAGGAAATCCATTCCCAAAATGATTGGTACTGTGAGGTCGGTATTCCGCATTATGAAAAGCGTCAGGTCTACTGTTTGTTCCTGCACTTCACACGTCCACCTCACCTTACCAATAGCAGTCTGGCTTTGTCCGTTGGCTAGTAGAAAAGATTGTCCTCCGCTGTGTTGGTACTGCTTTTGGGAGCACAACTGTTTCCAAAAAGACTCCTGGATCAGTGAGAATGTGCTACCTGTGTCAACCATGGCAATGACATATCTGTCCTGCAAAATTATGGGAAGGGTGATATTTTTATAGTCATGTTGCACAGCAGTTTGACAGGATTGCACTACTCGATTGCTTGCATGTGATGGTCTGCGCTGAGTTTCTTGAGTTGTGGAGGCTTTCTTCCTCTGTTCCTCCACATTAGCCTGACTCCAATATCTTTTGGATTCATCAAAATCTCTTTCTATCTTGTTCCTATATTATTTAAGGTACACATATTAAGTGTGGTTGGCGGGCCCCTCCCTCAATATATTTTGTAGCGGCTCCTTCTTTGAGAGAGTAGGGATGGTTACATATTGGCGCCCGAACAGGGACCCTTAAACCTGTATATTTGTTACCTTAACCTGTATTTATGTCGCACAGAAGGGAGAGTCAATCTGCTCTGGATGGGGATGAGGCCGTGCCTGGTGTAGACTTCTTTACTGAGCCTTTCACCACACGGAGGGAACCCCTAAAAAATCTAATCAACACCTTCAGTGACCTATACATTGATTCAGATGAGGAAAGTGAGAGAATTGAGGACATTGCACCTGATGTTCCAGATGATTCACATTATCCACCACCACCACCGGAGATGCATCTTGAGACAAACAACGACCCATCTACTTCAGTCACATCCACGATCGAACGCCTGACAGAACGTTTTACTTCAATTGAAGACCAGCTAGCAGACCTTAGCCAGCGGGTGAGTGAAAATGTATCCTTTGAAGAGTTTGAAAACCGATGTAAAATCATAGAGGATGGAATGTCTTATCGGATGCAACGTGAGTGTGAAAAAGTACAGAAACAACTAGAATTGATTGTCCAGGAGCTAGGCCAGTCCGTTGTAGACTGCTTGAAGAGAAGAGAAAAGATTTAAATCTCTGGTGCTGCCTGCATCCACTCTGATAGCCCCAGATCCAAATTCTACACTTTTACCCCTTCTAAGCAAAGAAATGTAACTTACAGTGAGCAGTCCAGTCACTTAACAACTCATTAATTCCCACCATATTTCTGATATTATCTTTCAACCTAATCTGATTAATTTGATCGTTTACTTTTATTCTAAAACCGCGAGTGCAGCGCACCTGCAGCGTGTTAGCATTCGTTAGCCGGTTAGCTTGTCATTAGCGTTTCCATTCGCGCCTATTGCTGTTTTCTTTTTTTTTTTCTCTCTCTCACTCCATTTATTTTCTCTCTTGCTCCATTTTTTTCACAAGTTCACAAACAACTGTGGTAAATAAGAATCATTCATCAATCTCTCTCTGTCGGCGACGAGGGATTCACATGTGATAAATGCATGGAAATAGTTAGGCTGACACAGAAGGTTTCAGAATTAGAGACACACATCCAAACTTTAATTGAGGACAGTAAGAATGTGAGGGCTCTAGATACGGCTTTGGATGCGACTAGCTCAGGGAGTCCTGTACATTGTACGGTTCCGGTTACAATGCCTCTGCAGCAGGGTGACTGTGGGGCGGCATAGTCATGGGTCAAAACACCGCTCTACCATTCCGATCAAAACATTAAACATTAAACCCACTGAGAAACCTGATCAAAGTGCTCTAGTTATTGGCGATTCTATTGTACGGAACGTGAAAATGGAGACACCAGCCACCATAGTCCAATGTTTACTGGGAGCCAGAGCACCTGATATCTTGGCAAATTTAAAAGTGCTGGCTAATGCTAAACGTAAATACAGTAAGATTGTTATTCACGCTGGCGCTAATGATGTTCGACTTCGCCAGTCAGAGATCACTAAAAATATGTG
>NW_015544472.1:7431-8252 GCF_001515605.1 Sinocyclocheilus anshuiensis | reverse complement strand
ACTATTTAAACTGAACTGAACTGGATGATGACATCACTGAATTCAATGATGAACTGCCTTTAACTGAAAAATTAGTGTTTACTATTGTCACTTTGCATTATTGACACACTATTTCCCTAAATGCTGTACAGTTGCTTTGACACAATCTGTATTGTTAAAAGCGCTATATAAATAAAGGTGACTTGACTTGCAGTATAACCCACCAGTGAAACTGGATTTCCCTAACTTCAGTAGTACCCAAGAGGATGACCCAATTGTGTTTACTGAACGCTATGAATTGTATTTTGCTGTTATGGAAGATGTTTATTGGTCAAAATATGAATTAAGTATAATCAATGTGAATATAGCAATTTATGTATCAAGTTATTCTACTATTATAATCATGTATTTGCCTGTGTGAAGAGGCCTGCATGAGAATGGAATGTGAAGACATTACAAAACTGCAGTATATGGTGAAGCTGCACATCCTATTTGGACATTAGACAAAATCTATGATGGGGCCTCTTTAGTCACGGAACATAAATTGGGGCCTCCTATAGGGCTGCACGATTAATTGAATGCGATTGTCATGCGCATTTTGTTAGTAATGTCGGTTCTGTAATCAGCAAGAAATCATCACGTGCTTTCAGATGGAGCAGCATTTACTACACATAGACGTAGTTCACTGACAAGTTACACAAAAAAATCGCAGACGATTTTATTGCGTGATTATGAAATCGAAGAAATCGTTCGCGATAATGACAGCTGTCTGCATAGCTTCTCAGTGAACTACGGCTCTGTGTAGTAAATGCTGCTCCATCTGAAAGCATGTGAAAATACCA
>NW_015544472.1:5412-6476 GCF_001515605.1 Sinocyclocheilus anshuiensis | reverse complement strand
ACTATTTAAACTGAACTGAACTGGATGATGACATCACTGAATTCAATGATGAACTGCCTTTAACTGAAAAATTAGTGTTTACTATTGTCACTTTGCATTATTGACACACTATTTCCCTAAATGCTGTACAGTTGCTTTGACACAATCTGTATTGTTAAAAGCGCTATATAAATAAAGGTGACTTGACTTGCAGTATAACCCACCAGTGAAACTGGATTTCCCTAACTTCAGTAGTACCCAAGAGGATGACCCAATTGTGTTTACTGAACGCTATGAATTGTATTTTGCTGTTATGGAAGATGTTTATTGGTCAAAATATGAATTAAGTATAATCAATGTGAATATAGCAATTTATGTATCAAGTTATTCTACTATTATAATCATGTATTTGCCTGTGTGAAGAGGCCTGCATGAGAATGGAATGTGAAGACATTACAAAACTGCAGTATATGGTGAAGCTGCACATCCTATTTGGACATTAGACAAAATCTATGATGGGGCCTCTTTAGTCACGGAACATAAATTGGGGCCTCCTATAGGGCTGCACGATTAATTGAATGCGATTGTCATGCGCATTTTGTTAGTAATGTAGGTTCTGTAATCAGCAGTAAATCTTCATCACGTGCTTTCAGATGGAGCAGCATTAACTACACAGAGCCGTAGTTCACTGACAAGTTACGCAAAAAAATCGTGCAGACGATTTTATTGCGCGATTATGAAATCGAAGAAATCGTTCGCGATAATGACAGCTGTTTGCATAGCTTGTCAGTGAACTACGGCTCTGTGAAGTAAATGCTGCTCCATCTGAAAGCATATGAAAATACCACATTTAATAACATATTTGTACTCCAAACTCACTTCATAACGTCAGTCGAGTGTTTGAAATAAATCCTTCTGTGAGATGATGTGGCTTCTTTCACAGAATAAGGCACGCAACATATTTCATAGTATTCTAAGCAGTGATAAAGGCATTGCATTATAAATATACTTTATTTTAATGAAAATTATAATAATAATAACTCAGATAAACCATATATTGTCATAATCGTGTGTTTATTAGTCAC
>NW_015544472.1:1717-4756 GCF_001515605.1 Sinocyclocheilus anshuiensis | reverse complement strand
CTCATGTATGGCCAGTTTTTTATTTGATTTTGGATAGCTCTAAAAAAGGAAACTCCGTTTCCACAAAACAATTTCAATTCAGATTGACAGTCCACTACCCCAGGGTGTCTCTCAGCCAGTTTCAGTACGATCTGATCTTGCATTACAAAATAAAAGCCCTCAAAAAACTCATATATGACCAGTTTTGTCTTTGATTTTGGATAGCTCTAAAAAGGTAACTCCCTGTTTCCACAGACTAATGTCAATTCAGATTAATTATCCAGTACCCCGGGGTGCCCCTCAGCCAGTTTCAGGACGATCTGATGTTGCATTACAAAATAAAAGCCCTCCAAAAACTCATATATGACCAGTTTTGTCTGATTTTGAATAGCTCTAAAATGGGAACTCCCTGTTTCCACAGACTAATTTAAATTCATATTAATAGTCAAGTACCCCAGGGTGTCTGTCAGCCAGTTTCAGGACGATCTGATATTGCATTACAAAATAAAAGCACTCCAAAAACTCATATATGACCAGTTTTGTCTTTGATTTCAATCGCTCTAAAAAGGAAACTCCCTGTTTCCACAGAACAATTTCAAGTCAGATTGACAGTCCAATACCCCAGGGTGTCATTCAGCCATTTTCAGGACTGTCTGCTGTTGCATTAGAAAATAAAAGCCCTCGCCCTCCAAAATCTCCCTGTTTCCACAGAACAGTTTCAATTCAGAATAATAGTACAGCACCCCAGAGGGTCACGCCCACAAATGTCTGATTGGATCTGATGTGTAAGTTCAAAATAAAAGTCCCACCAAAACACTTTTGTCTGTCAATTCTGATAGGTATAAAAATGAAACTCCCGGTTTCCACAGGACAAAGCCCACCAGAATGGGCGGGGCCATCTGGCTATATAATCGGGCATTTTGCCGTAGGATCCTCAGGTTACTTCGACTGAAGCGATGAATGAGTCGTGCAGCTACATAGCATGGCAAAGTACGCAGTACTCGTTCCGTATCTCAGGGAACCGAGGTTTCGTTAGTAACCGAGTACGTTCCCTATCGATACTTCGCACAAATTTCTGCAATGGACACACCGCTAGACCAAGCCCAGGAAGAGGCAATGCCTCTAGTTGAGTGGGCTCTTACTCCCATGGGGCATTGAAGGCCCAAAGAAGAGTATGCTAGCATAATAGCGTCAATTATCCATTTGAAAAGTCTCTGCTTTGTGACCGGAGAACCCTTGGTGCGGCCACCGAAACATATACATAGCTGATCCGACTTCCTGAACGGGGCGGAGCGCTCAACATAGACTTTCAACGCCCTGACGGGGCAGAGTAAATCCAACTCTTGGTCTTGCTCCGAAGGAGGAAGCGCCGTTAGAGTTATTACCTGTGCTCTGAATGGAGTAGAGAGCACTTTAGGTATGTAACCATGCCTTGGTTTCAGGATGACTTTAGAGTCGTTGGGCCCGAATTCGAGGCAGGTGGGGCTCACAGATAGCGCCTACAGATCTCCCATATGCTTTACCGATGCTAACGCTAGTAGCAGAGCAGTCTTAAAAGTCAGGAGACGAAGGTCAATGGACTGTAGCGGCTCAAATGGAGGCTCTCTTCAGAGCCCTCAACACCGTGGGCAGATCCCATGTAGGGACGGTGATGGGGCAAGGTGGGTTGAACCTGCTAGACCCGGGCTGCACACCAGGCGGAGAAGACAGAGCATAGAGGCGTCTTGTAGATGGTGCTCTAGCCTGAGAAATTGTGTTTAACACATTCTCGGGGAGGTTCACAAGCTTCCTTCGAGAGGCCAAAGGTGCAGAGCCCACAGCTCGGGCTGGGGATGCCATATCGTTCTGTTCGCCTGAGAGAGGATGTCTCGTCTCAGGGGAATGGGCCACGGGGCTGCCGAGAGTAGCCGGTACACTCTGCAAAAAAGTGCTGGTTCCTCCAGAGTGGGGCCACCAACAGAACCTTGTGTCTGTGCTCCCTGACTCGCCTGATTACCTGCGGGATCAGAGCGATCGCGGGAAAAGCATAAAGGAGGAGGTTGGGCCAGTCGTGGGCTGTCCTTCGAAAAGTAATTTTGGCAATGAGAGTTGTCTTCTGAGGCTGAAGCTCTGCCCTACCGAAGATCTCCCAGATTTTCTGAACCGTTTGAGGGTGGAGCATCTACTCCTCCGAGGGGACGTTGCTCCGAGACAGCATGTCTGCTCCTTGGTTCAACCTGCCCGGTAAATGCGCTGCTCTCAGCGAGCGCAAGTTGAGCTGAGCCCATTACAAGATGCGCTCCACCAGTGTAAAGAGGCGTTTTGAGGAGAGACCGCCCTGGTGATTTATATAGGACACCACCGTCATGCTGTCCGAACGGACTAAATTGTGGTGTCCCCTTAGGTCTGGCAGAAAGGTGCGAAGGCCTAGACACACTGCTTGCATTTCTAGGCCGTTGATGTGAAGCCGACCTTCCTCTTTTGACCAGTGGCCGAAAGCTGGTTTGCCCCCGCACAGCACTCCACAACCTGTGTTGGAGGCGTCTGTCGAGCCCACCTTCCTTCTGCAGACCATTCCCAGGGGTACGCCCCGTTCCATCCACTGAGGATCTTTCCAAAGGGCCAGGGCTGTTACACAGGCCTGGTCCACCTTTAAACGAAGGCGTCCGAGACGCCAGGCGTGGGACGGAACTTGTGGTTTCAGCCAGTACTGAAGGGGTTGCATGTGGAGCAGGCCCAACTGAAGTACCGTGGTCCACCTTTACACGAAGGCGTCCGAGACGCCAGGCATGGGACGGAACTCGTGGTTTCAGCCAGTACTGAAGGGGCCACATGCGAAGCAGGCCCAGCTAAAGTACCGGAGACGCAGAGGCCATGAGGCCCAGCATCTTCTGAAACGCCTTGAGAGGGCGAGGGGCTCCAACTTGAATGAGGCCACGAGCTGCTGAATAGCCAGTGCACGTTCTGGCGCGACTACCGCCCTCATTCGGGCTGAGTCGAGAACTGTTCCCAGGAACGAGATCCGTTGGCTGGGGGACAGCGCACTCTTGGTAAAATTGACCCTGAGTCCCAGGCATTCTA
>NW_015544472.1:0-1707 GCF_001515605.1 Sinocyclocheilus anshuiensis | reverse complement strand
CGAAGATTGTTCCCAGGAACGAGATTCGTTGGCTGGGAAGCAATGAGCTCTTGGCAAAATTGACCCTGAGTCCCAGGCATTCTAGGTGGCTGAGGAGGACGGATCTGTGAGATAGTAGCTCATCCTCTGACTGGGCCAGAATGAACCAGTCGTCGAGGTAATTCAGAATGCGGATTCCCGTCTGTCTCAGCGGGGAAAGAGCCGCATCCATGCACTTCGTAAAAGTGTGAGGAGCTAGGGACAGTCCAAAGGGAAGGACTGTGTACTGATAAACCACTCCCTCAAAGGCGAATCTCAAGAATCGACTGTGACGGGGGGCTATCTTGATGCGTATGTATGCGTCTTTCAGGTCCAGCGAAAAGAACCAGTCCCCTGGGAGCGGTGCCACCAACAGCACCTTGCGTATCTGTTCCCTGACTCGCCTGATCACCTGTGATTGCGAGAGGATCTGTTTCAATGTAATCATCCTGAAAGGCCATCTGATGAGGGCGCGATTCAGACACCTGAGACCGAGAATGGGCCTTAGGACTCCATCCTTCTTGGGGACGAGGAAGTAACGGCTGTAGAAGCCTGACTTGCTCTCGGCTGGGGGAACCGTTTCTACTGCCCCTTTTGCCAGCAAAGTTATCACCTCGGCGCGTAGGATGTGTGCATCCTCGCTCTGAACCGAGGTGGAGACCACGCCGCTGAATCGCTGGGGTCTTCGAGCGAATTGGAGTGTATAACCTTGTTTTATTATCCCCATAACCCAGTCTGACACTCTGGGGATGGCCTGCCAGGCCTCGGCCCGCGTGGCAAGTGGTTGGATTGGTTCAAGCGGTGGGCCACCAAATGGGGATCCGACGCTCGTAATGAGTGGAAGAGAATTTGCTCTCTTTTTGAAAACGTTTGTGTTTTATTTTTCTCGCTATAACAGCGGCTGGTTCTGTGGATGCGATTAGAACGGGCCCTATGTTCACAACAGTATTTTTGGTCACAAAAACACTGCCAACGGCACCCGGAACTGAATGGGGTGCTCGGAGGCACATCAGAGGCTGTTTGGGGGGTGGTCCGGCTGCAGCAAGACTTGGCCCCTTCCTCTTCCTGTCCCGCAGATCAGGATGATGCCTGAGGCGCAGGGTCCAACGCTATCTTGGGTCGGGGGCCCTGGCGTTTAGGAAACGGGTAGCGTCTGGCCGAGGGGGAGTGTTGACAAGGCTTGGGCTTAGGAGCCCAAGCGCTGTCATCTTGGTGGCACGTGGAGCCAGGTCCGTCGCTGCTGTAGCGGCGAAGGTGGCGTGAAGCGGCGCAGATAGCCGAGCAGGAAGAGGTCTCTCGATCCGCTGCGAGGCTTGATCACGGGTGAAGGCTTCGTAGTCTCGTAGAGCGAAGATCTAGTAGTCGTTGCTGAAGGAGAAGAATCTGAGGATCCTATGGCAAAATGCCCGATTATATAGCCAGATGGCCCCGCCCATTCTGGTGGGCTTTGTCGCCATAGACTCGTGCAGCGCCCCACTGCCGAGCCATTGGTTCATTTTTAAAGTGTACTGCACGAACCAATGGCTGTGCAGTTACACTGCGTTATTGAAAGGCTTCAGTCATCGGAGAAAAAGGAGTTTCCCCCCCAAAGCGTCTTAATAGAAGCAGTACGAGTGAAGTATCGATAGGGAACAGTATCTCGTTGTTTACACAGACTACTTTCACTTCAGATTGATAATACGCCTTCTC
>NW_015544471.1:0-1874 GCF_001515605.1 Sinocyclocheilus anshuiensis | reverse complement strand
GAAGAACAGATAATTTATTTAAAACGACAAAAAAGGAGACGACAACGGAACAGGAGAAGATGGTGTGTACGACCATTGCACCAAACAAGACAACAGGAGGGAGAATTTGTCATGTTTGTTCGACAAATGCGGGACATAGATGAACAGATGCATTTCCGATATTTTCGCATGTCTGCAAGTTGATTCGACAATTTGGTTCATCGTTTAAAGGAAAACATCTTAACATCAAAGCACCCCCTTCAGCTGGTAGCGACTATTTTAACTACAAGGGTGCACACTCTACTGTCCTCTTGGCTACCTGCGATGCCAGATACAGATTCACTATGGTTGATGTGAGAGGATACGGGTGAGAAAGCGATGGAGGCAACTTTGAGGAGATGTAATATAAAGTTAATTTTGTAAGGGAATTAATTATTATTATTTTAGCTCAGGTTTTGAGAGGAATTGAATCTGAAGATTCGAAGTCAACCTGATTAGAACTGATATCAAATTTGAGTTTACACTTTATCAACTGTTTGTCCAGCGAGACGTTAACGTCCGTGTATCTTAACAATTTGAATATTTGTATTATCCCTGGCCACAGGTTAATACGCTTGTGATAATTTGTAAGCTCCTAGCGAGGTAACGTGATCTGGGCAAGGTTTAACTTTAAATTCACGACACAAAATAATGATTCTTTATAAATGAAACAAGAATTTATTTTTGAACTACTTCTATAGATTACATGGATCTAAAACTAATGAGAACACACAGATACACACACACACACACACACATACAGTTCTGAAGAATGAGAGTTAACGGAGTTCTGAGGAAATCCCAAAGTTTTAGCAAGATATTCGCTACAGTTCTTTACTTGCAACCTGAGAAAATCACAAAGCAGAGATTTGTCTTATCTTTACTACTTAAGATAAATTCAGCACTGATTTCAGCAGATAGGAGACTTTTGTTTGTTACTTGCCTTTGTGCTGAAAAGAGAGAGAGGGGTTTTCTCGTTGCCTGAGGGAATCCAGGAGCTTCGGATTGGTTGCTGAGATGACGTCTGGATGACGTCCTTTTGGGAGAGCCCTCGGTGGTGATTGGTTGGTTGCCGGGTTACGGAGGAGCCTCGAAGTTCTTCTGAGAGAGTCTGATTTTGCAAGACTTTGAGTTCTGCAGAGTTACGAAGCTTCAACGGAGTGTTTGAGTTCTGGATGACCCGATCTCGTGATGGTGAGCGTGTGAGCACAAGTTTGGAGTGCTATTAACACGGCAAAAAGAAGCGAGCTCAGAGTGAAAGAGCCATCTGGTTTTAAACGAGCCACCTAAGTCCATCTCACGGATCGTTGTTCCAATCCGAAATGGGCTGCAGGGCCTTAACCACGCCCCATACTGTTCCTTTATCATGTATGAATCACATGCTCCCCGTGGGGAGTATTTCTGCAAATTTTTATATTTCTTAGGAGTATTGTACATACTTCCCACTTTTCATCCATACCACTGTTCTGCAATTATCACACGCTTTCATTCAACACTAAACTTAACATATTAATAGCTTTATCTGCTAAAAGGGGTTAAAAACATTGATTAAAGTTGCAAGGTTACATTTTAACACCTCAATATGCTTGAGGTGTTAAAATGTAACCTTGCAACTTTAATCAATGTTTAAATATTTAATCAATGTAAGACATACAACATATAATCAATATAAGACATACAACATATTATTTGTGAATATAGTTGCCCTTTTATACGCATAAATGATTGTTTTTTGAAATCATCCAGTGAGTTTTGCGTGTTCCTTTGTCTCTCAAAGAGAAGCGCGCGTTTTCCTGGATTTTAGAGAAAGCGGGAGCACAGAGAAAACCCTGAGGTCAAGGAGGTTGTAAAAAGGT
>NW_015544470.1:838-977 GCF_001515605.1 Sinocyclocheilus anshuiensis | reverse complement strand
TTCTGTTGTAAGTAGTCTTAAAGATTCCTAAATGCATCTACTTTCTGAAGGCCAAATAAAGTGATTTTGCTTTCGCCTAGAAACACACAGCGTCTCCCTGACATGGCTGCTTCAACACTAACTGCGGTTACTGAAACCA
>NW_015544470.1:0-403 GCF_001515605.1 Sinocyclocheilus anshuiensis | reverse complement strand
AGGACTAATTCTGCCTCAGAAGCAGCTGCTCATTTATTTTGATAATTTAAAATATTTATATTGCATATTAAGAACAATAATGTTTGCATTGTATGAGCACATCACTGCTAAAGGCATGGCTCGTTCCAAGATGGTCTTGAGCAGGACACTACAGTGACTATATTTAAATGCAGTTGTCTGCTTTTATATTAATTGTGTCCGAATTAAAATTCGCAACAGAAATGCTGTCTCGACAACTGAATGCCTAAGCAAGCTGCTGCTACTGCACAAGAGACTGAACTGCTGAGAGATCCATAAATTAGGCATAAGTAGCTAGGCGAATGCCTATTTTACTCTAACACGGTGCCAACGCCACACACGAGCGGCACAACATGACAAAGTCAATAGACCCGTTACGATAGGT
>NW_015544469.1:0-1252 GCF_001515605.1 Sinocyclocheilus anshuiensis | reverse complement strand
CTGATCCTGGTAGAGTAGACTACAATGCCGGCTGTTCTGACTCACAGACTATAAATACGTTTTTTTTATATAAAGAATTTGCCACTGATGATTCAAACGCGAGTTTTGAGCAGTGTAGAGCAGCACTTGTTGTTTGTCATTTCTCAGATCACAAATGCAGACATGGTTTTATGTTTACGTGGCGCGATGCAACGCGTAAAAAGACAGTATAAGTCATTATAATCCGTAATTATGTCCCCACTGGATGCAACAAATGCCTTGTTTATAATGGGTTTTAATGTTTTTGTCTCGTCGCTCCAGCCGGACAGGGCATCACAGTATGGTAGGGGCGTAACATTTCCGTGACACGCTTGAGGTATTCGGCCAATCACAACGCACTGGATAGCTGGCCAATCAGAGCACACCTCGCTTTACAGACCGATGAGCGTTGTAAAAATCGTCGCGTTTCAGAAAGGCGTGGCACAGAGGAGAAACAATAATGTACAGTATGTGGAAAATAATGTGTTTTTTTTAACCTTAAACCGCATAAACACATTTCATTACGCCAAATACACAAAATAATGTTCTTTTTAGCAACATCATATGACCCCTTTAAATACATGCTTGTGCTAACATTAATACTTGTGCAAATGAAAAACCAACACACTGCTGCAGTGGAATTAAAAATAGAAAAGAAAGAAAACAATTTATTTTCCAAGTGACTAGCTGCTAACGTGAGCGCACATCTCTCCATCATGTGAATCACATCACAGCATTGCTTTAAAATTCTGCCTATGGGCATCACGGTTTCATTCTCGTTCATTATGTCGTCTGGCAGTGTGTAATGGCGCCCCTAGGGGACTGGAGGTCCGTTTCGCGTGTAACCTTGCGGTGACCCTGCGAAGCCTTTAGCACATCACCAGTGGCAACTGACCAGCTTGCATCCTAAATGGAAAAATTAAGTATGGCCATACGTCTGGGCTGCCAATATTCCTACAACTCTCTGAGCGATCAGCCATTTTGTAAAGTGGAGCAAGATCTGTGATGGTAAATCAGAGTATGGTGTCGCTCAGGCGCACCTGAAGCCTCTATGCGGTATTTTACCCTCACAGACCCCCTCTGGTGAATCTTAGATCGAAGAATGGAGGAAACAGAGGGAGGGATGGAGCTGAAGCGAGCGAGAGAGAGCAGAGAACGCATATATCAACTGGAATGGTGACAGCCACAAACATTCATCGCACAAGGAAAACATTTGGCTGATTGTGCTCACCGC
>NW_015544468.1:1014-1117 GCF_001515605.1 Sinocyclocheilus anshuiensis | reverse complement strand
TATATATGTGTATATATATATATATGTGTATATGTGTATATATGTGTATATGTATATGTATGTATATATATATGTGTGTATATATATATGTGTATATATGTGT
>NW_015544468.1:0-103 GCF_001515605.1 Sinocyclocheilus anshuiensis | reverse complement strand
TGTATATGTATATGTATATGTATATGTATATGTATGTATATATATATATATGTATATCTATATGTGTATGTATATGTATATGTGTATATGTATATGTATATGT
>NW_015544467.1:661-890 GCF_001515605.1 Sinocyclocheilus anshuiensis | reverse complement strand
TGAGTGCGTGCGTGTGCGCGTGTGTGAGTGCGTGTGTGTGTGTGTGTGAGTGCGTGAGTGTGAGAGCGAGTGCGTGAGAGTGAGTGTGAGTGCGTGAGAGTGAATGAGAGTGCGTGAGAGTGAGTGTGAGTGCGTGAGAGTGAGTGAGTGTGTGTGTGTGCGTGAGAGTGAGTGTGTGTGTGTGTGTGTGTGAGAGAGAGAGTGAGTGTGTGTGTGTGTGTGTGCGAGA
>NW_015544467.1:0-289 GCF_001515605.1 Sinocyclocheilus anshuiensis | reverse complement strand
AGTGAGTGTGTGTGTGTGTGAGAGTGAGTGAGTGTGTGTGTGCGTGAGAGTGAGAGAGTGTGTGTGAGTGCGTGAGAGTGAGTGAGTGTGTGTGTGAGTGCGTGAGAGTGAGTGTGTGTGTGTGCGTGAGAGTGAGTGTGTGTGTGAGTGCGTGAGTGAGTGTGTGTGTGAGTGCGTGAGTGTGTGTGTGTTTGAGTGCGTGAGAGTGAGTGTGAGTGTGAGAGTGAGTGCGTGAGAGTGAGTTTGAGAGTGAGTGTGTGTGAGTGTGTGAGAGTGAGTGTGTGTGAGT
>NW_015544466.1:350-544 GCF_001515605.1 Sinocyclocheilus anshuiensis | reverse complement strand
ATTTTCAAAATATATACTGTATGTGTGTGTATTTATATATAAATATTAAATATACACAGAACACAAACATATATTATGTAAAAAAAGAAACTTTTATTTTGGATGCGATTAATCGCAATTAATCGTTTGACAGCATTACTTTCCGATAAGGTATAATTAATTAAAATTAGTAATACAATTAAAATAAAATTAAG
>NW_015544466.1:0-126 GCF_001515605.1 Sinocyclocheilus anshuiensis | reverse complement strand
CACCTCTCCTAACAGTCCTGCAAACACTCATGAAAGTAAAGTTAGGAGGGGCTGTTTCATTGAGGATTATAACAGCATTGCTGCTATCATAGTCAAGTCAAGTCAAGTCACCTTTATTTATATAGC
>NW_015544465.1:478-569 GCF_001515605.1 Sinocyclocheilus anshuiensis | reverse complement strand
AGGCTATGATCAGCTCACTGTCTGCTGCTGGCCGCTTGGTCGTTAATTAAAAAAAACCTTACATTTAACGAACAAACCCCCCACCACTTTC
>NW_015544465.1:0-455 GCF_001515605.1 Sinocyclocheilus anshuiensis | reverse complement strand
GACCCCCCACCACTTTTTGCAACATCTCGCGGCACGCACGGATGTACCTAAAGAAACATCTCCATTTGATAACAGATTCGTTGGTCTGTGTTAAACTACAGGCGATCTATCGCTGGAATGTGTTATGGCGAGCACTCATTGCTGCTGTTATCGGTTCTCTCTTGCACTCGTGCACAATGAGCAGTCTTCACACAGACGATCGTACGCTTTGTTCTGGTAAAAGCACAAAACAAAATGCACGCAAACATGTCCCTGCTCTTGATATACAATCACTGATGAACACCTTTGTTTTTAATGAGAGGGAAAAAAAACTACACGAGGGTGGATTAGAACCCAGAACCTCGGAAATGCGTGACAAAAGTTCAACCATTCTACCATACCAACACATGAACAATTTTATTGTTTACCAAAATTTATTTATTTAGTACTGTGAAGCATCTCGGTACTAATTGTGT
>NW_015544464.1:1252-1422 GCF_001515605.1 Sinocyclocheilus anshuiensis | reverse complement strand
AGGTAAATATGTATTATGCCAATTACATAGCCAATTCAAAAATATCAAATCAAAAGAAGACATCACATTCTCAAGGATAAATCTAAGAGTAAAAGGTGCATACCTGACCTTGGAAAATACATAGTATGGAGTGCAGAGACACACACCACACTACGGGCTTTCTGGTTCCA
>NW_015544464.1:0-1202 GCF_001515605.1 Sinocyclocheilus anshuiensis | reverse complement strand
CGCCGACCCTTTTGCTGCAATCCTTTAAATACAAAACCAAGATATAAAACATCCCAAATGGAGGCATGTACAAACAATTGGAATTTGCATTAACCCAGGTCCCAGACCTGGGTGGTTTACACCTCAATGGGAACAGAAGGTAATTTGCATGGAATCACCCTCTACAGCAGGGGTGCCCAACCAGTCGATCGCGGTCGACCAGTTGATCACAGACTGCTTTCCAGTCGATCGTGAGAGTAAATTGCCCTCTGGTTTGCCCTTTCTCTCTCTTCACCGTTCCCACGTCTCAGACCTCAAATACATTAAATATTAACCTTTATAGACATAAAATTTCTCGAGTAAAGAAAGCGCTGTACTTATTTAAAAAAAAATTCTTTATTTACCCTTACAAGATCACTGATTACGTTCAGCTCTGCGCTGTAGTGTGTGCCGGAGCTGCG
This sequence comes from Sinocyclocheilus anshuiensis, assembly GCF_001515605.1. Classification (NCBI taxonomy): domain Eukaryota; kingdom Metazoa; phylum Chordata; class Actinopteri; order Cypriniformes; family Cyprinidae; genus Sinocyclocheilus; species Sinocyclocheilus anshuiensis. Next base: position 762 of record NW_015544464.1, on the reverse strand, counting down.
ACAGTCCAATGGACTAACGAGATTTAACACAAGCTCTTTTAATGGTTTTCATTGGTTGTTAAATATTTGTAATATCCACTGACAGACGTAAAGGGTGACCAATAGCATTGATTTATGAAAAAAAAATTAAACCGACGAAATTAGCGGCTGAATTCGAAATCGCATACTATACTACTCATACTATTTCATATAAATATATGGCAGAAATAGCAAGAGTAGTATGCTAGTACACTAATTTGAATTCAGCCAGGGTTTTAGCTAGGCACGTTACGTTATTAGCAGGAACTCGCTGTTTAAGTGGATAAGTTGAGAGAGCTGCGACTTCAGCAAAGTTAACGCAACTATGGCAGAAGCCAAAAACCCGAAGAGGATTATTTTTTTTGTTTATTCAAATTCGAAGTCCATCTGTCTTATTTGCAATGCAAGCGTGGCCTTACCGAATAAGGGCAATTTGGAGCGGCATTTCAAGACTAGAAGCTACGATACAGATTTCCTGGCTAAATCAGCTCTACGCACCCGAAAAGTCCGGGAATTGAAGGGGCAGTTAGCAGCACAGCAGTCCATTTTTACCAGGCCAAACACCAAGGGTAAGGCTGCAACTATAGCATCTTATCGCATCAGTCGCGTTCTTGCAAAACACAAGAAGTCTTTCAAGGATGGCGAAGTTGTGAAAGAAGCATTTGTCGAGGCTGCAGATGCACTATTTGGTGACTTTAAGAATAAAAGGGATATCATGGCTGCCATTAAGGACGTGCAATTATC
>NW_015544463.1:0-888 GCF_001515605.1 Sinocyclocheilus anshuiensis | reverse complement strand
CTCCCGAATATCAGGCGTTCCAGGACGTGTTCAGCAAGCTCGCTGATTCGTCCGTCCACCTCACCAGCATCGAGCTTCTTCTTCGTGGCCAAGAAAGATGGGGGACTGAGACCTTGCATCGATTACCGGGCACTCAATGACCAGACATTCGTGGCCAAGAAAGATGGGGGACTGAGACCTTGCATCGATTACCGGGCCCTCAATGACCAGACGGTGAAGTTCGCCTATCCCCTTCCTCTGGTCCCTGCGGCCTTGGAGGAGCTCCGCGGGGCCCGCGTCTTCAGCAAGCTGGATCTAAGGAGCGCCTATAACCTCATCCGCATTCGCAGGGGTGACGAATGGAAAACTGCCTTTGTAACGCCCACCGGGCACTATGAGTACCGGGTCATGCCCTATGGGCTTTCCAACTCACCCTCCATATTCCAAAACTTCATGAATGAGATCTTCAGAGACATGCTCAACCGGTTCGTCCTCGTCTACATAGACGACATACTCATTTACTCACCCACTCTCGAAGCACACCGTAACCATGTCACCCAAGTACTCCAACGCCTCCGCCAACACCGCCTGTATCTCAAGGCGGAGAAATGTGAGTTTCACCAATCCACCGTTCACTTCCTGGGCTACATCGTCACCCCTGCAGGGGTGCAAATGGACCAGAGGAAGGTGGATGCCGTTCGGAACTGGGCCCAACCGACAATCATCAAGGAGATGCAGAGATTCTTGGGGTTCGCAAATTTCTATCGCCGCTTTATCGCTCACTTCAGCCAGTTGGCGGCACCACTTACCTCTCTCCTCCGACGGAAGGCCAAACTCCTCACCTGGACCCCAGAGGCACACCAAGCCTTCAGTCAGCTCAAAGCCGCCTTCTGTACGGCTCCGGCCCTT
>NW_015544462.1:0-513 GCF_001515605.1 Sinocyclocheilus anshuiensis | reverse complement strand
ATCATTATTGTAGTCATTTAACTTCTGCACTTCTCCTTTTGTGTTTTAAGAAATAAAATCATATAGGTTTGGAAAGATATAATGACACATTGATTTGAGTTTTGATTCTTTGTGGGTAAATTATTCCTTTAATATGAAACATTCTGTTTTTATTATGTGTGTTATGGGAATTATTGGTGTTCATCTGGTGAGAACTCCATCATTAAAGGAATAGTTCACCCAAAAATAAAAAATTTGCAAAACATTTACTACACGCATTACAAACTTCATCGTTCAGCTTTACAGTTTTTCACGTTAATTGATGGACTAGAGTTGTGTTGTGGATTACATGTGGATAATTGTGATGGGTTTTTTTTTTCAGCTGATTGAACTGTCATTTTGACGGCACCCATTCACTGCAAAGGATCTATTGGTGAGCAAATCATGTAATGTTAAGTTTCTTCAGATTTGTGCCAATGATCATCTACATCTTGGGTGAGTGTGAGTACATTTTCAGCTAATTGTAATTTTTAG
>NW_015544461.1:645-782 GCF_001515605.1 Sinocyclocheilus anshuiensis | reverse complement strand
AATAAATAATTAATTTCCATAGAGTTGTATCTATTTAGATGTTTAGTGAAATAATGGTTATATTATAGTAAATGTTAATACAATTTAGGGTGTTTTAAACAAGTGAATCTTGTTAAAAGTTACATGCGGTGGCCGTG
>NW_015544461.1:0-204 GCF_001515605.1 Sinocyclocheilus anshuiensis | reverse complement strand
ATCTTCCTTGAAGAATGGAGCTGCGTTGGAGTGTTTGATAGTATTTTGGGTGCTGTCATCATATCGCTACACCATACAATTTGCAGAAAGAGAAAGCTGAGAAGGTTTTGAGGTTAATGTGTTACAAATAAATCAAGCATAAAGATTGAAGGGCTTAAATGTGAAAGTTCCGAAACTAAAGCTGTAGAACTAATAGAACGTGAT
>NW_015544460.1:0-2216 GCF_001515605.1 Sinocyclocheilus anshuiensis | reverse complement strand
AGAACACAATGAGTTGTATTAGCAACACTTCAAAGTTAAAAAATTCATCTTCCCAGTTCCAACAGATCTCCATTATTTTTAAAATTAATTTTACAAAGAAAAAATACCTTTAGGCCTCGAATACCTCCCGAACACTAGAATATGAAAATAACATTTTATTTGTCTTGTTTTCCTGTGCAAACCTCCTAATAAAAAAAATGTTTTCATACCCCACTGACAGATGTTTGTTTTGTTGTACGCATAAACTCACTTCAAATGGTTCAGTTTCTCAAGACTTCATTTTACATTTGCATCTCAAGTAAATGTGCCTTACTTTCAGCATATTAAGATACTTGTCAAAGCTCTAGACAAAAAAAATAAAAAAATAAAATTACGGAGCCATTAGCTCCTACAAGAAAGAAAATAGAAAAAAAAAAAAAAAATCAATTACGGAGCCATTAGCTCCTACAAGAAAGAAAATAGGCCAAATTATTTTTAAAGTGAAACATAAGATTAAACACGTTTCAATTTTGTCACGTTTACATCTGCCATCCTTTTACAGCATCAGCATTTTCATCCATCTTGTGGATGTACTGGGAACTATGGTTCACTTAAAGTGGGAACTGAACGGCTTTTCTAACTTGAGAACTACATACAGTCACAAAGAATTGTACTTCAGACAGAATCTGAGCCAGTGCCGTGGACCATAATTATGTCGGCATCACTTGTCCATTGAGTGTAGTTTGGCATCCTTCTCAATGCATCCTATAAACATTGTCATATGTTTTGCATACACCCCGTCTATTTTTCTTCATTAGTAATATCTAAGAGGTAAATTTGGTCAAAAGCAGCCCGTTTATTTGAGTTACTGCCTGAGTTATAACAAGATTAGTCTGACCAAATTTGGTGTTGATCCAATTAAATCTCTAGGAGGACTTTGTTAAAATACAACACCTGAAAATGGCAAAAACGGCAGAAAATTTGCAGAAAAAATTCAAAGTACTTCCTGTTGGGTTTCAGATTTTGTTCCAAGAGACTTTTTTGTAGGTATTGGGATGTTTCATGTGTCTACCTACATGTGTATAGGTGGTGCTATCGAGCCATTTTGCCACACCTAATTCTGAAGCCCATATCAGATGTAATTTTTCACCAGTTCTGATGCGTGTGCAAAGTTTCATGAGTGTTCAAGCATGTTTAGGCCCTCAAAATTCTCCATTCATTTTGGAGAAAAATAATAATAATAATAATAATAATAATAATAATAATAATAATAATAAACAGAGCAATTCCAAGAGGGTCTGTGCACCGCAACGCTTGGGCCCTAAATACTGAGGAAGATCCTTTTTCACTATGCATGCAATTTTTAATGCCATGACTTTAAGAATTTAAGATTTTCAGCCAGATATAGGACCTTTTTATAGCCTTATATTGTGCACTTTGAATTCTTACCTGTTCATTTTGTATAGCCTTTTCAGTCAATTTGCGGGCCTGAAAAGCCTGGTCCAGACTATGTTGAGCTTCATAAAAAACTTCTGCCGTTGCCTGACTGTGGCACATATGCTGGCGCACAGTTAAGATCTGTCTTTCTGTTAACTGTCTGCCGACCTAGGAAAAATAATAATAATGACATTAAAATGATCATAAAATGGAGAATCAAAATGTTCTTGATATTTACACACAAGAGGTTATTCTACATTGAGTTTCAGAACTCAAAACTAACTCCCCAGTATAAAATATGAATTATTATTTTCTACCCTTCTGAAATGACTGTATTTGAAATTGGGAGAATCATGATGTTACAATTCTCCTCGACACTCCCCCTTAACTCTTTCATCACCAGTGTTTTTTTCAGCATTTTAGATAATTTTTACCAAAATTTCATGGACCCCAGAATAATTTGTTGTATTTATATCTGCACAAACAATATATCAAAATAAAGATCAGAGTTTCTGCTTTAAAAAAAAGTTATTCTAGCTTCATGCATTCCCTTTTTATTCAAAAATTGAATGTGGGTAGGTTTCATTAAAAAAAGCAACATTTTGAACGAAAAAGCTGAGAAAATCATGTTTTTGTAAAAAATTATATCCTGATCAGATATTGAATGATGATCAAAACACAGATCGAGTAGATCATGTTTATCAACACCTCTGATGCTTGCATAGACTTAAACCTCTTCACGGGCTCAACATTCTGTAATGTTAAAAAGCTTTGATTTATATGCTGATTAATTTCTTGTT
>NW_015544459.1:637-864 GCF_001515605.1 Sinocyclocheilus anshuiensis | reverse complement strand
CTTTATTTTTCTTCTTTTTAGGAAACAAATCAAAGAAAAAAATAAGCAAATTCTACTGTTCCTTCCTAATATTCTGTATGTTGCTCAAAACAAAATATAGTGTTCAACGGAAAAAAGTTTTTTTTTTTACCCAGTCATTTCAAAATAACACATTTTAGAGCTTTAACGACAATACCGTGATACCGTGAAACCGTGATATTTTTGCTTAAGGTTATCATACCGTCAAA
>NW_015544459.1:0-464 GCF_001515605.1 Sinocyclocheilus anshuiensis | reverse complement strand
TGTTTTTGTCCCCTTTAAATGAAAATGAGCTGGTGCTCCCGCCTCCCTTTTCAGAAGAGTGCGGAGCTTCAGGAGCTCATGCTTGCGGGCATACCGGTGTCACGGTTTAACTGGTGGTGACCGTGTTACTGACCTCACATTGCTTCCAAATGCAATTAATAACAACCACATTCCTATTTACGATCATTCTGGTAGCACGTGAAGGCAGCATTAGTGAAAACGGGCAGAGACAATGGTGGCTTTAGCAACATTAGCCTTACAGAGAGCCAAGAAGCTCTTTTGGAAAACAAAATATGACGTGTGATGTAGGCTTGCCGCGATAGACTGTGCTGACGTTGCCGCGATAGACGGTGCTGACGGTGATACCGGTGTTAAGCCGCAACACCGGTTACGTCACTTGCCCACACCGTCACCGACCTCCACCGTCGTTTTGATTTTTTTATAGTAATAAAAATCATTTAGTT
>NW_015544458.1:0-957 GCF_001515605.1 Sinocyclocheilus anshuiensis | reverse complement strand
GAAAGAACATCAGCTACTTCTTGCATGGCCAGAGAGAGAGTAAATGAATGGCAAATGTTCATTTCTGGGCAAACTATCTGATGAGTTTGTTTGTTCATCAGAACAGATTTGGAGAAATCTAACATCACTTGCTCACCAGTGGATTTTAAGAAGCTATACTTTTTGTGCAAAAAAAAAAAAAAATTTTTATTGCCCAATTTCTTATCTTCTGTGTCAGTCTCCACTGCGCATTTATGAGAGTAACACGTGTTTTTTTACACACAAAAAGTGTTCTCGTAGCTTCATAACATTATGGTTGAACCACTGATGTTGCATGGACTATTTTAACGATGTCCTTACTACCTTTCTGGGTCTTAAACGTGGTAGTTGCGTTGCTGTCTAGGGTCTGAAAGCTCCCAGATTTCATGAAAAATATCTTAATTTGTGTTCCGAAGATAAAACGAAGGTCTTACGGTTTTGGAACGACATGAGGGTGAGGAATTAATTACAGAATTTTCATGTTTGGGTGAACTATCCCTTTAAATATAAAACATGTTTTCAAGTGTGCTCAGACAAAAATATTTTTACCTGTGACTCCATTTTAAACCAGGCCAGCAATCCAGGATCTCAGCAATAGGTAGGTTCCAGCATCTCTATACAATGAATGCGTATTAAAATGAATAATTGGACATCAAAACACCAAACTAAACTTCCAGCTGCTTCACTTCTATCCTGAAAAGAAACAGATTAAGAAGTTAGTCAGGTTGTAATATTTGCCAAAACACCAGGAAAATTCGATTTAAAGCACATGACACAAATCAGTTATTTAACTTAACAGGCATTATGTGAAATATGATGCTTAGTTTGATCCCATAATACAAACATTAAACTTTTAAATATTTATACTGTATAATCTGATTTGTTAAATGTTACATTTTAAGAACATAAATGTCTTTGGTAAATAACACAAGCTTTACT
>NW_015544457.1:8081-8725 GCF_001515605.1 Sinocyclocheilus anshuiensis | reverse complement strand
CGCTTTGGATAAAAGCGTTTGCTAAATGACTAAAAGTAAAGTAAAGTAAAAGATACAGATGTTGTATTATTTGACCAGTCTTAAAGTTTTATTACATTTTGTTCCTGAAATCCACACTTTTTTGGAATCAGGATTACCGAAGGTAATCTCAATCCAACTAAAAAGGTTTAAATAACACTTGAAGGTTTTCTCCAGATCAAAACCAATACTGAATTACATGATTTAATCCAATTTAAGTAATTTATAGTAAATTCTATCAGATTTGCGATTTATTGTCCTCATTTGTAAGTCGCTTTGGATAAAAGTGTCTGCTAAATGACTAAATAAATAAATAAATAAATATGTATACTATATGATACACATGTTGTATTATTTGACCAGTCTTAAAGTTTTACTACATTTTGTTCCTGAAATCCACACTTTTTTTGAAATCAGGATAATCAAAGGTAATCTCAATCCAACTAAAAAGGTTTAAATAACACATGAAGGGTTTCTCCAGATCAAAACCATGACTGAATTACATGATTTAATCCAATTTTAGTAATTTATAGTACATTATATCAGATGTGCAATTTTTATATATATATATATAGTCGCGGGGTGAATGAGAACACAGACTCGGTACTGATCGAAAGAGCCCCGGA
>NW_015544457.1:5180-7736 GCF_001515605.1 Sinocyclocheilus anshuiensis | reverse complement strand
CCCGCTGGTGTCTCTTCTCCTGGCTTTTATGGCCAGCGGGAACGAGCTCCAGGTGCGCCACTCATCACGCACAGGTGTTGTGCTTCGGTGATCAGTGTGGCAGCGGCGTTTCCAGGGCGACGCTAATCTGGACTCGGGATACTCGCCACAATATATATATATATTTCATCACATATTGCTTTCATCACATCTGTTATAAAACTTTAACACAGAATCAGTTGCTGTCTTTATTCAGCAAAAGGAAGGTACTTTTACCTTTGAAATGAAAACGTACACATTACTGTATGGTTTATTTGAGCCATTTGTTATTAAAACATTAAACATTTTAATTGTTATAAGTTTGTAGAATAGGAGTAAAACATTGTTAAAATATTGCAGTGTTGCTGATTTCACAACTTCACCAACACACATTTGAGTCAAAATTATTTTCATCTGAATCAGTGCACCACAATGCACTGACTATATGATAAGATTAAAGACAAATCATATTAAAGATTTGTTTTCACAATTTTTTCTGTAACCATATAGTGTCCACTAAATGTATCTTTCTGGGCAAAAAAAGATTGAGAATTTTATATTCCAGTTCATGCGTGTAAAACATTTGATTTTCCCTTTGTGAGTAAAAACATTTTTGAATGATTGAGCAAACAATTAGGAATGGCACAGAATAATCATTATAAGAAACTTTATTATGGGACAACAGATACAATTGGGCAAAGTTATTAAACGACTCATTTTAAGGACTCACAAGGTAACTTAAAATAAGAATATTATAAAAGTTCTTAACAGCTATTGACATGGTGCATATAAGCTATACACCTCATGTAAATCACGTCCATCACAAACCACGACACAATCTATAAATTCTTTTGCATATTTACAAATATGCTAAGCATAATTTCATTCTACGCTGAAACATATTTACCTTTTTGAAAATCTTTTGTGATCCGGTGAAAACACGAATATTATTTAGAGTCGCTTTAACACGAAACAGGAAACTCATGAATATTCATTTTTACTCCGCCCAGTGACACCAAATATCTCAGACATCGAATATTTCAGAACACCGGCTTAGGAACTTACTCTATTAGGTTGGAAACGTTCTTTATTTTTTCCCTTGATACTGTTGACTGTTGATTTACATGTAAATGTCATTTTGAAAAAGCAAATCACACACTAAAGAAGCTTTATTGAAAAGAATACATCATATATATTTTTTTCCTTTTTGCCCGTTGATTACATTCAAGTAAATTCAAGTCTGATTTAACTTTTTTTGTATTTGTGGTGAGTAATTCATTCTTCCTGCTATATTGAGGTATAAGCATGAAATAGATAGCATTACAAATTTAAGTTAAAGGGGTCATATGATGCTGCTAAAAAGAACACTTTCTCTTTGGAGTGTTACAAGCTCTTGGTGCATAGATAAGATCCCCCATAAGTTGCAAAGACTAAAGTCTCAAGCTTGAACTGTTCTGGAACAGTGTTGTAAATACAACTTAACCACTGATTTCTAGTTATGTCCTCTTTTGGAAGGCCAAACAAAGTAGTTTCGCTTTCACAATGAAACACACAGCTGCTTGAGTGAGTGGCGCCCGACGGATTCGACAAAGGAGGCTTGCGGCAACCACATGTGACGACCCCAGGCTGGACTACACTTCGTCCACGGTGAAAGCCAATCCGGTGATTAACAGCGCGAAGTTGATGTTTTTCCTCAGCGACCAGAACGGATCAGCTCCAGGCATGACAAAGCTGATATCGTACTCTTTTGGAAGGCCAAACAAAGTAGTTTGTATCTGTTCGTTTCCAGCTGCTAAGGCTTCATACTTTCTCCCCTCTGCTAGTACGTCAGCAATGGGATGGCCTTTGGGCTTGCTGTAGAGATCATTTCGGAGAGCATCAAAAGGAGTACTGGCAATGATAAGCTCAACGATACGTTCATTAAGCTCCTCTTCGGTAAATTGGCATTTTAGTGCTAAAGTTCTGGCTCCAGTCACAAAGTCATCAATGCTCTCATTTGGTTTTTGCCTGTATTGCATGAGATGGAGCCTGTGAATTCTAAAGTTCACATTTAATTTTAGTTGTCCTTCAAAAAAATGCCACAAGGTGTCAGGCTTTTTCTTGTCTGCATCACTGAGCCCACTTGCATTGAGTCGTTTCAATCCTTCATCTCCAATTCCTCTACAAATTTTCCTAGCTTGCTTTTCTGCATCTGTTATCTCTTCATCCTCCAGGTACAGATTAATTTTTTGTCTGAATAAAGACATTGCTTCGCAAGAGATCGCGTCGTGGAGTGGATTCGCGCGTTATACAGCAACCAGGTTATTAGACTTCGCGGCATGATAAATTTCCGCTTCACTGGTCACGAACACTCACGCGGTGATACTGTAGCTGTTTACCGCTGCCAGAACATCAGGTGCAGCGGTCACATATATTCTGCCGAGTTTTTGAATGGTTGCATACGACAAGATGAATTCTTCCATCGTGCAAATTATGGTCATTTTCGTCAGTGGAGGCTCGTTAGCATTCGGCCTGCTTTAAATCAGACACAGAGATGCA
>NW_015544457.1:0-4614 GCF_001515605.1 Sinocyclocheilus anshuiensis | reverse complement strand
TAGTCTTAATGCACATTTTCACATATTTTGTCCCATCTATTGCTATGGTTATCACTATGTCAATCACTGCTACTTCGAGAGCGAAGCCAGCATAAATATGCGGATGCCATTCCCGAAACTTTGCAGGGTGTATGTGTCCGAAAAACGAAGAATTTTCATACAAATTCTGAATAAATGTTTTTTTTCATTAACCTCTTTAATAATAACTCTGGATAAAAAAATGGGTGTGTAAGTTGTGTTCAGTTCCTGAAGCTGAACATCCATTTTTGTTTGAATCAATATTGATTTATAATTTGATTTGAAGTACAACTGTAATATCCAACTGCTAATATGAGTCAAATGTAAAAGAAAAACAAAAAAGTAGACTGTGATGTCTGTTTATAAAAAGTAGAGAGAGACAGAAAAATGAGGGAATGGGATCAAAGCATGATACAAGCTAGATCTAAACCTGTTTAATTGCACCCACTAATAGCACAACCCAGTTCTTGGGAGTGAGTGTATATATATATATATATATATATATATATATATATATATAATATAGTTTTTCTGTTGACACATGTAGTGCAGTTGTACAGATAACATTTATCAGGCCTCACTTTCTAGATCAACATAAATATTTAACTTGAGCTGCTCTTTAACCTCATCGTCTTAGTGCAAAAGGTTAAAGATTGAACTAATGTTTGTGCTGTTTCTCCATGCCTAAGGTGGTAATTTATTTACACAAAACTAACAAACTCTTGTCCATTATGACAATGGTTCAATGTCGAGGACCAAGAAAATGTATTGTCCAATGTCTTCTAAACTTTTCATACCATGTTATATCAAGTCATGCATCATACAACGTTTTTATTGTTTATCTATTTTGGAATAACAACATGTTTGACATTGTAAATTCATACTGTGTACTTAACAAGGGCCCCTAATTGTTAAATATATGTATTAGATTGTAAGAGGAGTTTGCAAAGCATAGCACTTGGTCATTTGTTATATAAATGACTTGGTTTGTCCAAGCGACTTCAATTCTGTAGATTTAATGTCAAAAGATAAAACACTTTTCTGCTTACCTACATTCACTTAATCTGGATTGGCTGATTACATGAAAAGTTGACATAAACCAGACAGTACAAAACCACTGCTGAGAAAGTTTTTTTATTCGGTTTTCATAACTGTTATCTTTCATCCACTGTTGTTGTGCTTGATGTGGTGTACTACATTGGATAGTGTGGCCACTGTAGCCTAATTTACATCCAACATCCAGCGAAAAGCTGGAAGATGATATCACTGTTTTCTCCAGAGCTACTTTATAGATTAATTTAACTCATTCCATAATTGATGGACTTTATGCAGTTGTTGGATGGTACTGAATCAACAATGAACTGATTTCAGCTAAATAATGATTGTTGACCATTATCTTTTTAGAACTGCTTTACAGCTGAACTGAATTTTGTTTGCATCACTGAATCACTATTTTCTTGTCTATAACTGTAAAGATTCCCTTAAACCATCTTTATTGTATAAAGTGCTACATAAAGCAGTGAACACACACACACTGCTCCGGGTGTGTGTTCACAGTGTGTGTGTGTTCACTGCTGTGTGTGTGCACTTTGGATGGGATAAATGAAGAGCACTAATTCCGAGTATGGGTCACCATACTTGGCCACACGTCACGTCACTTTCACTTTCACTTTCATAAATTAAGGTGACTTGTCCTGACAACTATTTTCTATTGAATTGGTGTTCACACTAGTCACTGAGTACAAGAGAGGTGAGGGGGTGGAAAGAGATTATCTGTTCAAGTATGCAAGTCAATGGCAAAACTGAGGGCAGCCTTTGTCTATGCTGCATTTGAGGCAGGAGGCATTAGGAAAATAAATACATTTTCATGACTGGAATTTGACAATTGCATAAAAATATCAAATGTTACATAAAAATATCAATAGTTACTTTCCAGTGTATTAATGAGACAAACTGATAATTTTATAAATACATTTTCATGACTGGAATTTGACAATTGCATAAAAATATCAAATGTTACATAAAAATATCAATAGTTACTTTCCAGTGTATTAAATGAGACAAACTGATAATTAAAAAAAAATGGACGCGAACAAAAACATTAACAGCAAAATAAAGTTAATGGACATGAACCAAAAACATAACAGCGAAATGAAGTTAACAAGCCATTTAATAATGTGGAGTGACTGAGCCTCAGTGAGTACAAATATTAAGTCAGTTCAAGTCGCCATTATTTATATAGCTTTTTTACAATGCAGATTGTGTCAAAGCAGCTTTACAGTATTAAACAGGGAAATAGTGTGTCGAAATAGTGTGCCGTTCTCCTCTGGCCAGACGAAACCAGCAGTTTAATTCTAGGTTCTTTATTACAGCCGTGGCCAAAAGTTTTGAGAATGACACAAATATTAATTTTCACAAAGTCTCAGTTTTTTGTTAGAATGTTATGAAGAGTGATCAGATGAATTGCAATTAATTGCAAAGTCCCTCTTCGCAATGAAAATTAACTTAATCCCAAAAACATTTCCACTGCATTTCATCCCTGCCACAAAAGGACCAGCTGACATCATGTCAGTGATTCTCTCATTAAAACAGGTGAGAGTGTTGATGAGGACAAGGCTAGAGATCACTCTGTCACGCTGACTGAGTTAGAATAACAGACTGGAAGCTTTAAAAGGAGGGTGGTGCTTGAAATCATTGTTCTTCCTCTGTTAACTATGGTTACTTGCAAGGAAACATGTGCAGTTATTGCTTTGCACAAAAAATGGGATTCACAGGCAAGGATAACGCTGCTATATTGCACCTAAATCAATCATTTATTGGATCATCAAGAACTTCAAGGGGAGAGGTTCACTTGCTGTGCAGAAGGCTTCAGGGTAGAGGTCTACACGGGTCCAAAAATTCGTTTGAAAGTTGGACCCGGGCCCATGCAGAACTGAGAAATGTCAAAAATGTACTAGCCGGAACCGACGCGGACCGTCAATTATTTGAAAGATGGACCCGAATCCGGCCGGGAAGACACAGACCCTACTGGACCCGATCGGCACATATTCCACAGCAAATTGCTATTAACAAGTCGATAAACAAGTTGCGAAAATTAAACTTTTTGTCTTACCTAATGTAAGAAGCCTTCTCCCTTGTACCTGACTGTGATGCACACAATCCTCCTTGCCAAGAAAGTTCCATCCGTGTTATTCCTCTCTTGCCAATTGAAATGCGTAATCCACTCATTATTCCAGTTTCAAAAGTCCATTTGCGGTCACGCTGACGGATGACAAATGCGACTTTGCAGTTTAGCATTTTTTGTATCTCGAGTCAACTTGCATAATAATTTAGACTGTTTGCCCAGTTGGATTATAATAACGATTGCTCGTCCAGTGCCATGGCTGCTGACGTTAGCTTTACTTATTTGCTATCATCTCTGTGCTCTCTGAGCCGAGTCTGAGCAAAAATTTTAGATATAACAACAAGACGGTTCATTCATAAAATTATTTAAAAAATAATCAATAATAACTCGCATCACTCATGAAGGTATCCATTATTACCGTGCGTGTGCATTAACTCCGCCCACCCTGCTACTGATGACGTCGCTCGTGTTTCTTTTTTTCCACCTTATTTCAAATTACAGACTCACACTTTTCTCATCCTAATTTTACAAGTTGAAAGTTACAAAACAACAAAGGGTGTTCTCCGAGTCCGATCGACTCGGGTATTACACACAATGCTAAACAGACCCGGCACCCGAAGTAATGGATTGGGACCCGACCTGGACCCGGCTGACCATTTAAAATATAGCCCCGAACCCGTACGGATCCCGGGTCCTCGGGTCTCGGGTCCTCCGTGTAGACCTCTACTTCAGGGCACCCAAAAAAGTCCAGCAAGCGCCAGGACCGTCTCCTAAAGTTGATTCAGCTGCGGGATCGGGGCACCACCAGTGCAGAGCTTGCTCAGGAATGGCAGTAGGCAGGTGTGAGTGCATCCAGGCGGGCAGATGGCTTTGGGGGGGGGACATGACCCAGATTCATAGTGTTTGAATATGCTTGTGTGTCATCTTCACTTGTTTCAGCGATCGTCGTTGCCATGGTTGCGTACGTACGTGTGGGGTGGAGATTTCAAAACAGGGGCGAGGTCCTGTTGGGGTATGGGCGTTTGTTTTGGTGCTTTCAAATATCAACATGTTTGGCCAAAATCGCTTAGTGCACCTTTAATTATTGCAGCCACTGCTTCAGGATCGGGTCGAGGCAGACGTAGGCTGACGCACAGTAATAATCTACCGGTCACCATTTCTTTGTACCCACTTTCTCACTACACGCTGTTCTGTTGTCAATAAACACACATGACGATGGTGCTGCCACCGACGTTTACGTTCTCTGTGTGTGTATGTGCTATGACTCCTGACCCCGGGGTCCTATGAGGAGCTGGTAGCTGCCTCAATTGTGCCTGTAGTGGTAACCATATTGATCATATACTATCGTTTATGACAGAGCTGGTGATTTTTCTGGACTGAAAAAATTGGGACTGCTGACTAGGGATGTAACGATTAACCGCGAGCCAGTTGAAAATCGATTTTAAATATGTGACGATTCAAATCGGTTGAGA
>NW_015544456.1:398-546 GCF_001515605.1 Sinocyclocheilus anshuiensis | reverse complement strand
CACACCCGCCCTGAACACATCTCCACACAACCATTCACACCTCCAACAACCCCCCTCTCCCCCACACCTACAATTCAGATCAGCGAAGACGAGTTGCGCCAGGTCTTCCGGAAGCAGAAAAGGAAAAAAGCTCCAGGCCCAGGTTGTG
>NW_015544456.1:0-166 GCF_001515605.1 Sinocyclocheilus anshuiensis | reverse complement strand
TTGAAAAACTGGTGCTGGCCCACCTGAAGGACATCACTGGACCCTTGCTGGATCCTCTTCAGTTTGCCTACAGAGCAAACAGGTCTGTGGATGATGTAGTCAACATGGAACTGCATTATGCTCTGCAACATCTAGACAGACCAGAGACTTATGTGAGGATCCTGTT
>NW_015544455.1:639-905 GCF_001515605.1 Sinocyclocheilus anshuiensis | reverse complement strand
GTAGATTAATTTAGTAAAACAGGCTTGACTGCTTTCTTTGGCGTAGGCTTATATACTTTTACTATCTAATCAATCTCAGCATGCGTTAATTTTGTGTCGCTATATGTTTGCCTCACGACAGTTAAATTATGCCTACGTCTTTCTTTGGCCTGCGCTCTGGAAATGATCTGTTAATTCTGCTAAACTTGAATTAAAACTGAAACTAAAACTGAAACTAAACTATATAAAAACTAAATAAAAATGTGTTCACAAAATAAAAACTAAAC
>NW_015544455.1:0-169 GCF_001515605.1 Sinocyclocheilus anshuiensis | reverse complement strand
CTGGGGAAACACGGGCTCTGAGGCTATACCGTGGACTTTACCCAGATGGGATCCATTTAGGTCTCTACATATGGAACCCAGCCCTCTACTGGTTCTCAAGGATTCAGCGAGAGAGGGCCTGGCACCGGATGTTCCGCCACGTCTGGCTGCCGAGGGGATGGAGGAGCTC
>NW_015544454.1:105683-108183 GCF_001515605.1 Sinocyclocheilus anshuiensis | reverse complement strand
CCTGTAGCCAGCAGGTGGCGCTATGACTATAACTGAATATGGGCATGCATTCAGGACAGGACTCCTATCAAACGTGAAGTTTGGGGCGGATCATACATTGTATGCATGAGTTATAAGTACTTTTAACAATTTAACATTACACTGACCAGATTTTGTGCCGATCTGATTAAATCTCTAGGAGGAGTTTGTTAAAATACAACGCCTGAAAATGGCAAAAACGACACACAATTTGCAGAGAAACTTCTAAATAACTGACTTCCTGTTTGGTTTCGGATTTTGCTCCAAGATACTCTTTTGTAGGTATCGGTGCATTACATGAGTCTACTGAATTTCATACATGTACACGAAACGTAGCTCGAGGCGCACTTCGTTGAAAGTGTATAGGTGGCGCTATCGAGCCGTTCTGCCACACCCACATCAGTACTTCCTGTTGGGTTTCAGATTTTGCTTCAAGATACTTGTTTGTAGGTATTGGGATGTTTCATGTGTCTACCTACATGTGTATAGGTGGTGCTATCGAGCCATTTTGCCACACCTAATTCTGAAGCCCATATCAGATGTAAATTTTCACCAGTTCTGATGCGTGTGCAAAGTTTCATGAGTTTTCAAGCATGTTTAGGCCCTCAAAAATCAGATTCATTTTGGAGAATAATAATAATAGAGCAATTCCAATTATAACTAACAATAACTAACAACTATACTTATAACTAACAATACAGTAATAACAACTGTGATGTCATTATAAATAATAAATAAAAACTGATGATAAAACTATAATGACAGTAATGATGATAACT
Organism: Sinocyclocheilus anshuiensis; assembly: GCF_001515605.1. Lineage (NCBI taxonomy): Eukaryota > Metazoa > Chordata > Actinopteri > Cypriniformes > Cyprinidae > Sinocyclocheilus > Sinocyclocheilus anshuiensis. The sequence goes on along the minus strand of NW_015544454.1, from coordinate 107,386 downwards.
ATAACGATGACTAAAGAATGTTCTGATCGCGCTGCAGTCGCTTTAAATGCTCTTTAAAGCAGGATGGATTCTGATTGGCTGTCAATGTTTCTCTCAGATATTGCCCTGTCAGTGATTCCGGTGATGTATCACTCTGTGTTGTTATCGTTGTAATTGTGACGTGAACTCACCGTTCTCTTAAGAGTCAGAGCGATTATTACACCCTTATGGTTTGTTATCGTTCTTGGTGTTAAGGGACGTTTGGAGGAAATTAAACAGGAAGCACAGTGTGTGAGTCAATGCGTGTGTTTATTTGTCAAGAGAATCTCACAGAGGAAGTAATTACAAATCAACCCGATGAAGAGAAAGTAAAGCAGAGTGATGAGAGACACGCGATCCTGCTGCGTCACTCCTCCATCTACCCATAATCCCACGGGACAGTCTTCAGGAGGCATGAACGTGTGTGTGTGTGTGTGTGTGTGTGAGTGAGTGTGTGTGTGTGTGTGAGTGTGTTTACGGTGCCATCCAGAAGGGCATGGGCCGAGTCTGCGTCTGTGTTTTGGGCCGTGAGGGCGGCGATGAAGGGCAGCGGTACATCCATCCTGCGGCTCCGGCTGCTCTGAAGGGTCCATGATCCTCTTCTTCATCGGAGGAGTCTCCAACGTACGCCACCAGCCCCGTCCTCGCGCGCTTCACCTGCGGCTCTGACGAGAGAGACCAGAAACACAGACAAACAACACGCCACAGCAGCACAGAGTTAATCAAACACGGGATTGGAGCGCGACGGATGACAGCCGCACGTCATTTTGGGGCGTCCAATCAGGAGGCGGCGTCGAGGAGCCAGGCCCCACCCCCGCCGCAGGATCCGGACACATGAAAGAGAGGGAAAAAACACAGAGAAAGAGAGAGAACACAGAACACAAGAGAGACAGCCGTTAGTGCGGCAGCCACACGGCTGATAACATCACCGCTCTGGGGAGGAGCTTCACTCAACACATCTGACCAATGAGGGGCGGAGAAGCTGAAGCGTGTCATTTCCTGAGGAAGTGAGACACTTCAGCTTTACCTGTAGCTAGCGTACAGTCCTCCGCCGCCGCTGCAGCCTCACATCTGCATGCAGAGAGCCGTCAGCGTGAGTGATTATTAACGAGCTGCGTGAGGCGGCGGTCTTACCCAGGAGGCTCGGCGCTGGCGTCTTCTCGTCTGCTTTCTGAGCTCTCGGACCGCTGACTGGAGCCAGTGCACACGGAGGAGGCATGAGTCTACTGCTGCGCACACACACACACACACACACACACAGACACGATTACAAGATTTTGAGGAAAAAAAGGTTCCTACAAAAAACTCAGAACTGTGACATGGGATCTTGCAATTACCAATTTTTTTTTTTTATTCTGTGGCAGAAATAAGCTTCCATAGTGTCTAAACCTTTAACCTGTGTGTGTGTGTGTGTGTGTGTGTGTGTGTCTGACCTGTCTCTCTCTCTCACAGGCCCTGAGGAAGCAGCAGACGGGGGTCCTGACGCCTCAGAGCTGCCCACAGAGATGCCTGCACCTAAATTAGTCATATGAATGGGTCCATGCTATGAGCAGAAAAACACAACCGCATTAACACACACCCTCATTTACATACACACACACATCAGTGACTCATCATCTCTCACACACACACACACACACACACTCAGTCACAGACACTCACACACACACACACACACACACACA
>NW_015544454.1:104547-105422 GCF_001515605.1 Sinocyclocheilus anshuiensis | reverse complement strand
CACTCACACTCACTCTCACACACACACACACACACACATCAGTGACTCATCATCTCTTACACAGAAGAGGAAAATCACATTTACAGACAAACACATGAGCAGTTCCCATCATTCACTGCAGGAACCCTAGTGAGCTGCTGTATGTTAATGGCACAGACCAATTCAACTAAAACAAAATGAAAATAGAAAATAAAACACTAAATCTAGCATCTTACTGATTAGGACACACGTCAGGCTAACGAGCAGCACACAAACACGGATGATGTATGTACTGCTGTATTTCAGCACTGCGGTCAGTACTACTGCTCTCAGATCAGCACCCGTGATGCTGTCTAGTTAGGCGGCTCACTAGGGTTTGAGCTTTTATCTGCTGTCATTCATTACAAATAAACTGCCAACAAACACTTTCAGGTACTCATGACCCCAGAGATCAGAGGTCACTTCATTACAGGCTCCGCCCACAAACTGCTGTCACCATGGCAACAGGCCGCTGACTTCACGCACCTGCAGAAACACAGTAAAGGCAGACGGTGATGAGCGCAGCGTCCGGTGCGTGCCAGAGCTCACCTGGTATCCCAGCAGGCCGCTGTTCGCCTCGTCTGGCATCTCCTCCGTGAAGCGGCGCTTCTGCGGCGGGATGGGCGGAGCCACGGTTGTGGGCAGAGGGAACAGAGCGTGAGGAAGAGTCTGGAGACAGAGACAGACGCTTGAGGAGACGGATGACAGACGGCGGTGAACAGACGTGTGTGAGCGCATTACCTGTTCCGGGACGCTCGCGGGGGTGATGGGATACTGTGCGGTGGGGACGGGGCCCGGGGCCGGAGTCACCGGATACTGAGGAGCGACGGGCTGCGGCTGCGGGATGGGGGCGGGGT
>NW_015544454.1:103569-104361 GCF_001515605.1 Sinocyclocheilus anshuiensis | reverse complement strand
GGTAGGAGGGCTGGAAGCCCGCGGGGGGGTAATACGGAGGCTGCGGCGGGATCCCGTTAATGGCAGGAGGATGAATGAATCCTGCTGACAGACACACAGCAATCAGTCAAAGCATGGGAACGCTCACGCTTCCGGTCACATGACCTCACATGAAAACCAATGATGTCAAGAGATGCTGTTGAGCAAATGCGCTTTTCTTGGGACACTGCAATCGTCAGTCAACAAATAACATTAAATTTTTAATAGCTTTAACGTTTGTTCTGGTCTTCCACATTCACATGCGTTTGAAAAGAGTCATTAAAATCAAAAGTGTAGCACGATCACTACAGACAACTGCTTTCAATGGAAACTAACTAAAGCCTGCTCGTTAAGAATCGAGAAAAATAAATAAAAATAAAAGGTGAAATAACAATTTTGACAAAATTGACAATAAAAGGGAATTTCCCACATCATTTGGGTTTTAGATGCAGTGAAGCATCATGTCCTGCCTGATACACGAAATAAACACGACGTTTACATAGTTAACTCCTTTTATTCTCGTCTCCAGCAACATCCGCCATCATCGTCCCTCTCACACACACACACACACACACACACACACACACAGAACCTGCCCGCACACATGCATGTGCTTTTCTGTGAGTGTGTGTGCGTGCGTGCGTGTGAGTGTATGTGTGTGTGTGAGAGAGAGTGACTGAGCGTGTGTGTATGAGTGTGTGTGAGTGAGTGTGTGTGACTGTGTGTGTGTGAGTGTGTGTGTGTGAGTGTGTGTGTGAGTGTGTGTGAGTGTGT
>NW_015544454.1:95867-101395 GCF_001515605.1 Sinocyclocheilus anshuiensis | reverse complement strand
ACACACACACACACACACACACAGAGAGATACACACACACACACACAGAGAGAGAGAGATACACACACACAGAGAGAGAGAGAGATACACACACAGAGAGATACACACAAACACACACACACACACACACAAGGTAAGGCTGGTGTGAAGATGAGACGCACATGTGCATCACGCTGATGTGAGTGTGTGTGTGTGTACTCACACACACTCACATCATGTTAAACACACACAAACACACACACACACAGCAATGTTAAACACACACACACAGAATGAAGTGAAGCGTCGGTCACATCACTCACTGTCCACTAAGTCTCTGGTTTGTCCCTGGACGTGCAGATAGAGCGGACGGTCACTGCAGAAACATCACAGAGTGATGCATTAGTGTTTGTAGAGCTCAGAAAGCCTGATCATGAACTAAACAACAGAAACAGATGAATGTGATGACAGACCTGGGCAGCGCTCTGTTCTTCTCCTCTGCTGTCAGGTAGCGTCCTCTGGTGGACACGGCAGCGCCGCTCACTCTGCTGATCTGTGTGGAAAACCATCAACACCTCACACATCAGGACAGAACACAGACAGACAGACACACTCACACACACACACACACACACACACACACACGGGTCTGACCTCGTCTTGAGTCTGTCCGCGGGTCAGCAGATTCCGACAGGTTAGCGGGACGTCGTTAATCTCCACCTCAGCCACCACCAGATCATCTTTCACCTTATTACCACCAACACCTGCCACCTACACACACACACACACACACACACACACACACACACGTGTCCTGTGTGTAATTATTCATGCATGTTTCCTCCTCATATTCACACTGTTTGTTAGTCCTTGATTCTTCATTCATTCACATTGTTTGTTTTACTGTGCAGTGTTTCCACTGTTTCCACAGTCACCGTCACAGCAACAAAGACATTTTTCATTAATTCAAATAAAGCTGAAATAAATATTAAATGAAAAACTTCAACTTAAAAAATGGAAAATCAGAAATTGTCTTGCCTACTAAAACTTACATAAAAATACCTTAAAACTATGTAATACAAATATTAAAAGCATGGCATTCAAATTCTAAATCATAAATTAACATAAAAATAAAAGCCAATTCAAAATGATAATAAATATTAGCATATATATATATAATATGAACATAACACTGAACGCACAGGGGATACAAAGACCGAATACTGTACGAGCAAAAGCTTTGATGAGTGAATAAAACATGATAATGAAACTGTCCACTAAAAATGATTTGATGCACTTTCACCTCAGTGTAACAATTATTTTCAGAAGTGAAGAATATTAAACACAAAAAAGGACAATCATAATCAAAATATCAATCATAAAAAATGAACCATGATTTGTGTGTCAGAGTGCAATGTGTGCAATCAATCGAAATACAGTTTCAATTTCGTCCTCCAACGATTATGAAAATACAGTAATCGAGATAAAGCGATTGATTTCATGTGCGAATCTGTAAAATCATAACGTGACTTTCGCAAAATGTCACGTGCTTGATTTATTAAAGTTGATTAGATTTATTCAGTGACTGTTTCTCTCTCTCTCTCAGTGTGTGTGTGTGTGTGTGTGTGAGTGAGAGAGAGAGTGTGTGTGTGTAGGTTTTTCTACACTGGTGGGGATTTAAACCTGAATACACACAGACTCATGGGGACTTGTGTCACCACGGGTACAGAAGCTTATAAATCATACAGAATGAGTTTTTTTGAGAAAGTAAAAATGCACAAAGTTTCCTGTGAGGGGTAGGTTTAGGGGTAGGGTTGGTGTAGGGCAATAGCACATACAGTTTGTACAGTATAAAAACCATTACGCCTATGGAGAGTCCCCATAAAACATGGAAACACAACATGTGTGTGTGTGTGTGTGTGTGTGTGTGTGTGTATTAATACAGAACTCTACAGTGCATTAGATATGAAACTGACTTTATCAGTGGTAGCAGCGCTGCTGATCTGAGATGGCCTGAGTTTGCCTTTGGCCACCAGCATGGCGTTGATCTTGGCAGCGACGGCGGCAGCAGCATCCAGAGCTCCGGTCGGAGCAGAACCTCCATCAGCTCCAGACGACCCCGGACCGGCCTGGTCCCATTTACTGCGCCGGCTGACAAACACAACCACACATTATCCTTCATCATCATCATCACTGTTCTGCTGTCTGATGTGAGAAAATCAAACCCAAATCAACACATTTCATTGAGCTATGAATCATCATCATTCCAGAACCAAACAAACGGATCTCACACTGTTTGACCTGTGAACTTCCACAACTCCACTGATGAAGAGCAACATTCAGACTCACGCGATTCATCAACCACTTCGACAGAAAAGAGTTAAAATAACTTACAAACGGCACTACGGGATATATATATGTATATGTGTGTGTGAGAGTGTGTGTGTGAGTGTGTGTGTGTGGGTTTTGTTCGGCTTCTTCTTGTTGTATAACATCCGCCATTACCGGCGCGTCAGACCCGTTACCCGCCGCAGAGCAGCACACACTTACCCGCCGCTGTGCGGGACACCGAACGACATCTGATGTGTAGCGTTTACGCTTCTGTTTGCGATTAACCGAACCGAACCGCTCCACTTCCGACGCTCGGCTCGAGCAGACAGACCAGCCAACGGATAAACACAGCGCCATGCGTCACTTCCGCTACCGCCGCGCATTCGCAGTATCATAAAACTCGTCACTTACGCAGGGGCGGAGCCAGCGGAGGCCCGCCCACTCTGATGAATAGGCCCATCCAGTTTATTATACAAATATAATATTTGTTAAATAATTGTTGTTTTAACACAATTACAAAACTATGATAACATCTCAAATACTAAAATAAATAAAATGTGTTTTTGCATAATTCTTGATGAGTTTGATTGACAGCTGAGTGTCTCAGTTCGTGTGTTTCCAGTCAGTAGCCAGTTGTGTGATAGACAATGTTAGAAAATGCATAATTCTGTAAAAAAACGGACTTTTAAAAACTCACTCTGACGCGGGAAAGAACCGTCCATCAGTCCTCGAGTAACGGTAAGACTTTCATCCGGGTCTCTCCGTAAGGCGGGAACGCTGGGCTCAGTCGTGTTTAAAGTCGTTTAGTGTGTGGTGTCTAAAGCGTTTAAGGCCAGTCCTCCTCACAAAAACTATTTTTATAATATCTGAGACTAACTGCACCTGTTTCCGAATGTAGGCCTGTTAATTTAAATAACGAATTAACAAATAAAAAAACAAACAAACATGACATTTCTGAATACAGTAATTGTATACACCTTAATTATATTCAATATATCTGAGGAAATATGATGAGGAAATGCAGTGCCTTGAATAGGCTATCTTTGTACATTTACTGTAAAATTATGAAATGAAGATTAATATTTGACAAAAAGAGACAAAAAACACCAGTAAAACCCAGCAGCCGTCTGTCATGAATATTAATTAAAACACAATGACATCACTTGATGAATATTAACGAGCATATCTTTATCACAACAGTAGCACATGCAGCAGACAGATAAAAAAACAATGAAAGAACCAGCAGGAGGCAGCACAATCTGTTTGGACAGAAATCTTTGTTTATTTGCTCTTTATTTGTACAATATGAGAAATGATTTGCCATCGCTGAGAAAGATTTCAGTTTATGAACAGAACACAGATCCCTGATTAAAGGCTTTCACCCCAAACACAATCATCGCTTTGCTTCTGATATAAAACAACTCCGATTCAATCAATAAACAACTCATTTTAAGAGACAGATGTAAAGAAACTTTACTTAATAACAGGGCGTTCATATTTCCAAGCACAAATTATATACAATAAATTAATATTCACCAAACATTTGCATAACCACTTAGTGCATGGCTCAAGATTTCCTGAGAATAGTTGCAAAAAAACAAAACAAACTAAGGCAGCTTGAACTTTTACATAAAAAAAAAACAAATTCAGAACTCCTGCAAAGTACTTAATAATCAAGATGCAAAGACTTTTTGAAGATATTGAGGATTTTCAATCGTAAGTGGCGACTAATGAGCAAAGACAATATTTCACAACACAAAGATCCCGTTTTAGTGCAAATAAACCTCTTTGGGTAGTTTCCCTGCAGTCAGACGAAAACCCAGAATGCATCCCATAATCGATTGATCGGTGCGCGTCTCTTAGATTCTAGATTCTAGAGAAGGTCAAAGAGCCCAAAGCTCCCGCAGCGAATGAAGCCGGCTAAAGCTATAGTTATAAATCTCACTAATGACTCATTTTTCATATAATGCATTTTTTTTTTTCATTTTTTAAATATCTCAGATATGCATTTGCATCAAAAAAGGCAAGACTCCTCCTCGTTTCATGCTCGTTTCTGGTCCTCAGAGCGATTGTACTTTTATTCAGAAATTCATGTGCAAAACTTGCAAACAGAGGAGGTCTGGATCTCAGTTCTCTACAGCACCTGAGCGTTTACACACCTGCAGTGACGTGACGAGGGATAAACCAACATCTGATCCGAGATCATCTACCTGAGGCCATGACAATTAAAAAGGCAAAACCCATCCGAGACCAGGCTCAAGGAGACGCTCCGAGAAGCAAGCAACAGAAGATGCAGAATAACTCAAGCGCCTCAAACCAGGAAAGTCACAATAAATATCAAACCCACAAATAAATAAATAGAATAGTATACAAAAGAACTGCTGTTTCTTCGTTAAAGAAAGCAAGCACGCAGGAAAACTAGATCCCTTCTCTAAACTCAGCATGAAATCAAGCTCATCGTCCCAAACTCAAGAACAGAAGACACGTAAACGAAAGCATTTCTGATCGAGATTCTCAGGTTTCTCCATCAGAGTGTTTAAGCACAGTCCTGAAAGCCTTTTTAAAAGCGTGAGAACTGAGACCTGGTCCATCTGAAGTCTTTCTCTCAGACGGCAGGGGAAAAAAAGGCTACAAATATCTGAAAAATACATATGATCTCGATTAAGTACAAACTAACCCATAATCTTTGGTATGAAAGTAAATTCTATCATTTGAAAATAATTCCAAACTCATTTTATTTGGAAAAGGCTAAGTTGAAGAGCAGCTTCAGTAGATTCCCCTTCATGCGACTCGCCTGTAGGTGGCGATCTGTAGCCTCCAGCTGCTTTATTTGCATTCTTAGTTCATTCAGTTGTCTGTTTTTAAATCAGGTTTGTTCAAGCACTCATGTTCAAATTTTGCATAGCGTGAACATCGTCGGCCTCGGCACTCCTCACAGAACATTAACAAAACAAGACGGATCTCCAAAAGCAGTTGATTTGGATTCAAACAAAAACCACGTACCACAGAAACAAAGCAGATCTAACAAACAAAACGATCGACTGGAGCTCCAACAGAAACAGAAACAGAAGATGGTGCGACTACAGAACTGATACACACACACACATTCTCACACACACACACACACACACACACACACACACAGACACACACAGACACACGGACACTCACACTCACACACAGACACACACACACACACACACACACACACACACACA
>NW_015544454.1:88168-95698 GCF_001515605.1 Sinocyclocheilus anshuiensis | reverse complement strand
CTCACACACACACACACTCTCACACACACACACGCACACACACACTCACACACACACACACACTCTCACACACACGTGGTCACTCTTCCTCCTCCCCAGCAGCTTCCTGCTCCTCATCTTCCTCCTCCCATGTTCTATGCGTGACCGATGCGCTCCCGTGTGGAGATGAACCTCCTTCGGCTTTATCCAGGGCTTTTCCCACCGGCCCCACGACGGCCCGCCACAGCAGCTCGGGGTAGGGCATGCGGGCCCCCGTCAGCAGCGGGACACCTTGCATGGGGCCGCCGTGGCCCTCGAGGAGCTGTGCAGCCGCCGCGACGCTCATGTGATCCAGATGCTGCTGGCCGAAGGATTCAGACGGCGGGGATCCCCTGGGATCAGTCCCGCGGCGCGGGCGGCGCGTGCGGAGCTCCAGGCAGCTGTGGCCCTTCCTGTGGCGCTGCAGATGGTCCTCGCGGGCGAAAGCCTTGTGGCACAGCGGACACTCGAAGGGCCGGTCCCCGCTGTGCAGCGAGAGATGGTTCTTCAGGTCGTAGGAGTGCAGGAACCGCGCGGGGCAGCTGGGACACGGATACGGCCGCTCGCCCGTGTGCTTCCGCATGTGGATCTTCAGCTTGTCGTTCCTGAGATGAGAAATGAGAGAGATTAACTGCACCGTTCTAGCAGGAAACTACAAATACAACTATAATTTTAGCGTTCTCATTTTCTCCAATAGCGAAAGATAAAATTCTTGATGGCTTTTCTACTGCTTTAGAACAATCGAGAGATTGATTACGTGGGTCACTCCCTCAGCCGGTGTATTAGATGCTCTAGTTTTCCGTACTTTAATGCCAGGGTAATATAACAAAGTATAGTGTTATAAATGCCTGCCGAGCTCAAACAGTAGAGTAGTTTGATTCCCAAAGTTAAGAACTGATAAAATGCAGTGTAAGTTGCTTTGGATAAAATTGTCAGTCAGATGCATAAAACCTTGGTAGATTGTGAACGCATCATACCGTGTGAAGCGGACGCCGCAGGCCGAGCACTGGAACGGTTTCTCTCCCGTGTGTGTTCTCATGTGCCGCGGCAGCTTTCCCGCCCCGTGGATGATCTTCTGACATACGGGACACTGCTGAGGCGTCTGAGACTTCCTCTTCCTGCCGCTTCCGGCCGATGCTCCGCCCCCCTGTGATTGGCTGTGGTGGGGTGTGGCCCGCCCCTGCGCTCCGGACTCCTCCTCCTCTGAGGGCGTGTCTTCGGGTCTGTGTGGGATCGGGGTGAACTCCTGTGACCAGTGTGAGCTTCCGTTCATGAGGCGCCCCAGGTGGGAAGCGCGTGTGTCTCCGTCTTGTACCTCGGCAGGCGGCGGGTGTCCTTCTCGCCCTTGCGCCGGAAGCAGCCCGCACTCGGGCGTGTCTTCAGGACTCCGCCACACCGGCCTCACGGGAGACACGGCTCGGGTCACGTAGCATCGGTCCTGCTTGCGGCGGGATGGCAGCTGCTGGTTTGTTGGATTGTCGCCCGTCTCGCCCAAAATGTCTCGGCAGGCGTCAGCCACGCACTGGATCCCCAGCAGCTGCGCGCCCTTCAGGACCTCACGCATGCCCGAGCTGCGGATGGTCAGCGTGGCGGTGTAGGCGAACTCCAGCAGCGCGGCCAGAGCGTCAGGAGACACACAGTCCAGCTGACAGACACTGCAGCTGTCGCCCACGCCCTCGTCTCCATCCTCGCCCTCCTCCGCCCCGAACAGACGCCGGAAGTACAGGCTGACCGCGGCCATGACGGAGCGGTGCGTGGGGTAGCGTGCGCCATGTGACGTCAGCGTGAGGTCGCAGAGCAGCCCGGTCCGCCGCTGGGCATTGAGACGAGACAGCAGCTCGTTGCTGTGCTCCGGGAAGGGGATCCCGATTAGACCGTCCTCTCCTGGAGACATCGCCACCTGCAGGCAGAGAGAGACACGTGTGAATACTGTCGGCACAGAACGCTGCATGCTGCTTCAAAACACATTTCACAAGTTGTCATAGTTGGGTACCGCAATAGAAAGTCAATGGAGAGCGTTGGATTGTTTCCCCCCCGGTGGGCGTTTTCAGATTATGATGCGTGTCGCTCTGTCTCTATAGTGGTGAACGGAAACTATAATAAATATCATTTTTGCGTTCCAATTTGCTCCAATAGCAAAAAAAAAAAAAGAGGAAACAAATATGGAGAGATTGATTGTTGGTCAGATAAGAGAAAGATGTCAAATTTGCCATTGAATTAGAAACACCCACACACACACACCTCTTGCTTTTTACTTTATGTGATGGAGGATTTTAATAAGGGCTTAAACGTCCCACAGGCCTCCTCCCAAACGCAAAACGCTAATTTAGGACACACCCAATCCAGCAAGCAGGATCAACGGATCAGAGCGACAGAGAGAGACAGATAGACATGCCCTGAATGTGCATTTGACTGTGTATTGTTAATATTTTCATAAGCATTACTGACATTACTATATTTTTACTATTCCAGTAGAAGAGCTGAAGCGGTTAGAGATGCTGCAGCTGCAGAATCTGACAGTCTGAGACACTGACACCTGGACGAGACAAACTGCTTTAGTGCAGACAAATATTTACAGGCTATACGTCTGTGTGCATGCATGTGTGTGCGCGTCTGCACGCATGTATGCCTGTGTATGTGCGCATGCATGCATGTATGAGTGCTTGCTCGCATGTGTTTGTGTGCGCGAGATGCATGTGTGTGCGAGGTGCATGTGTGCTCTGGGTTGTGTGGGTGGGGTAAACACTATGGGACACAAAAGAACAGGGAGAAATTTTACTTCTATTTTCCACTTGAGATTTACATCAGAATCTGCTCAGAAAAGACTTTCCATCTGCTGGAACATAGAGAGAGAGAGACAGAGAGAGAGACGGGCGGAGAATAAGAGCACATGTAACAGTAATGGCACTATTTTTATCAGATCACAACACACACACATTCAAGAGTCACACTGATTATAAACTACATGTTACTGAACACTTCAAAAGTTATATCACCGTCTGGCTGTAGTTGTTCATTTTGATTGGTTTTATTGTCTTTTTGTATGCGTTTTTCAAACAGACCCCAAACAGAAGCGGCGTTACTAAACTGATTAACAGTCACAAAAATGTCTGCGTGATAAAACAGTTAAAGACTCAAGCGTGTTGTAATGATTAAAACCCACACAATATATTACGGTAAAATATTAAATGCATCTGAAGCGTTGAATATGATTATTTTTACAGGCCCATCGCTGGCGACTCTGGGGCCTCGAACACAAACACAGGCAAGACAAACTTTAGGCTTAACATGTACATCCCAGATTCACTGTCTGTGTCATAGCATCCGTCTGTCTGTCTCTGAGCCGTCTCTCCTGCTTCTTTCAACAAACGTCAGGGTTCGACGCTCTCCGGTGGGGATCTGGACCTCTTCCTTCCTCTCTTTCTTCTTTCTATCTCTCCTTTCGTCTTCCTGTCTTGTGAAAAAGGTGTTTGAGACGCCTCCCACCGTCGCCCACGTGCCCCTCGCTCCCATCAGCATCAGCTCGTTTCGAAACGCTCGCAAGTTTCCGAAAAAACAAAATCCCTCGCCCTACGCTGCGAGCTGCGTCCGGATCAACGGCTGCGGCGACAGGAAGGATGATCTTCAGACTGATTCCGGCCCTGCGAGCAACACTGCGCCGTCAATGCAGCATTTTCCGTCTAATGCAGCGCGTTTATTAGGCTTTGGGAAGGACAGATGGAGAAACTTCAGTGGTTTCCGAGCCGTGTTAACTAGGGTTAACTAGTAAAGGTGTGAAGAATCAAACACAAACAGCCCAACACCACACACACACACACACACACAGAAAGCATCCTAATAACCAAAGATACACAAATAAATTAAAACATTAAATGAAGCAACAAGTAATTTCAGATCACTGAAGAACTCAATAACATGCAAAGTTCTTCAGATACCTGAACAAATGAACGTGACACTCACCAAACACAGCTGTAAGAAACAAATCAGTTTGAGAGACATTTGAGTGAAAACAGAGCAGGACAGAAAGAAGAATTGAAATGTGGTGTTCAGAAGAACAAAAGAAGGAGCTGAAGCTGCAGGAGAGAAGCGCGTCACAGGAACTCCTGCACGAGCCGCAGAGCTTGGGTTTCATCTCACCGTCTCAGTCGTTCATTCTGGAGACAATCACACTTCTACACACACTCGTTTCTTTCTGAAAACTGCATGAAAGAGCTCAAGAACTTTATGATTGATGTCTGTTGGATCAGTGAATCACGTCCTCAAACACACAGCTCTGAATCTGAACCGCTTCTGTTCTCAGTTTAAACTGGATCTGGTCTGGATTTAAATTGATTTTGCTCTTAAAACGGTCCAAATCTGCTCTGAATTTGAACTTCATCGGTTCTTAATTGAAACTGGACCTGCTCTGAATTGAAATGGAATCTGTTGTGAATTTCATCTGTTTGTCCACCGATTCCATAATAAACAGAACCAGCCCTATAATAACACACAATGATCACAAACTGTAAATATGAAACTTCAGATCAAACACACACTCTGGATCAGTTAAACAGTCTCTACACATGGAAATATTCTCAGCGATGTTTTCTATGAAATCATTGCCACTGAAAGCCTTTCAACACCAGCTCGCCTCATTAACAGATCACGTCAACATTTCGCTTTGTTATTTATAAAAACAAAAACTACTACAGAAAGAACTTTTGCCATTCCAGCAAGACAACACATCTGACAGAAACCCAGAAACTTTCCAGTTTACTTAGAAACAGAGCAAGACGTCTTTAAACCTGGAACATCTGTCGTATCTGATCAAACCAAGACAGATGAAGCGTACAGACACTCAGATGATATGAGTGTCATAACTCTACACACGCATACAATCATTCATAAAAATGGGATTTGATGTCAAAGAGAAAACGAGCAGTTAAAAACAGCACAAGACCTGATGAAAGAGCACATGGCATTTAACATCCAGCCATGAAACACGCCTCATTCATCAGTTACTAGAACTCTGTCTCACGATGAAAAAAGAGGACAGATATTAATAGCTTGAAACTGCATTATTGTGTCCTTTTACAACTTTTTAATAAAAAGTATTGAAACTTTAAATTGTGACAATTTTACATCCCCTTTACTTTAAAATAGCTACATTTATAGAAAGTGTTAAAATCAGGGAAATTCTGCTTTGCACTTTTTGACAGAACTTAAAAAAAAAAAGAAGACATTTTTAATTTGGTATTTAAGTGAAAAATTCACTGTGTAAATAAATTTGATGTGTAAATGGCAGTGTAGAAATGTCATTCATTTTTAAGAAATGAATTTACATTTCTCTTCAGTGGAACACAAAAGAAGATATTTTGAGAAATGTGTTTTTGTCAATACAGTGAAAGTCAATGGGGTCCAATGTTGTATGGTTCTAGGCCTGTCACGATAACAACTTTTTGTTGTGCGATATATTGCCCCAGAAATAATTGCGATATTATTGTCATTTTAAAGACCATTTTATGCCACTGAATATATAATCATAATGTAACAGCATAATAATGCACACTTCCAAATGACAACAAACTTTTAATTTTTAAGAATATTTAGATTATGGAAATTAAGTATCAAAATATTAGATAGCTTAAAAAACTTGATTAAATGGTAAATAAACATTTTCTAACAAAAAGTGCAAAGTAACAAGTAGAAAAAGAAGGAAAATGCACAAATATCTTGTATGGAGATTTTTCTATCTACAGATTTTCCCGGACCTTCTTTTCTCTGTAAATGAAGGGAGCACACTATTGCTGAAAAACACAAGCACTATGTCTGTATGCACAAAGGCACAGATCCCTAAACAAGGCCATATCTGCAGATGAAACTTTGTTTGTAGAAGCATTTTTTAAATGTGAACGAGCATCTCATGACTAAGTTACACCACGTCATGTACGAGAAGCTGCAAAGGACACAGGCGCAAGTGGAATGTACAAAACATGGTGACATTCATTTTTAAGTAAATATAATGGGCGATATATTGCGTCACCAAAAATTATTGAGGTCATGTACATATATTGCGCGATAAGTTGATATATTGATTATTGCGACAGGCCTATTTGGTTCCCAAAATATTCTTCAAAATATCAGAAGAAAGTCAGTTATACAGGTTTGAATGAGATGAGAGAGAGTAAATGATGATTTCTGACTGAACTAATCCTTCTCTTATATTAGCAAGATCAAGCTTATTCAACTTTTGGTCCAGAAAAAGTTAAAAAACTACCATCACATACAGTATCTAAAGTCCAGACCATGACCTACGAAGGGCCAAAAGGGCCAGAAGTAAATGTTGCATTATATCCAAATATATTAAAATTCATTTACAAAAACAGTCACTCAAAAGTTCAATGCAAAAACACAACAAAACAAAGATATGCATGTTTTTTTTCCATCTCAGGTCAAATCAAAGGTCATCGCAGGTCAGCTTTGAGCGTCTCTGCATTAAATGCACCTGACAGTCGTTCAAGGCCTCGATTCGATCTCAGTCTCCTTTATCGTGTCAAATCTGTGAGAGTGTGACTGTAGGACGAGCTCCAGACGGCTCCTGAATCACCAGCTCAAAGACACGAAACACTGTGAATCAGCTTTCTTACAAACACACACACACACACACACACACACACCTACAGAGTGAACCCCCCTCTGCCCAATGACAAACACATACAGTAAAGAGACGCTCATCTGACAAGAAGCACCCACACCATCTTCTGCTCTTTCTTTTCTTGTGTTCTCTGCGTCTCTCGCACGCCGGCTTTATTATTTCAGAAAGCTGATTTTGACTCGAGTGAGAGAAACAGGAGGCTAATCTGACTGAGGAGTGAGTGTGTGCGTGTTCACATGATCAGAGCGGCCCGAGCTTCGTCTCTCCTCAGCAGCTCCAGAACACTGATCCGAGCAGAGATTCTGTGAAGGAGACGGCCGTGTGGAAATAACATCTCTCTGTCGTCGAGTGTGTTTCTGTTTGTGTCACAGCGGATTCTCACGTCCCACTGCTGCTCTGACAGCTCACTTCTGTTCTTCCCCGATCACAATACGACAATATGGTTTCCTTAATGTGCTCACGCAACACGATGCCACACACACACATCTGCCGTGTGTCTTGTGCAGTTATCCATCAGAACACATGACCATAGCAGAAACACACCACACTTCCAAATGACAACAAACTTTTAATTTTTAAGAATATTTAGATTATGGAAATTAAGTATCAAAATATTAGATAGCTTAAAAAACTTGATTAAATGGTAAATAAACATTTTCTAACAAAAAGTGCAAAGTAACAAGTAGAAAAAGAAGGAAAATGCACAAATATCTTGTATGGAGATTTTTCTATCTACAGATTTTCCCGGACCTTCTTTTCTCTGTAAATGAAGGGAGCACACTATTGCTGAAAAACACAAGCACTATGTCTGTATGCACAAAGGCACAGATCCCTAAACAAGGCCATATCTGCAGATGAAACTTTGTTTGTAGAAGCAT
>NW_015544454.1:85407-87641 GCF_001515605.1 Sinocyclocheilus anshuiensis | reverse complement strand
TGCACACTTCCAAATGACAACAAACTTTTAATTTTTTAAAATATGTAGATCATGGAAATTAAGTATCAAAATATTAGATACCTTAGAATAAATAGTAAATAAACATTTTCTAACAAAAAGTGCAAAGTAACAAGTAGAAAAAGAAGGAAAATGCACAAATATCTTGTATGGAGATTTTTCTATCTACAGATTTTCCCGGACCTTCTTTTCTCTGTAAATGAAGGGAGCACACTATTGCTGAAAAACACAAGCACTATGTCTGTATGCACAAAGGCACAGATCCCTAAACAAGGCCATATCTGCAGATGAAACTTTGTTTGTAGAAGCATTTTTTAAATGTGAACGAGCATCTCATGACTAAGTTACACCACGTCATGTACGAGAAGCTGCAAAGGACACAGGCGCAAGTGGAATGTACAAAACATGGTGACATTCATTTTTAAGTAAATATAATGGGCGATATATTGCGTCACCAAAAATTATTGAGGTCATGTACATATATTGCGCGATAAGTTGATATATTGATTATTGCGACAGGCCTATTTGGTTCCCAAAATATTCTTCAAAATATCAGAAGAAAGTCAGTTATACAGGTTTGAATGAGATGAGAGAGAGTAAATGATGATTTCTGACTGAACTAATCCTTCTCTTATATTAGCAAGATCAAGCTTATTCAACTTTTGGTCCAGAAAAAGTTAAAAAACTACCATCACATACAGTATCTAAAGTCCAGACCATGACCTACGAAGGGCCAAAAGGGCCAGAAGTAAATGTTGCATTATATCCAAATATATTAAAATTCATTTACAAAAACAGTCACTCAAAAGTTCAATGCAAAAACACAACAAAACAAAGATATGCATGTTTTTTTTCCATCTCAGGTCAAATCAAAGGTCATCGCAGGTCAGCTTTGAGCGTCTCTGCATTAAATGCACCTGACAGTCGTTCAAGGCCTCGATTCGATCTCAGTCTCCTTTATCGTGTCAAATCTGTGAGAGTGTGACTGTAGGACGAGCTCCAGACGGCTCCTGAATCACCAGCTCAAAGACACGAAACACTGTGAATCAGCTTTCTTACAAACACACACACACACACACACACACACACACCTACAGAGTGAACCCCCCTCTGCCCAATGACAAACACATACAGTAAAGAGACGCTCATCTGACAAGAAGCACCCACACCATCTTCTGCTCTTTCTTTTCTTGTGTTCTCTGCGTCTCTCGCACGCCGGCTTTATTATTTCAGAAAGCTGATTTTGACTCGAGTGAGAGAAACAGGAGGCTAATCTGACTGAGGAGTGAGTGTGTGCGTGTTCACATGATCAGAGCGGCCCGAGCTTCGTCTCTCCTCAGCAGCTCCAGAACACTGATCCGAGCAGAGATTCTGTGAAGGAGACGGCCGTGTGGAAATAACATCTCTCTGTCGTCGAGTGTGTTTCTGTTTGTGTCACAGCGGATTCTCACGTCCCACTGCTGCTCTGACAGCTCACTTCTGTTCTTCCCCGATCACAATACGACAATATGGTTTCCTTAATGTGCTCACGCAACACGATGCCACACACACACATCTGCCGTGTGTCTTGTGCAGTTATCCATCAGAACACATGACCATAGCAGAAACACACTTAACAACACAATCAAGATCTCTTCTTCATCTTAGTCATCAGTCTCGGAGCACAACACAGACACAACTGAGAGAAGACAATAAACAGTTCTAATAAAAATGAACCACAAACCACAATCATTTCTTTCGGAAAAAATAGTCAAATTAAATGTTACTCGAACCCTAAAAGAGCGTTGCTATTGTAGAGTTTGATCAAATCGTTATTTCGTGTCGTGTAATCAGAGACATAAATCCAGTGTGTATTTCAGTGCACTAATAATATACAGCTTCAGGCCTCTGAAAAATACAGCTCAATTTATGTTTATTAATAACTCTATGTGTTTAGGGCAGATTTACATGCAAGTAAAAAATAACAAAAAACAAAACTATTTAAAAAGGATAAATTAAAAATGTATTAAAAATTTCATTCAAAATATTTAAAAGTTCATAAAAATAAAAAATGTGATAATTAATTTAAATTCATTTTCTGGAATCTGGAATACTTTAAAAAGAATGACAAACATTAATCAGACAAAGGAAATGCAGTAACACACACACACACTCTCTCTCGCTCTCTCTCTCTCTCTCTCACACACACACACACACACACACACACACACACACAC
>NW_015544454.1:81180-85325 GCF_001515605.1 Sinocyclocheilus anshuiensis | reverse complement strand
CACACACACACACACACACACACTCACACAAAGTGCAGTGCAGACGAGTCTAGAGGAAAGTGAGAGTCGTGTTTGCTCGTACCGTACAGTGTGCTTTCATTCTGCTCCTCTGTGCTCCTCTGGGAGATAAACATGTGTTAGCGAGCGCCAAAAACACACCAAAGCTTTTCTGTGAGGCTTTAGTTGAGGGAGGGGATAGAAAATAAGAGCAGCTCACAAACAATTACACCCATGGAGAGTGTGTGTGTGTTCAGAAAAGCATGAGCTCCTCTCACACACTCACACTCACACACACTCACACACACACACACACACACAAACACACACACACACAAACACACACACACACACACACACACACACACACACTTCATATTCCAGAGAAAAATCTACTGAACCAGAGACAGTTGTACGAACAAAACACGTTGCAGTTCATCACAGACGTTCCTAAAAGCGTTCGCAGGAAACCGTGTCACTTGTGTTTGTCTCCATTTATTACTCATCTGATCTGATTTGATTTCCTTTATTGTCACTGCATGATACAAACAATGAAATTCAGATGCACTAGCTGAGACGGTGCTCAAAATATACTGTGAAAATAAAACACACACACCTAACATGCACACGCAGACCACACAACTGTCAACATAACTTGTGAAATAACTTTTTAAAAGTGTGTATTGCTCAGTTTAAAATGATGAACAGATGTATTGCTGCACACGTTTTGGTGTGTAATGAAAAAACTTTTTTTTTTTTCATTTTGTTTTAAATGATCTGTTTTTATCAGAATATCAGATTGTCAATTATCAATTTTTATCATAATTTAATTTAAATGGGTTAAACTGTAATAATGTTATTATATATTTACATTTAGTCATTTAGCAGATGCTTTTATCCAAAGCAAATGAGGACAATAGAAGCAATCAGAATCAACAAAAGAGCAATGATACGCAAGTGTTAAAAAGAAAACAGACAGAATAGAAAAGAATAGAGCAAGCTAGAGTTAGAGGCCTTTTTTGCTTTTGTTAATTGTATAATAAATAAAAAGAAAACAAAGATAGAATACAAAAAGATTAGAGAGTGTTTTTTTTAAGAAAACAAGCGGTTAGTAAATGAATAGAGTGCTGCTTCTATATTTGATATATATATATTATGTTACATTTTAACAGTACGTCAGGAAAGCCTGTTTCTGACACCGAATAAAAAATAAAAAAAGGTAACTGCAACTTTTTATCTCGCAATTCTGACTTTTTTTCTCAGAACTGCATGATATAAAATCGCTATTATGAATTCTAAATTCAGAATTGTGGGATATAAACTTGCGATTGCATGTTAAAACATCAGCATTGCGAGTTCATATCATGCAATTTAACACATAATGCATGATATGAACAACTGCTTTATAACAACAGCGAGTCTACATCAGAACTGCAAGAACTGCAAGAAAAAAAAGTCAGAATTATCTTTTTTAATTTTTATCCTGGAAACAGGCTTTCATAGTATGTTGTTTATTCTAAAATGTGACCCTGCAGCACAAAAGCAGTCTTAAGTCGCTGGGGTATATTTGTAGCAATAGCCAACAATACATTGTATGGGTCAAAATTATCCATTTCTCTTTTATGCCAAAAATCATTAGGATATTAAGTAAAGATCATGTTCCATGAAGATATTTTGTACATTTCCTACCGTAAATACATCAAAACTTAATGTTTGATTAATAATATGCATTGCTAAGAACTTAATTTGGACAACTTTAAAGATGATTTTCTCAATATTTAGATTTTTTTGCACCCTCAGATTCCAGATTTTCAAATAGTTGTCTCTCAGCCAAATATTGTCCTATCCTAACAAACCATGCATCAATGGAAAGATTATTTATTCTGCTTTCAGATGATGCATACATCTCAATTTCAGAAAATTGAAACTTAAAGACTGGTTTTGCGCTCCAGGGTCACATATGTTTTATGTATTTATATAAAAAAAATAAATAAAAATCAAAGTGTGTTTTTGTCCTGCATGACCTGTTCAAATCTGTTTTGCTGCGATGTTTAGATAAACTAACTTACAGTGACAGTGTTGAGGTTTAATACCTGTCTACACACATTTAGCATCGGGGGTAAAAGTTAACATGCCCTTACGATGGTCCCTCAATGTCCTAATACTGTCAGGTGGAGCAGAAAAACACTCGGCAGTGAGGTTTTGAACTGAGAATTCTCCTGAGACGGTCTGTCGTTTCTGGGTCTGTTCTCTCAGAGCATGGACGAGAGGAGAGCGCTGCGGTGACTGAAAGTAGGCCAGTGAGCAGCTGCATGGGGAGTTTTTGAACGCGGGACGCTGCATTATTAATGTGGAACTGAGACCGACGGCACAGATTCACTGCAGACATTAAGCAATCCCAGAAATCAGACTGATCAAAGTCTGATGTGCACAAAAACATCCCTCTAAAAACAGAGCACAAATATCAACAAGAGGGACTGCATGATGTGCACAAAAACACAAAACAAACCAAAAACACGCAGCTCAAATCAGACTCTCTGCAGCGTTTGCCATCTGATTTAACTGACTCTTCATCATCATCAAAGTCATATAAGACACTGTTAAACCTTTGCATTATAAAGGTATTCATATTGTACACTCTAATGCATTATATCTTTAATAACTGTAAAAAATGCATTATAATACGTGACCCTGGAGCACAAAACCAGTCATAATTTAGTAAAATTGAGATTTATACATCATCTGAAAGCTGAATAAATAAGCTTTCCATTGATGTATGGTTTGTTATTATCGGACAATATTTGGCTGAGATACAACTATTTGAAAATCTGGAATCTGAGGGTGCAAAAAAATCTAAATATTGAGAAAATCATCTTTAAAGTTGTCCAAATTAAGTTCTTAGCAATGCATATTACTAATCAAACATTAAGTTTTGATATATTTACGGTAGGAACTTTACAAAATATCTTCATAGAACATGATCTTTACTTAATATCCTAATGATTTTTGGCATAAAAGAAAAATGGATAATTTTGACCCATACAATGTATTGTTGGCTATTGCTACAAATATACCTGTGCTGCTTAAGACTGCTTTTGTGCTCCAGGCTCACATTTATGTGAAGATTTGTTTGTTGTGTTTTAATGCATTATAAAACAATTAATTTTTTTATACTTAGAGTGTTTGTCGTTTATGTATTGTATGTAGTTTGTTGATTGTACAGCACTTTGGTCTGCAGTTGCAGTTGTAAAGTGCTTTATAAATAAAAGGAATGAATGAATGCATTACGCTTTGTAAAGGCGTAACAACGAACAGTTAAATATGATAATATGTTATGACTGTGGTGGTCATCATACGATGCATTATAATGTGCATTACAAGGCATAATTAATGCATTAAAATACTTTATAATGCATTATATATAAAGGCTGTAAGTAAAATACCAAACAATTTCAGAAAAAAGGGGGACGGTACCTTTTCACCTTATTTTGTACCATATTTATCCCTAACGACTGCATATTAGTATATTTTGAAAGGGTATTGCCCCAGTGACAGCTTTTGTACTTTTTTCTGAGCGTGCACAAAATTAAACATTTAAAAAAGTCAAAAACATCAAGCTGATTCAATGCAGCTGTTCTCAGCAGCAAAACAAGAGACGAGAAGCAGAGGAACGAATCTGGGGTCTGAGATTTGAGGAAAAATCCCACAATCTAAAAAAAGAAAACAGACCGCTTTCCTCTGTCTAAATAAAGACGTGTTCTTCGAAAACACACAAGAAACGCTGAGAGTGGGAGAGTGTGTGTGTGTGTGTGGAGATCCAGAGGCAGATTGAAGGAGCGTGACAGAGGGGGAAACGACAGCAAACGCACAGCAAAAACCAAAGAAAAGCATCAAATCAGAGTTGTGGATTGAGTGAGGAGGGGGAGTGATGTGTCATAGAGAGCAACGCTGAGGACGAGACGCAGAACGAAAGAAGAGAAGAGGAAGAGGAGGAGGCTGGTGTAAACAGAAGCAGAAATGAGGTGAGAGTGGGAGAAAGATAAAGACACAGGAAGCTGCCTTTGCAGTGAGGGTGCACACGTGTGTGTGTGTGTGTGTGTGTCTCTGTGTGTGTGTGTGTGTGTGTCTCTCTGTGTGTGTGTGAGAGA
>NW_015544454.1:80510-80716 GCF_001515605.1 Sinocyclocheilus anshuiensis | reverse complement strand
TTTTTCTATTCTGGTGGGGACTTAAACCTGAATACACACAGACTCATGGGGACTCGTGTCACGGTGGGGACCTAAACTGAGGTAAACAAGCTTATAAATCACACAGAATGGAGTGTATTGAAAATCTAAAACTGCAGAAAGTTTCCTGTGAGGGGTAGGTTTAGGGGTAGGGTTGGTGTAGGGCAATAGAATATACGGTCTGTACA
>NW_015544454.1:76229-80091 GCF_001515605.1 Sinocyclocheilus anshuiensis | reverse complement strand
TGTGTGTGTGTGTGTCTCTGTGTGTCTCTCTGTGTATGTGTGTGTGTGTGTGTGTGTGTGTGTGTGTGGTCTTGTTGTCTATTCAGCAGAAAATGACTTGAAAATATAGACGGATTTCATCATCTGCCTGCTGTACAGTGTTTACTAAACGCTGCCTATAAACTCATCAAAAACTCCTGAACATCTCTTTATTTTTAAATCATTGCACAGCTGATTCTAGAACTATTTATCTACTCACTCATATTCTAAACCTCATATTCTAGGCCCAATGAACCCCATGCTCCGAGTAAACGCTGGGAATCTGAGGTCATTCTGAATTAGGAGCTGTTGAGATGCATTCAGAGCGCTGAAACCACACGCACATCACTCCGCTACCCACCGTTACTCACAACCGAGCAAGAAATATTCAGAACACTTTACTTTAAAGCCTTTATATATCAAGCATTATAAAACTAGTTTTAATGCATTAATTATGATGCACCTTATAATGCATAACTGTAAGCGCACTTATAATTCATTAGAATACTTATCTATTCATCATCACACCTTTAGAAAGTACAAAGCATTAAACACATAAGAAACAAACCTTCAAATATTATAATGCATTTTGACTTTAGGTACAGTTATTTATGAAAAGATATTATGCATTACAGAAAACCTTTATAAAGCATTATACATAAAGGCTTTAAGTGTTACCAAATATTCCTCTGACTATATATGTTCTAAGAACGTTGTTCTAACGTTCACATTAATTCATAAAAATCTTTCTATGAAGCCCATTTTTATAACACATTATAAGTGTATTCTTAAGGCATTATAATGAATGCATAATGCATTATTTAAAAAAATGTATTATATGTTGTTTCATCTCATAAATAATCATAACAACATTTATAATACATTAAAAAACGTATTTGTGGTTATAACATTCATGAGTGTGATTATTTATAACACGCAAAACACACCATGTTATATCCCCTTAATTTATAATGGATTATAAGTCTCATATCTTGACATTATTTATTTAAGATCTGTACGGTATCTTACTGATATTACAATAAATATAGTTAAAATCAAATGTGCCATATTACACATTCATCTGATCTTACGGCTGTTTAAGAAAAACTATAGTTTTTTATTATTATTGTTTTATTATTTATAAGTGGTCTTTGTCTGCTTTAAGTAAAGTAACGGGTTAACAATAGCAAGATTATGAGACTTATAATCTATTATAACTATGGGAAAGTTAAGTGAATGCATTGTGTATTATAATTCATCATTTACTCTTAAAAGCTATAACCACAAATAAGTAAATACTATAATGCATTAAAACTGTTGTTATGATTACTCGTGAGATGATACGACATATAAGGTTTTTTATAATGCATTATGCATTCATTTCAATGCTTTAAGAATATAACGTATTATAAATACAGGCTTCATAAAATGTGCTCTGAATGTTCAAAACATCCCGTTTTTTCTTGCACAAGTGTCAAATGAGCCTAAATGTGCAAATAACATTTTATTTTGGGGAGAAAAGTATTGTGAGAAACATTTTTGTATTCTTTAAATAATGTTTCAAACGGAACATTTCGGTTTAGAAACAATGTTGCCACAGCGTTTTAGAACTCACGTTTGTTTCCCGGGAAGCAGCTCTACAGAACACAAGAACTTCATTCAGTTCAGTTCAGCATCAGATATAAGAGTTATTTCAGCAATAAGCTTAACTGAACACACCGATGCTGCTGCGTCTCCTTCATATTCACTGAATTCTCCGAGGCTTCAAATGAAACTCAGTCGGCACACTGATAAACGCTTCGAAAGCATCCTACAAACCCTAAATGTCAAAAGGTCAACACTTTAAGCATTTCTAAATCAGTCACATTTCAAACAGAGAGAAACAGCAAATAGTTGATGAGTCACGCAGAATGAGAATCTCCCTCCAAAAACACCCGCGGAACGAATCGAATGATTTAACAAGACGCATTATTCGACAAACACTAGAGCAAACGCTCCCGATCAAACTAACCAACGCTAGAGGAGAAACCATCATAAAACACACGATCCGAGTCGTTAACATGTGAAAATCATGATGCTTGATTATGATTCTTTCGTAACACGGACTAACTCTACATCTGTGTTTGAGACGTGCTGATTATTTAAACTGACAGTTTATCCAGGAATCAATTCAAACCTGTAGGACTGATTCTCTTCTGCAAAAGAAGATATTTTGAAAACATTAGCGCTCAATGACTTTAATCTTAAGGACAAAAACACATATAATCAAAATATCTTATTTTATGTTCCACAGAACAAAGGAGTAAATGAAGACAGAATAATCTTTTTTTTTTTTTTTAAATGGATGCATTGAATATAAAAATCACACCAAAATACGGCAGAACAGAAATTATTTTCTTGTTTGAAAACAGCAGAAAATGTATTTGTAGCTGGAGTTCATTATTGTTTTTGTTTTTATTAAAACTGATGTAATTTATCAAAAATGATGTAGTTTATAAAAAATCTATATGAAACATGATTTTTCATACATTTATCTTAAACAATCTTTTTTTAAAGAGCATGCACATTATAATTAAAGCAAATTCCACATCAATTAATTTGATAATTTAAAGGAGCATGTGATATTTAACTCTCACTGAGAATTTGCCTGAATTCTGATGGGAAATATTTATACAGAAAAAAGAAATACTAATATTAGAATAAAATGTGTGTTTGTTTGAGTCTGTGTGTGTGTGTGTGTGTGTGTGTGAGAGTGTGTGTGAGTCTGTGTGTGTGTGTGTGTGTGTGTGTGTGAGAGTCTGTGTGTGTGTGAGTTTGTGTGTGTGTGAGAGAGAGAGAGTCTGTGTGTGTGTGTGTGTCTGTGTGTGTGTGAGAGTCTGTGTGTGTGTGAGTTTGTGTGTGTGTGAGAGAGAGAGAGTCTGTGTGTGTGTGTGTGTCTGTGTGTGTGTGAGAGTCTGTGTGTGTGTGAGTTTGTGTGTGTGTGAGAGAGAGAGAGTCTGTGTGTGTGTGTGTGTCTGTGTGTGTGTGAGAGTCTGTGTGTGTGTGAGTTTGTGTGTGTGTGAGAGAGAGAGAGTCTGTGTGTGTGTGTGTGTCTGTGTGTGTGTGAGAGTCTGTGTGTGTGTGAGTTTGTGTGTGTGTGAGAGAGAGAGAGTCTGTGTGTGTGTGTGTGTCTGTGTGTGTGTGAGAGTCTGTGTGTGTGTGAGTTTGTGTGTGTGTGAGAGAGAGAGAGTCTGTGTGTGTGTGTGTGTCTGTGTGTGTGTGAGAGTCTGTGTGTGTGTGAGTTTGTGTGTGTGTGAGAGAGAGAGAGTCTGTGTGTGTGTGTGTGTCTGTGTGTGTGTGAGAGTCTGTGTGTGTGTGAGTTTGTGTGTGTGTGAGAGAGAGAGAGTCTGTGTGTGTGTGTGTGTCTGTGTGTGTGTGAGAGTCTGTGTGTGTGTGAGTTTGTGTGTGTGTGAGAGAGAGAGAGTCTGTGTGTGTGTGTGTGTCTGTGTGTGTGTGAGAGTCTGTGTGTGTGTGAGTTTGTGTGTGTGTGAGAGAGAGAGAGTCTGTGTGTGTGTGTGTGTCTGTGTGTGTGTGAGAGTCTGTGTGTGTGTGAGTTTGTGTGTGTGTGAGAGAGAGAGAGTCTGTGTGTGTGTGTGTGTCTGTGTGTGTGTGAGAGTCTGTGTGTGTGTGAGTTTGTGTGTGTGTGAGAGAGAGAGAGTCTGTGTGTGTGTGTGTGTCTGTGTGTGTGTGAGAGTCTGTGTGTGTGTGAGTTTGTGTGTGTGTGAGAGAGAGAGAGTCTGTGTGTGTGTGTGTGTCTGTGTGTGTGTGAGAGTCTGTGTGTGTGTGAGTTTGTGTGTGTGTGAGA
>NW_015544454.1:64030-70494 GCF_001515605.1 Sinocyclocheilus anshuiensis | reverse complement strand
GTGTGTGTGTGTGTGTGAGAGAGAGAGAGTGTGTGTGTGTGTGTGAGAGAGAGAGAGTGTGTGTGTGTGTGTGAGAGAGAGTGAGTGTGATGCTGGATGCTGTGGGTGTGTGTCGTAAATACATCAGTCAAGAGTTTCTGGAAGGATTTCACTGCTTCATGCCTAAGTGTAATGGGTGCAGTGTGTGTTTGTGTGTGTGAAGATGATGTTGCAAAACTAACTGATCCTCATCTATTTCCTGTTTCTCCTCTGAAGCTCAGCAGCAGAAAAACTCGAGTCTGACAGGAGCCGAGGGTCAGCGTCACATGAGCGGCATCAGTGTTTCACATTCATCAGCAAAGACCCGCCCACACTACACACATACACACATATTAATAATGTATGTGAAGTACAAGTGTCTCCAGCACAGCACATCTGATCAAAGACAGAAAAATGATTCATAATTCAAATAAAGTGAAATGCATACTGAATGTTCTGGTTAAGGATTTGTGTTAGTCATTATAATTACAGCAGCAGAAGTAAACGCCACCTTACTGACAGTCAATGTGTGTGTGTGTGTGTGGTGGTCAAGCAAAGTTGTCGACAGGGGTGAAACTTTGCATCAGAAAAAGGAAACGCTAATGATTCCACTTCCTAAAAGACAGACAGAGCAAACGCTCACTGTATGACACACGGGCGATCGAGCATATGACCCTACACACGCCTGTCTCTCTCTCTCTTATCACTCTCCCCTCCCCATCTCTCTCTCTCTCTCTCTCCTGTGACTGCATGAAAGTGAGAACTGTAAGTGCGATATGGGGAAATTTTTACATGGCTCCACATGCCCTGAATACAGCATTTACAGGAACAGCGTGTGTGTGTGTGGGTGCACGCATGTGGGTGTGTGTTTCGTCTGAGGGTCTTTTTAGAGGAAGAGGGAAATCCATGAGCGACGGTCACAGTTCTGTCAGCATCAGTCATATGACCACTGCAGAAATGCCGAACCGCTCTCACACCCGCGCACACACACTCACATGCACACACACATCGCTCTTACCTCCAGTCCATAAACTCACAGACGCTCCTCTGTCTGTCCGTCTCTCTCTCGCTCTGGGTCAATCCTGATGAACAGGCAAACAAACACAGTCAAAACACGCAAAAGAAAGAGCGTTTAGTGTACGATACTAATGAAATGCAACATGAAACACGGACAGTGAAAACGCTGCACACAGAAACATCGCGTGGCTTCGATCACGCTGGCCAGCGAGAGCTTTAACATGAGAAACACTCATGCGTCTGATGCTGGAAATCACATACGAACGTCTTGCACTCGTATCACACCATTCCAGAAAAACACAACAGCATCATTTACTCTGAATGGTTGAATATTTCATTCACTCATCTGTAATGTCTTCACATCACTCCTACAGACACTGAAACCTCACAGAACAAGTGCTAACTTTAACATCTTATTTAGTTCAATTGCACATAAATGTAAAGCCTAAAAATAAAACAGTTCACTATAATCTTAAGATTATTAATCAATGTGCATTATGCATTTCATATAAAAGTGCTTTAACACTATAAAGCCTAATGCATCATAGCTTATATGATTCATGAATATAAACCCGTTTCACACTCGATCTCCTCAAGCCTTCTGTCTCTGATTGATCGTTTAGAGTGTTTATCCAGTCGAAGCTCTTTTAGTGTAACTGTAGCTGGAGCTTCTCGTGTCAAATCTTGACTGGTTTTGATCAAGTAAGCGTCAGAATAACTGCAGTAATATCTCCAGATGAACACTTACTGGACTGAAGCAGCTCAGCTTTACTTGATTCTCCATCAATCATGTTTTAGAGTCTCAAATCTGATCCTCAGGATCTTTTGAGGAGCGTTTGTTTCCAGAAGCTTTACTTTCACTGTTCCTCAGCGGAGGAATGATCTTCACAAGCCTCCAGAACATCTCACATCTTCTGAGGAGCCTTTATTTCTTCAGCTCTCAATCACTGCATTATATGTTTGGAGCATTTCAATCTCATCTTACTGAGACAGATTACTGGAGATATAGAGCGACCGCTGATATTTAGATCATTTTATGTCAGTATTTAATTTAGTATTTTTTCATGTCATTACATTGTTTAGAGCATAAGCATACATTTTTTAAAAATTATATTTTATTCATATGTTATGCTATGTCCTCTGTAGAGGAAAATAAAATGACATGAATAGACATGAAAAGGCAAAAACAATGGGAATTTTTAGGTTTCAGGATTTTTTTTTTAAACCAAACTTTGTATAAGTATGATTCTCAACTATATTAGATATAACAAAATTATTTGATATACCATTTTACTTCATGCAATATGTGTGTAAAATTTCCATAAACTAGTTTTCCCATTAAACACAATGTTATCTATACTCTGTACATAATTTGCATATTAATGCGCTGTTGGGACAGCATGTTGAAAAAAGAAGTGTAATAATGGGAGTAATAATTGGCCAGATTTTCATAATAATAATATTTCATAAGAATATTGATATATAATTTATTTTCCTATTCATTTGTTGTGCCTCCAAATATGCGTAATAAACACACTTTTAGTCCTGCTGTCTTCTACAGGGACAAAAACTCCAAAGCTGGGTCTCAGGAGGATATAATAAATATCAGCATCTGCAGCGGATTCATATTTTGTCTCTGAATAAAACTGAGCTGTTTCTGTTTTTAAAAGCCTGATGGATCAGATATGATATTCAAACAAAAACACATGCAATATTAAAAAAAACAACAACATCTGTCTATAAACTCTTACACTAGAGTGTTGTTTGATATTTCAGGCTTTTCAGGGTTAAACTCATTTTCACCCGTTCAGCGGAGGAACCGACCGACCGAGTTACCCGAGTAATTAAGTTACTATGACAACGGCCGTGAAGGGGGGGGGGATTAATTATGACTGACAGCAGGTGAGAGTCTAATTGAACTACAGGACTAATAAAAACAAAACAAAAAGAAGCACAGCAGCTGCTGCGGACCGTCCAACACACAAACAGCAGCAGCTTCAGGTGTTTTACAGTTAAATTCGACTTCAGCTCACGAGCGGATCCGGTTCAGCGGGTTCAGCCGGTCCCTCCGCGAGGACAAGTCCGCCTCAAAACGTGCATCTCAGCGCGTTTCAGCATTAAAACCAAGTATTACCAAACCCGGGTTATTATTCCAACGCGTGTCACTCACCTGTCAGACGCACGCACAGGTAAACGCCGAATGAATGAATGAAGCGTTTCTAGTGACAGAACGGGAGCAGAATATGTTCGACACGTCACACGAGAGTTACCGAGCACCCGTGACGTGTGCGTCCTCTCGTGACCCCGGGCTAGAGATGAAACTAATGAACTAAAGCAGAGCGAATGTCGGTGAAACGGAAGAAAACGCCGATGAAATAGCCGCGCGACGCCTGCTTCGCGCTGTACGGAAGAGAAGCGCTTTACCTGAGCCGGTGTCACCTGAGTTTCCCCCGCCGTGTCCCACCTGACCGCACTTCCTCGATGTGACGCGTCCGCTCCCCGGCAGCGGCTGGTGTCTTTCCGCCGGTTCTGACCCGCTCCTGACGGACTCCGGCGGCTCCTCCTTAAACCCGCAACCAGGAAGCGGCTTGTCCTCCTTCCAGCGGCCGCGGGTGATTGGCTCTGCGGGCGGCGGAGGGCCGCTGGGGGGGCTCTGCATGAGTGGCCGCGCGGACCGACCGCGGCTGCTGATCACATTTAACGCGCTCCTTCCGTTTTCATGTTGAACGCGCGTTTCCACTTCTGCTTCTGCAAATGAGTCAAGTGACAAACTCTGAATTTGCATGTCAAATAAAGCGAGAACAACACGGATGTAAATCAAACAAGCTTTGTATTCACACTAAACTCAGGAGCGACTCTGACGTGCAATATCATGCACATTATTAATACTGAAAGTGCTGTTGTGTGTGTGTGTGATGGTGCACATGCTACTATCATAAATTATGTCGTTTAATGTAAGTTTGGCTCGTGCAGGTAAAGCGTCTGATGATACAAGCCAGTGTTTCTGAGACTAGAGCAGATGCACGAGAAATGAAGGAGTGTGTCAGGATGAGGTTAGTGTTTAACAGCTCACTCACTCATATTCACTGACTTCCGCTTTGATGTGGTTCTGTGTGTGTGTGTGTGAAGCACTGAAAGGGATTACAGCAGCAACATCCACATCAGCCAGAACTGAGACACGCGTGGTCACACACCTTCACATCTCCACACAGGTATGTTAGAGTCTCTCTCCTTTACCTTTTGTCCATTTAAATTCAGCATCTGCAGCAGATTCATATTTGTGCTCAGTTGGAGTCTGAATAAAACCGAGCTGTTTTTTCCTCCGTGTTCTCACGATATGGCCCTAACAGTGTGTTAGTCTCTCTGAGCTGGTCCTGGATCAGCACTTTCTCCGTGTCTCTCATCGTGAAGGTCTGACAGCGAGCTGATGATCTCCATCAGGTGTGTGCGAACATGCAGCTCTAGAACTGCTTCACGTGATGATCATTTTAAAAGCTCTACATGTTCATATGTGGCTAATCTCGCTGAACTGTCCCTGATGCTGGCAGTAAATGAGCTGTGAGCGCCATCTAGTGGATATTACTGGACACTGACGTTCACAAGCTCTTGTCAGCTGATCCCATTTGAGCTGAAATATAGCAGATTTTAATATTTCAGTAATTTATCAACACATTCGGATGTTCACGGTTTTCTGATGTCGGTTAATCTTCCCACGACGTACAGTACAGCAAACAAATGCATTATTTCAGCCTTTTTTGACAATCTTAATTATTATTAATTTTTATCATTTATTTATAGTCATTTTGATTATTAGCTTTTCGACAACTCTGGAACCCCAGTGATTGAAATATTTACATTCACACATCTATCTATCTATCTATCTATCTCAAACCCTTTCTGTAGTTTGGTTAGAAAGATCCAGAAACTGGATAAAGGCCTTATCTAGCAGCACCAAGAGAAAATAGGTAGAAATTATGTAAATACATAGTTATACAGCTGTACATACAGTAAATAATGCACAAATATGTACATAAAGCTTCCGTTTCAGATGTATACCACATTATTATGTAAATGTTCTTTCTGTTGTCAGTGTTGTATATGCATGCATGCATGTTTGTTTGTACCAAGAGCTCATAAAAAACACAACACATTCCTTGTGTTTGTGAATAAAGCTCATTCTGATTCTGAAATTCTTCATGCATACAGTTTTTAGCTAAAGCTATTTTCCCCAAATGCATTTCAAAACCTGTAATCTAAAACAACAGAGAACACTATACGGAATCCCAGAATGCAAAGCGTGTGATCTTCAGTTTCCTGTGTGAAGAGAAAGATCAGTCTTGACTGTTAAAGTGTCCTCGTTTAGTCTCCCTCATGTGACTCCAAACCTCCACGACTTACTATCTTCTGTGGAACACAAAAATCTGATGCATGCATCAAAGTAAACGTTCCATTAATAGCAGAACCACAGTAAGCTGCTCTGCTAGAGATACGAGCTTCACTGCTCCTGGATTCTCTCACACACACTATAAGTGCTCTGCTTCGTACTATGAATAAACAGGGCTGTTGCTGCGTTCCTCACTGATCATCAACACTGTTATAAGAGAACAGAGTTTCATTACGCTGTCAGGAGCAAACGAGCCACCGGCCCCTGATGAGATGCAGCTGTGCATGCACACACACACACACACACACACACACTCATGCACTCATTCATGCACACACACACATGCACGCACACACGCGCAAACACTTACACACACACTCATGCATGCACGCACACACACACACACATAGACCAGCAACTGAACCTGTATGTTACAAATGGTACATTCAGAATTATGTATCGTTAGTGTGTGTGTTAACAAACAGATACAGAAAACTGATTCTAAATTCACTTTATTCTGATTTGGCAAAAATCATTTGTCACATGTTCATCATTACTTCACTTAAGGCCAGTTCACACCGCACTGACAGACGCAGACCAACGCCGACAGATGACCGAGTACAGTACGTCACTTCTCAGACATTCTAAGACCCAACAAATGCCGTTTCAACATGTTCAAGCAGTTAAAACAAGCGCCGACCACTGACAGGAGTAACACACCGATCCAACCAAACCTGACTAAAGTGTCTGTTGCGTTTTGTCAGTGTCTGTCAGTGCAGTGTGAATTGGCCTTTATATGTGACCCTGGAGCACAAAACCAGTCATAAGGGTCAATTTTTCCAAATTGAGATTTATGCATCATCTGAAAGCTGAATAAATGAGCTTTCCATTGATGTATGGTTTGCTAGGATAGAACAAGATACAACTATTTGAAAATCTGGAATCTGAGGGTGCAAAAAAATCTAAATATTGAGAAAATCATCTTTAAAGTTGTCCAAATGAAGTTCTTAGCAATGCATATTACTAATCAAAAATTAAGTTTTGA
>NW_015544454.1:56898-63911 GCF_001515605.1 Sinocyclocheilus anshuiensis | reverse complement strand
TTGTTGGCTATTGCTACAAATATACCCCAGCGACTTAAGACTGCTTTTGTGCTGCAGGGTCACATTTGTCATTGTATGTATCATTATAGACTATTATTTCCTTTTTCTCAAAAGCTAAAGCTGTGAGAACAAATAAAAATAAACATTGGGTCCTTAAATGTGCAATCTAGGCATCATGGTATTGGAGAGGAAATTAGACATAATCTCACTATCGGCACAAAACACTAAGAAACAGCACTGGGCACAACATGGCAGATTCATACTGGGAAAGGTGTGTGTGTGTGTATGTGAGAGAGAGTGTGTGTGTGTGTGTGTGCTGAAGCGCTGCTGTGCACTCGCTATTTAGTGCAACACACAATCAAAACAAAACACTAGTTCAGTTACAGCAGAGTGAGAATATGAACGTTAAAGTCATATTGTCCAAAACTAACATCAAACACCTGAGACAACAAACTACTAATGGATTGCTTCTATTTTTTAAGAAAAGAATATATATATATATATATATATATTTACAGTTATTTAAAAAGTATTGTCACATCTGTGATCCTAATTATTAGTTATATAATGGGCAAATGTTACACTTTGGTGATTAAAAAAGAGACGAGAGGGGGTATATTTTCAGATATTAAACGCCAGTCACTTTATGCAGACTCAGGTCATGAGGTTTCTGAGCATGCTGACACGGGCCATCAGTAAAATAACATTAAACGCTTTAACCAAAAGCCTCACACATAAGGTCAACGCAAACATTTTGTGAGAGAATGCAAAAGCTTTGAAATGTAATCTCATTTTGCTCCATCACAGTGTCCCTTTAGGGAATCCGCTTATATATTCTTGCATCAATGGAAGCACCAAATGGAAACTAGCCATAGCAACAATAGTTCTCCTTTCCTATGAGAATATAAAGCCAAAATCAATTCACACAAGAAATCCTGTAGCATTGCTTCTTCATTTGATTCTCTAAATATGTCCTTTTGGTCATTTTTCACTCGTGTCTCAAGGCGGTGAGATTTTAAATTTAAATTTGAATTCTTTTGATTTGCATACTGCTCAGGTAATCTCTGGCTAACGGTTTGACAAAGAGAACGACAAAACACAAGTACACAAAACTGGTTAAAATTGCAGTTTCTGTTTTTTCGTGTAGAAATAAATGTTCTGCTTAACACACTATGTACAATGCACCATTTATAGTTTACAGGCAGTGTACACTAAATCAACACAGATTCGTTCTGTCGAAACGACTTTCCAGACTCAAAATGTATTATTCCAGTATGGTGCCCAAGGGATTCCAGGACACTTTACATTAGACTCATGAACTAAAGTGCAAAATGAGTTGTGATAGTTCTAGTCCTGTGACAGAAGTGCAGTCACTAATATTGAATAACAGAAGGTGTGATGGTAGTTCCCTAGCTGGTGCTCGGCTTAGAGAGGTCATTTTATAGTCTCCAGGTTGTGGGTGATCTGCTCTGAAAATGCTGCTTGTGTTCTGGAGGTGATGTTACATGGCTAGTTTCGATCTTATAAAACATTCTCTGATGTTCTGAATTTTTTTTTTATCTTTACAAGGCTGTGCAAATGCATCTTAAGGTGGTGGCAGTTTTGCAGTTACATTCCCTTTAAGACATTTTTGGCAAGAATGTGCGTCTATTCTGTGAAAGATTAAAAGCATTAATTTATCAGATCCCTGTTGAAAAGACCAGTGTTTCTATTCTGCAAATATCACATTAGGGGCTCTGTCGAAAGATCATGCTCATTCACTAGCACAGTGGTTCTTAACTCTGTTTCTGGAGGCCCCCAAACAATGCACATTTTCAATGTCTACTTTGTCCGATACACCCATTTCAGGTCTTGGAGTCTCTACTAAAGAGCTGATGACCTGAATCAGATGTGAAACATGCAGAATGTGCAGTGTTGGGGGCTTCACGAACAGGGTTGGAATCCATTGTATCTAGCATGTTTTGTTGGAGATCAACATGAATACATTGGTTCACCAGTCAGACCGCTGCAATTCAAGCTGGTCTTTTCAGCAGGACTACAAAAATATTCTACCTGACATTCCCAGATGACCTGGACAACACAGACACACTAGTTCTACTTTTGAGCCAAACATGTTCTGCTCTTCTGTTTTTACCGTGATTAGTTGATTAGTCAGGGATGTTAAACCTTCCCGTGGTCATAACTACAGACCATCACAGGGAGGCTCGAACGCAGACAGCATGCTCATGGAACCTGCAGAGCCTGAACTGATACAGCTGACTTGTGATATCTCATCTCCTAAACTCACCTCGGACAAAACATGAGCCTCTGTCCAGCACACACCTCCCTCCTCAAATGCTAGCAGGATATTTTTGTGTCTTTGTCTCTGAATCTCTCTGTGTCTGAGGCAAGTCCTGCTCTTTCTTTGCCTCTTTTGTTGAAGTGGAGATGGACTGGAGGACTGTAGATGAGGAGGCAGTGGAAGCAGGAATGGGAGATGGACTTAAGGTTGGAGTGGACAGAACGTTTAAAGTCTGAGTCTGGCTAGCAGCGGACTTCTGTGGCTGTGAAGCAGCTGGAGATGGAGTTGATGAAGGAGAAGGTGATGATGCAGCAGCAGCGGTAGCTTTAGCAGGTGTGGCTTGTGTCTGCGATTGGTTCAGAACAGGGGTTGACAGTCCACTTTGGGCTGGGGTATTGATGGGAGAGCCTGGGGTCCAGGAAGGATTTGGAGTCTGTATGGTAGTTGAGGTTTGGGTTTGACTGGAGACTGCAGAACAAGTCGAAGGAGGACCAAGAACATGGACAGCGGCTGGCATCTGGACAGCAGCACTCTGACCCATGGTGGAACTCATAGGTTTACTTGGAGTCTGAGTGGGAAGCAGACTCTGAATGGAGGTTGAGGTCGGAGCTTGTGCAGCTGCTGGGATCTGGACGGGAGTTGGACACCGACCCTGGGATTGGGTTTGGATGGCCACTGGTGTTCTAGATTGGGTGGGGGTCTGAATAGGGGTTTGAACAGGGGTTGGGGTTCGGGTCGGGGTGGGGGTTTGAGATGGAGTGATGGTGGGCGTTGAGTTGGTGGTGCAGGATAATGGGGACGGTGGAGGAGGCGTCTGAGAGGGTTTGGTACGGGAATTCTGAGCCAAAGAGGTGCCAGAAGATGAAGTTGGAGAGGTGGAGGTGGACTGAGAGGGAGAAGGAGGGTGTAGGCAAGGAGGAGGAGAGGTTGAAGGAGTAGGTATTGCAGTGCCTGCTTTGACTCGCTGGGTTTGAGGAACCCCTAGACCAGAAGATGTGGTCGTGAGGGATAAAGGAGGGTTGGTGGAAAAAAGAGGGGTTTGCTTCGGGGAGGACGAAAAGGGGGCATGGGGTGACGGAGCTGATCCTGGAGCTGATGTGAGTGGAGGTGTGTATGCCAACAGCAGGGGTGTGTTTGTCAGTGCCTGTGTGGCACTAGGCGAGTTTGAGCTCAAAACACCTGCACTTCCTCCTCTAGCAAGTCCTGATGACAAAAGGAAGGGTGCCGGAAGCAGGTTTCCTCCGGATGCTTTGCGATGGAGAGGCGGGTGAGGTTGCACGCTCGCCCAGCTGCGGTGGGGGAGAGTCGGCTGGGAGGCGGAGAGCAGTCTGGCCTCCTGGGTAAGCCGACCAATCATGGGAAGGCCCTGGGTGCTGCCTCCTCCAACATGACGCAGCAAAGCCTCTTTGGCCCCCTGCGGAGCGGAGCCAACATTGCGCCCTTCAACGGACAGTGGGGCAACTGCTGAGGAGGGAGGCGGGACTTTATGGACAGGTGATGTTGTGGGTTCTGTGAGGAGGCGGAGACTGTAATGAAGTGTTCTTCCAGCCTGCAGGGGGGCGGGCAGCTCCAAGGGCATGTTGCTGTTGTAGCTGCTGCTGCAACTGTTGCTGCTGCTGTTGCTGATGCATCAAGGCAATGGCCACGTTGGTGGTAGCAGCGGCTGTCTGGAGGGGAGCATGGACCAGAGGTGCCCAGATCACCGGATGAGGTCGGGGTGAGACCGTGCCTCCCGTGCTGCCTCGGGTGCCAGCGGTGATGTCCTGCATGGCAGGCATGCTATCGTGCTTCACGATCTGCTGGACCAGAACACTGTCGCAAGAACCCAGGCCGGTGCCTCCTGCTCCTCCTCCGCGGCTCCCTCCACCCCGTCCCAAACTGCTGCCCGCTACAGATCCTCCCTGTGAGGTCTTGCGCAACAAAATCGAGTTCTTCTTACCTGTGAAAAAACGTAATTCAGAATAGGGTTAGGACAGAAAGGAAATAACTGAATATGGTTATTAATGTGGACGTCAAATTAAATCAATCAAAATTGAAACTTCTGTCTCATTCATTTGCTCACGTCTCATATGGATTCGTTTTATGGTGTTATTTTCTCATTTTTGTCAGTTCCCATTCACTTTCTTTGTACCGTAAAGATCTGGGATACGGATTTGGAATGACATGAAGGTGAGTAAATGATGACAGATTTTTTTCAGATCGTCTCTCTTTAACTACAAAATTCGCAAAAGGAGCAGGAAGGTAGGAAGGTTTTACCGATGCGATCAAGTCTGTCCACCGCCACCGTCTCGAAGGCCCGTCTCATCATGGGATGCTCTTCCAGAACCTCATTGAAACTGTCCACACTGAGGGAGTAAAATCTACAGTATGTATCTGCTCGGACACTAGCTGTCCTCCTGCCACGAGTCAACAGACAGATCTCTGAGGGATGGAGAAAGACCACAAGGAGGTTAGAAAGAAATCTATAGGACAATAAACCTGGTTCTGAAGAGCTCATAACAAATATCTGACATCAGCCACTTCACAATCAGCCCATAAACTCACCTCCAAAGTATGACCCATCGCTGAGCTTGGTCTCCTTGCTTCCACGAGTAAGTACACTGACCCGTCCATGCTGGATGAAATACATCTTACGGCCAACGGTTCCCTCACGAATGATGAAGTCATTGGGCTGGAACACCTCAAACTTCAGCTTCGTTAGCACTGCTGTTACGAAGTTTGGGTCGGCGTTAGCGAAGAGAGGCATGTTAGCCACCAAGCATCGGCAGTTGAAGCTAACAATTTCCTGTTAAGGTCACAGTGCAAAAGCAAACATTAATTAGCAGGTTAAAGTTTGTAAAATGCAAAAACTCACTCTTACCCACTAGCAGTTGCTACCACAACAATGCTGATGTTTTTATTAGATTCAAATATAAACTAAAATAGTCCTGCGATATCTGCTTGTGTCTGAAAACACAAAGAATATCAACCTAATGCATGAAAAGAGCTGAGAAGTAAACTTTCGGCATCCACGAGTTTAGTGCATGTGTAGATAACAAACCTCCTTTAAGGGCTCGCTCAGCTCTCCCAGAATGTTATCCTCGTCAAACATCTTGCCCTGGTATCGGTGTTCATAATACTCGTGGATTTTCTGCCTGACATCTGCTGGAAGCTTATGGAACGACATGTACTGCTCCACCTGCTTATACTGGACATCAGATGCTCTCCGTTAGTCAGAACAACCGCACATCAGACTGATTGGGAATTATGAAATAGATTTAATGACGATTTATTCATGAAGTCACCAGAGATCAACATCGTCCAGGGCTTTACCTTCTCCTGGTACTGTCGGCGTGAGGAGTCCAGGGACTGGATGAGGGCCGTGGCGTGGCCGATGAACATGGCATAGCAGGTCGCACCCACAATCATGCTGAGCATTGTGAGCCAGACGTCCGTCATTCCCTCTGGAGCCTGAGCGCCGTAACCGATGCACAGCATGTGACTCATGGCCTTAAACAGTGCATATGTGTATTGGATGCCCCATGTGTCGTTCTGAAACACAGATCACACGGCGGACAGTAAACGACTGCATCCACACCATCTGACTGATGCTTGAGCTTCATCAGGTCAGTTTAGTGTTTGGGGAAAAATGTTTATATAAAGATGATTGATACACTTTAATTTATT
Organism: Sinocyclocheilus anshuiensis; assembly: GCF_001515605.1. NCBI lineage: Eukaryota > Metazoa > Chordata > Actinopteri > Cypriniformes > Cyprinidae > Sinocyclocheilus > Sinocyclocheilus anshuiensis. The sequence continues at coordinate 57,964 of NW_015544454.1, read as the reverse complement.
GACACTGGCAATGTTCAACTCTTTTCACACAAAAAAAAATAGCCAATTCCCATAAGACTCAAAGACAACAACAAATAAATAAATACAAATAATACATATATAAGAAATAATTAATAATAATTAATATTATTTAATTATTTTTATTTAATTACATTTTTTATTATTTAATAAATAAATAATAATTAATTAATTTCTATTTTAAATAAATGCTATTCTTTTTAACGTTATTCATCAAATAATCCTGAAAAAAGTATGACAGGTTCCCAAAAAAATATCGTGCAGCACAACTGTTTTCAACATTGATAATAATCAGAAATGTTTCTTGAGCAGCAAATCAGCATATTAGAATGATTTCTGAAGATCATGTGTACACTGAAGACTGGAGTAATGATGCTGAAAATACAGCTGCGCATCACAGAAATACATTACAGTTTAACAGATATTCACATAGAAAACAGTTATTTTAAATTGCAATAATATTTCACAATATTACAGTTTGTTCTGTATGTTTAATCAAAGAAATGCAGCCATGATGAGCAGAAGAGACTTTAAAACACATTCAAACTTTTGAACACTAGTGTACAATTAATACTAAAGTCACACCAATTTCAATTAGTGTTGTTATAGTTTCATTGTGATACTGTTAAAGCTTTTGTTAATATTTTGAATGAGATATTATTTTATATTTCTGCTTTCATGTTAATTTCGAGTTTTAGTCATTTTGTTGCTTGTTTTGTCAATTTTTGTTGTCTTTAAATATGTCTATATAGATTTTATTTTTTTTTGTTTCAGTTTTAGTTTTAGTTATTTTAGTACATGAAGTACTGAAATGTAGCCTTGGAAACTATCTGAAATAAAATAAGTTTCAGTTTTTTATATTTAGTTTTATTTCAGTTTATTTTATTTCAATAACAAAATGTTTGAATTTTTCATTAAAAACTTTCATAAATTTGTTAACATTTTATGGTCTTTAGTTTACTATAAAAACCCTGAATCCAAGCAAAAAAATTAATATTTTAAAAGAAATTTAGAATTTAGAATGAAATGAAAAAAAATAAAAAAAATA
>NW_015544454.1:54711-55531 GCF_001515605.1 Sinocyclocheilus anshuiensis | reverse complement strand
TAAGAAAGAAATGAAAAAAAAAAAAAATATATATATATATATATATATAAATAAAATCCCCAAAGGTACCTTCAGGTATTAAAGCTTAGAATGAATATTGAAATCAAACCTAAATAAATAATAAAGTCCACACAGACTACTTCTAGGTAGAATAATTAACGTTAGTGGTGGGATGAGGCTTAAATTAATAATAAAATAAAATGTGCATCAATAAATACAGAAAGAGTTGTGATTAGGGTTAGTCCATTTTCAGTAATTCTTTCATTCTCATGTGTGTGTCTCAGTCTGTTCTGCGGTTCATGCGCTTTAAAGGGACGCAGTTGTTTATGTGGGCCAGATCTCCCCTTTGGTTTCTCCCAAGGAATCTTCCATACTGTCAAGAGATTTTCCGGCCGCTGTCTCATCGCATTAATTTCTAACAGTGCTGGTCAAATACAGCAGCAATGAAACACAAAGAGCCTCATGTTGAATCGTGTGATTGATTACATCATCATCAATGACCTTCAGTCTCTGATTCCTCTGAAACAGGAGAACAACTGACTGCACCGTCTCTCAATACACTAGTGTCTTAAAACACACTGATGCACCGACGCTGTGCTAATGTAATGGTCTCTGTATGAGCGCGCCTGTGTGTTTTGTGAATGAGGCTGCGGCGCATCGCACGGTATGTTTATCTCTCCTGTGCTCAAGACTGACATGATGGAGACAAATATAGCTCAGCTCAGATCTGCTGCTCTCTGGGGAACTCTGGGCATCAGCTGCCTAGCAACCGTCACCACGACAACAGGAGGAAACCCTGCTGCGGTGAGTCAGCGATTGA
>NW_015544454.1:49773-54691 GCF_001515605.1 Sinocyclocheilus anshuiensis | reverse complement strand
GTGTGTGACAGCTAGTGTGTGTGTGTGTGTGTGTGTGTGTGAGTGTGTGTGAGAGAGAGAGAGTGTGTGTGTGTGTGTACTAGTATTCACTATGTTATGAGGACCAAATGTCCCCACAAGTATAGTAATACTATTATATTTTGACCTTGTGGGGATATTTTTTTTGGTCCCCAAGAAGAAACAAGCTTATAAATCATACAGAATGAAGTGTTTTGGAAATCTCAAAATGCAGAAAGTTTTGTGTGCGGGGTCGCTTTAGGGTAAGGGGATAGAAAATACAGTTTGTACAGAGTAGAAAAACCATTACACCTATGGAGAGTCCCCTTAAACCACATATACCAACATGTGTGTGTGTGTGCGTGTGTGTGCACATGTGTGTGAGTGTATGTGTGAGTGTGTGTGTGCATGTGTGCGTCCTGTTTTTAATTAGAGCTATTTCTTAATGTTGCCTTAATGTTTCCGACAGGACAAGCAGGTGCATGTCAAAGCAATCAGTCAGTGAAGAAACACACACACACACACACACACACACACACACGCAGTTTCATCAGCCTCATTCACGTCATCCTTTACTGTAAAACATGGAATGCCACAAAATGTGTCTATTCAGATGAATAAATCAAAAGTAGGGCTGTACAATGGCATGAACGAGCGGCTGTGACTGTTTCTGAAATATAAAGTCTGTCAGTAACAGAAATGATTGATAAAATTTTCTTTGACAAAAAATGCAATGTTCTGTTGTAAATTAATTGTTATATTTTCATCTGATTATATTTCAAAAGATTGTTAAAGTTTTATTAATTCAATTGTTTGGAAATGCTTTTTGATTATTAAAAATTTATTATCCTGTTAAAGAGAATTAGAAAAATGTAAACAGAAAACACAGAATTGGAATTTAAGAAAAATAAAAACAGATTTACATTTATTAATTTAGCCAAAGAGCCTTTTATTGCACTCAAGCTATACATTAGATCAGTTCATGCATTCCTGGGAATCGAACCCGTGACCTTGCCGTTGCGAGCGTCATGATCTACTGCTGGAGCTGCAGGAATACTTCATACTTCACTATATTCACAGCTCACAATGCAGGTAAAAAGCATGAAGTAGATTAATACACGAGCCTCTAGTGATGACGAATCAGCATGAATCCATGAGCATTATGAGCGTTGCCATAGAAACCAATCATCTCTAAGTCCAAGGACGTGAAGAGCTCAGAATGAATTCTGACTAACCGCCTCATAATTATGCAAATTCTGACATGAGCAGTGTTGGGAAGGTTACTTTGGAAATGTAACAGGTTACGGATTACAAGTTACCCTATTTAAAATGTAATAGTAGTGTAACTTTTTCAATTACTTTATTAAAGTAATGTAACTGATTACATTTGATTAATTTTTGATTACTTTTCTAAATTCCTAATGAATGTTTATTTGCAACTGTTAATCATTTTCAAACATTTACACCATGCAGAGTTAACCTTACAGTAGTGCTCACACTGCCAGGCTTTCACAATCCTTCCTCACTTGAATTAAGATGATAATAACTGAACACATCGCCCACAAAATCAGACTTTAGTACCGCCTTTTACTTTCAAATCTGCTGTTCATGCTTTGATGACAGCGTTTGAGCAACTCACGTGAGCTTCAAACAAACCTGTGACTCTTTTACACTGATCTGTTTGATGTGGGTTTGGGGGCGGGGCTATATGACTGACTGGCCAATGGCAGAGCATTTGTGAAACCCGTTTGAAAACAGTCATCATGTGTCAGTAAGGTTCCTCACCACCATGTTGTTTTTGGAGACCCAGCAGTCGGGTGGGAAGTCCTGCAGCATCGGCACCAGGAACTGCAGACATCCGTCCCAGTGACACAGCAGCAGCATCATGCCAATCAGATTGACGATCCGCACCATCGCGCTGGCCAGGTCATAGGTCATGTGGAAGATCTGTGCAATACACACTCATATCATCACTCTCCTATTTAAAAACATTCATTCATGTGTATTTTATCGGCTTGATTTCAGCATAAACCACAATCACAGTTATTCTGCTCAATACTGAGACCATGAATATTTAACTCAATTACTCACTGATTTTGGAAACATCATGCTAGCGGTGGGAAATACATATGGAAGGCCGTTTCCGCCATGAAATAAAAATAAAAACGGCAATTGCGACATTTTATCTCACAATTCAGACTGTTTGTCTTGCAATTCTGAGTTCTATCTCACAATTTACTCTTTTTTATATAGATATAATAAACTAAGAATTCTGACTTTTTTCTCACAAAGTTTTTCTCACAAAGTTTACATCTCACAATTCTGTTTCCACCACAAAGAAAAAAAGCTAATTGTGACTTTGTATCTAACAATTATGACTTTGTTTCTTGCAATTGCAAGGTTATATTTCACAATTCAGACTTTTCTTCTCAGAATTGCAATTTTCTTGCTATTTTGCTTTTATATCTTGCAATTCTAATTTTGTTGTGAGGGAAAAAAGTCCAGATTGTGAGGAAGTTGCAAATTACCTTTTTAATTTTTTTTCCCCATGGCGGAAACCTTGGCTTGAACTTTTGCAAACTCAATACCAATTTTGACAGCAAAATCTAATAGTAGCCTAAATAATGCAAGTAAGAAGAGTAATAAAGCCAGTAATAAAATAAGAACAAATTATGTCTGTGTGTGTGTTTCTGTGAGACAGAGGGTGTGTGTGTGTGTGTGTGTGTGTACACACACACACATTCAGCCAGTGTTCATTTACTGCTTTCTGTAGGACAGTAAATGATACTTCATATTCAGTAATATTATTGATTTAACTGCTGGATAAAAACCAAACTGAATTGATCTGAATAATGACTCTATTGTCTTCTGTAGAGCTGCTTTACAGCCGAAATTTGTTTCATAATTGATGAATTTTACAACATTCACACTGTTATCTTCCTGTTCATCACTGTGAAGCTACTTTTAAACAATCTGCATTGCATAAAGTGCTATAGAAATAAATGTGACTTGACTTGACCATGGATGACTTGCTGGTTAAAGGGATAGTTTAGCCAAAAATGAATTAGGTCCCCACTGACTTTCACTGTATGAACAAAAACACTGAGACATTTCTCAAAATATCTTCTTTAATGCTTCACTGAAGAAAGACGGAAGGTCATTGAGGTTTTGAAGGACATGAAGGAGAGTAAAGTACACTGCTGGTTACACTGTTTAATTCATTTTTTTCATATGTTTAACTATTTATTTATTTGAAAAATACACTAATAAAATTCCTGAATCAAGAAAATGCCTTCTGCTGAGAGAGAGACTGACCTCTGAGTCCAGGTGAGCTTCCAGGTCCACCATCAGGAAGATGTAATCCACCGGGATCGAGGACACGAAGTCCACGAGGAACCAGCTCTTCAGGTAGCGCTGGCGGATGGCCTTGGGGTCCAGCAGGATCTCCGTACTGTCCTCTTTCACGATCCCGGTGCGGAAGTTCAGCACCAGATCCACCAGGAAGAGCGTGTCCGACACCACATTAAAGATGATCCACGGAGGAGTGTTCTCGTCCTTGAAGAAGGTGATTCCCACCGGGAGGATGATGAGGTTTCCCACCATTAGCAGCAGCATGAGGAGATCCCAGCAAAACCTGCTCGGAGACAGAGAGCTTGAGCATCTCCATTAATGAATATGCACTACACTATATAGTAAGAGAAAAAAAGTAAAAAGAGTGGTGTGTCTGAATTCATAGTATTCATGAAATAGTAGACGGAATCCAGTAATAAAAATGGAATTCCTTATAACAAGGAATGTCATGGAATTTGGCAACATTTGGATGAATGAATCAAAAGTAGGGCTGTACACGTATGCACTAGTGTCTGTGAATGTTAAAGCACTGCTGTGTAAATGTGAATCTGCATGTTGTGTGTGTGTCAGTTTGCTCTACTACACATACTGAAACACACGTGACACTCGTCTGCATCTTAATATATGAGCACATGAACTTCATCTGAGAGTCACTTCACCAGCATTTCACCATTTATTTTCTGAAAATTATCGGGAGATACACACAGAAACTTAAAGATCTTCACTACAACCTGCCAAAATAAAAGTTTAGCTTGAAAAAAATTGTTACAAAATGTATCAGTACTGTACAGTAAATTTTACTTCTCAAAGTAATAATAATAATAATAATAATAATAGTTTATAAAAAAGTATTTTTAAAGAATAGAACACAATATTTCTTCCATGTTTAAACAGTAAACTTACGTTATGCAGCACAAAAAATGAAAGGAATTTCCACTATTCAATAAGGTAGTGAAGCAACACAACTGATGTAGTAATGTAACATGAAGCTGATCACGTCTTCTGTCTCTGTTCATGTTTCAGTCGCTCTGTGTCTGTCTGTAAGAGTCTGATTATCTCTGTCTGCGGTTATGACATCAATATTATTGATCATCTCCCTATGAGAGATCCAGAGCTGCATGGAGTGATAATACAGTAATGCAGGAGTCTAGCTGAGCACGTCTTACACACACACACACACACACACACACACCACATCATATCACATCACATCACAAATCATCTGTGAGTGTGAGTGACTATGTGAGTGTGCAAGTGTAAGTGTGAGTTTAAGTGTGTGTGTGTGTGTGCAAGCATTTGAGTGTGTGTGAGTGTGCGAGTATTTGTGTGTGTGTGTGTATGTATGTGTGACTGTGTGTGAGTGCATGTAAGTGCTTGTGAGTGTGAGTGCATGTGAGTGTGAGTGCGTGTGTGTGTATGAGTAAGTGTGACTACGTGTGTGTGCATGTGAGTGTGACTGTGCGAATGAGTGTGAGTCTGAGTGTCTGTGTGTGTATAAGTGTGACTGTGTGTGTGTGTGTGAGTGCACGTGAGAGTGACTGTGTGTGAGTGTGTGTGTGTGTGTGTGTGT
>NW_015544454.1:47946-49494 GCF_001515605.1 Sinocyclocheilus anshuiensis | reverse complement strand
TGTGTGTGAGTGCACGTGAGTGTGACTGTGTGTGAGTGAGTGTGTGAGTGAGTGTGTGTGAGTGCACGTGAGTGTGACTGTCTGTGAATGAGTGTGTGTGAGTGCACGTGAGTGTGACTGTGTGTGAGTGAGTGTGTGTGTAAGTGTGTGTGAGTGCGAGTGTGTGTGTGTGCGAGTGTGAGTGTGTGTGTGTGTGCGTGTGTAAGTGTGTCTGAGTGTGAGTGTGTTTGTGTGTGAGTGCACGTGAGTGTGACTGCATGTGAGTGAGTGTGTGTGTCAGTGTGTGTGACTGTGTGTGAGTGTGCGTGACTGTGTGGGAGTGCAAGTGAGTGTGATTGTGTGAGTGTATATGTGTGAGTGCACGTGAGTGTGACTGTGTGAGTGAGTGTGTGTGTGAGTGTGATTGTGTGTGAGTGAGTGTGTGTGTGACTGTGTGTGAGTGTGCGTGACTGCGTGTGAGTGCAAGTGAGTGTGATTGTGTGAGTGCATATGTGTGAGTGCACATGAGTGTGACTGTGTGTGAGTGAGTGTGTGTGTCAGTGTGTGTGAGTGTGTGTGAGTGTGCGTGACTGCGTGTGAGTGCAAGTGAGTGTGATTGTGTGAGTGCATATGTGTGAGTGCACATGAGTGTGACTGTGTGTGAGTGAGTGTGTGTGTCAGTGTGTGTGAGTGTGTGTGAGTGTGCGTGACTGCGTGTGAGTGCAAGTGAGTGTGATTGTGTGAGTGCATATGTGTGAGTGCACATGAGTGTGACTGTGTGTGAGTGAGTGTGTGTGTCAGTGTGTGTGAGTGTGTGTGAGTGTGCGTGACTGCGTGTGAGTGCAAGTGAGTGTGATTGTGTGAGTGCATATGTGTGAGTGCACATGAGTGTGACTGTGTGTGAGTGAGTGTGTGTGTCAGTGTGTGTGAGTGTGTGTGAGTGTGCGTGACTGCGTGTGAGTGCAAGTGAGTGTGATTGTGTGAGTGCATATGTGTGAGTGCACATGAGTGTGACTGTGTGTGAGTGAGTGTGTGTGTCAGTGTGTGTGAGTGTGTGTGAGTGTGCGTGACTGCGTGTGAGTGCAAGTGAGTGTGATTGTGTGAGTGCATATGTGTGAGTGCACAACACTGATCTGATCACTGAAACACACTCAGAGTCAGTCAGAAGCATCACTGGACACACGCCTGCTCACCTGTCAATCACCCGCTGCACTAAAACCGCTTACATGCAGCTTAAATTTAACAGAATATTCATCATTTGAAAAACACAAAAAACGTATACACACTCAAGACTTCACAGAATCATCAGAATGTCTGACATCAACAAGTGCATCTCAACTTCACCGAAATAATAGTGAGCTGAGCTGGACACAACACACTTGAGCTCAGATTAACTTTTGGGAAAAGCTTTTTGCTGACAGTAAGTGAAAGTTTGGGGGTCACTGTAATTTTTTATACTTTTATTCATCAAGAATGCATTAAATTGATCAAAAGTGACATTTCTATAATGTTACAAAAGATTTCTATTTCAAATAAATGCTGTTCTTTTGAACTTTCTGTTCATCTGTG
>NW_015544454.1:46836-47817 GCF_001515605.1 Sinocyclocheilus anshuiensis | reverse complement strand
GTTTTCAACATTGATAATAATCAGAAATGTTTCTTGAGCAGCAAATCAGCATATTAGAATGATTTCTGAAGATCATGTGACACTGAAGACTGGAGTAATGATGCTGAAAATACAGCTGCGCATCACAGAAATACATTACAGTTTAACAGATATTCACATAGAAAACAGCTGTTTTAATTGTAATAATATTTTGCTGTTTTTACTGTATTTTTAATCACATAAACGCAGTCTTGCTGAGCAGAAGAGATTTCTTTCAAAAACGTTACCAAATCTCTCACTCCAAACTTTTGACCAGTCCAGTGATCTGACTGAATTAATTATCGAATCACTGACTGACACAGGTGCAAACAGACTCTGTGTGTGTGTGTGTGTGTGTGTGTACCTGAAGTCGCTGTAGGGGTGTATGATCCAGGCTCCGGCCGATCTGAGTCTCTCCTGCTCCAGAGCCACGGCCTTGTGGCTGCCCAACATGCGGAGGGAGAACTTGTTGACGCCGGGCTGCAGCATGGCTCCGAACTGCCTCTGGATGAAGGTGGACTGGTTTGAGTAGCTGTAATCCTCGCCGTCCAGCCCCGGACCGGCCTCAGGGGTCCCGGCCGCCGTGGTGGTGGTGGTCTCGGGTCCGGCAGCCACCACGACCATCCCAGTGCCGGTGGAGGAGGAGGTGGATGCCAGAGCGGCTCGGGAGGCGAAGCCCACGGAGCGCTGCACGGTGGGCGGGGCGGAGCCGGCGTGGGACAGCGGCAGGGGCAGAGGGGTGGTCGGGCGGAACTGGCCGCTGTCGCGCGTGGAGCTCATGATGGAAAGGCGGCGGTCGCCCTCCAGAGACGCCTGGGAGAGACGGTAACCGGGAGACGGCAGGCTGCTCTTACTGCGCCGCTTAGAGTCTCCGTTCCGCGCGGAAGCCCCGGTGCCACCATCCATGCCAGCGCGCACACACACACACACACACACACACACACTCTCTCTCTCTCTCTCACA
>NW_015544454.1:45799-46762 GCF_001515605.1 Sinocyclocheilus anshuiensis | reverse complement strand
GCGCGCGCGCACACACGCACACACACACACACACACACACACACACACAGTGACCTGTTGTTGCTCTTCTGTCAGATAAGCACGGGTCTGTTCGGTCTCTGATCTGTCATTACGCTGAAGAACGAGCTCACGGTCAGTTTGACCTCAGCGCCGGTAAAAGGACAGATTCTCCTTCACGCTTCCTCTGGAGGACGCCTCGCCCCGCCGCGCTGCCCTCCGACGGCTCCTCATCGCGTTCGAACGCCCTTGAATTAGCGCGCGTCACTGACGCCCCGTTCGTCCTTGACGCGCTCGTCTTCACGCGCCGTCCGTCATTTCTCCTCATTTCTCCGTGTCCTTGAGGCCCAGGCGCTCCGAGTCGCTCCGACACCGGACAGCATCTCCGAACGGTCACGGGTTCCGTGATTCCCGCCTCTGGTTGTCACGGTGATGTCTTGTGCTCAACAGACGCGCTTATATAAGAACGATGTGAAGGAGCGACACAGATACAGGACATTCATCTGCCAATCACACACACACACCGGTCAGTCAGACGTGTGAAGGCGCATCATCATCAGATGCGCAACAGGAGAAACGGATGAGAAACGCACCGGAGCTGCTGTCAGACGCGCGTGATTCTTCTGCCCCCTTTAAACGCACGATTATCAGGCGTTTATCCAGCGCGCCTCGCGTCGCTCCTTCGCATTCATCACTGTCACTTGTTGAGCTTCACGCGATCGCAGCGTCAGATCCCGGATCCCGCGTGACGGGAAGGACGAACGTGGTATTAAATAAACATGAAATCAATGTGTGAGCGCGTGAAGGTCTGTTGCCATGGCAGCATCAGCATCAGCATCAGCAGCATCGCTGTCAGCGGCTCCAGTCCGCACTTCTGCGGCTCAGGTATGAGAGTCACCATGACGACACGGAGGCGGGAGGAGAGAGAGAGAGAGAGAGAGAGAGAGAGAGAGAGAGAGAGAGAGA
>NW_015544454.1:43596-44886 GCF_001515605.1 Sinocyclocheilus anshuiensis | reverse complement strand
AGAGACAGCCGTTAGTCACTGATGTCTGTTTCTCTGACACTGAACAGCTAAAGCCAATTAAGAAATTCGGGAGGAGAGAGAGAGAGAGAGAGTTACACTTATATACAGTTATATACATATACAATTAAGAAATTCGCAATCATAATGAGAGCCAGATACACAAACAGCCTCATATTCACATCCGATCTGGATATCAATAAATGATCTCACTCTTAGAAAGAGCTTTTCATAAATAATGAAGGATTCAAAAGCTCAAACACACATGATGAATTCGTCAGAGGAGGTTTATATATATATATTCTCATCTCGAGCTGGAACTTCAGACACACTTAATATCATTTTCACAGTTACATTCTATATGTCTATGACAAAATGTAACTATATAATTGTCCAGCTCTGATCTGATAAATGAGACAGTAAGGCATGAAGATATTAGGATATTATAAACACTAACATCATCATTGCCTGTAGAGCTGCTTTGAAACAGCTCTATACAGATAAATATGAGATAGACCAAACTAACTCTTACATACCTGATCCAAAAGCATCTAAGTGAACAATCAGTCACATCATTGTCAAAGGCAAAAGCTTTAATGGAAGCTCTGACTCCTGCTTCACCATTATATGCTTCTTCATCAGATTCTGAGAAATGTAGCACTGCATCAGTGTCTCAGCAATGGATGCTCTGCAGTGAATGGGTGCCGTCAGAACGAGAGCTGATAAAAACATCACAATAATCCACAAGTAATCCACAGCACTCCAGTCCATCAGTTAACATCTGGAGAAGACAAAAGCTGAAACTAATCCAGCATTAAGATGTTTTTTAATTTATCTGTTTATTTATTTATTTTTTATTGTACTAGCAGAATTTGGTTAGTTTTTGATAGTTTCCCTTTGTACCATTTTAATGTCAAAACAAAATAACAGTTAAAAATCAGGTGTCTGAGGTCACTCACACACGCGTGTGCTGCTCTCAGCATGAGGAGGAACTGTGTGTTTGCAGTTTATCATCACAGGAAAATAAAAACAGCACAAGTGGCTTATTTCATTCATTTATTTCTATAGAAATGATTCACAAATGAAGGGTGTAAGTGAAACAGAAATCAACACTGACACACATAATGAGAGCTAATTAGCACAGAACTGTCAATCAGTGACTCTGGCAAATCAGAGGTTGTGGTTCAGGGCACAGTGACCGCCCTCATGATGTTGGTGTGTCCAGATCCAGGACTCCAGCCGGTGACGATGATCACCATATCACCCGCTGTGAAGAAACCCCGCGCTTTACCT
>NW_015544454.1:34235-43397 GCF_001515605.1 Sinocyclocheilus anshuiensis | reverse complement strand
CACACACACACACACACACACACACACACACACACACAGAGCACAATCACACACACACACACACACACTCACCGATGTCCATCGCAAATGTCACGCGGTTGTCCACATCATCGGCCCAGATGTCAGCAGGCGGAGCTCGGAAGAGGGCGGGGAAAACGCCACGGAGCAGCTGTGATTGACGGGCCACCTGAACGTTACGCGTCACAGCGATGATCGGACAGCGAGGACGATATCGAGATAATAAATGAGCCGACCTGCACCACAGACACAGAGACTCAGTCCAATACACCAAACATAAACCACATGATGAAGACAAAAAAACCATGTTAGCAGGAAAGACAATGTGTTTGTCTCTTTGTCTCACTGGACAGGAGTGTGTGAGTGTATTTGTATGGATGTGTGTGTGTGTGTGTGAAAGAGTGAGTGAGTGAGTATGTGTGTGTGACAGTGTGAGTGAGTGTGAGTATGTGTGTGTGAGTGTGTGTGTGTGTATATGTGAGAGAGTATGTGTGTGTGTGTGTGTGTTTGTAGAATCAGTGTGTGTGTGTGTGTGAGTGACTGTGTGTGTGTGTGTGTGCGTGTGAGTGAGTGAGCATGTTTGTGTGTGTGTGTGTTAAGAGTGTGTTAGTGTGTATGTGTGCATGTGAGTGAGTGAGCATGTGTGTGTGTGTGTGTTAGAGTGTGTTAGTGTGTGTGCGAGTGAGTGAGCGAGCATGTGTGAGTGAGTGAGTGACTGTGTGTGTGAGAGTGTGTGTGTGAGTGAGAGTGTGTGTGTGAGTGTGTGTACCTGCCGGAGGTGGTGAGGATGATGATGGCTCCAGCGCAGCATTTGAAGGACGACTCGACGGCTCCGATGGCCGTGACCTCTGTGGGGTCGGAGCTCAGCGGGGTCAAACGGCGCAGCTCTTCAAACAGCTGCTGATGAAAGATGGCCGCCTCGGCCTCACGACAGATCTGACACACACACAGACAGAGAGTGAGACGGCGGTGACGTCCATTCAGGGGTCAGAGGTCACGCTGTCACACGTACCGAGTGCATCATGGCAACAGCTTCTACAGGGAAGTGTCCTTTGGCAGTTTCTGCAGACAGCATGACGCAGTCGGCTCCGTCCAGCACCGCATTGGCCACATCGCTGCTCTCTGCACGGGTGGGACGTGTGTGATGGACCATACTCTCCAGCATCTGAACACACACACACACACACACACACACTGAATCAGGTCATGTGTGTGTGTCGATGCAGCGCTGCAACACACTCAACATCAGCTGTCAGAAATACCTGTTCTTGGAAACTGGGACGTATGAAGGAAATTTAAAAAACTGATTTCTATACTTCATGGAAAAACTACAGTATGTAAAAAAGTATGAAATCCCTATAATCACAAATGAATAGAAAGGTCATGTAAATTCTTTCTTTAAGTTTAAAACTTAAAGAACATTCAGTTACAGAAACTTAGGGAATTTATATAATTGTAACTATTTTATTTATATAATTAACTAATTTTAAATGTTATTTTAATGAAATATTATTTTAAATAGAATTGATATCATTTTAATTACATATTTTAGGTATATTTAGATATATTATTATACATATTAAATACATCAGATTTAAATTATCCTTATACATTTATTTATAAGTTAAATATAGAATAAAATAAATTTACATATTATATTTACACATATATACATTTATAATATTTATATAAATATTAAATTAAATTTCCAATAGTTTCTAAACTAGTAGCAGAAATATCCTGAAGGCCTTTGAAAATTGTCTTTGTCAATGAAAATTTAATTTTATTTAATTTTAAATTAAATATTATAAATATTAAATAAAAATAAGTATTATAAAAAACAATTTATAATATATTTTGTCCAATCTGTAGTCACATTTTCAAAACTCTAAACACGATTAGCACAACATCCGTCTGTTCTGACCTTTGCGATCACACGCGCTCTGTGTAAAGGAAGCACATCTTATGAGATAGGATATTTTTCAATGAGCTCAGAATATGTTGGAGCAGCAAATCCTCCAGTTTGATCTTGTCAGTCATCTCTCCTCTCAACCCGTGATCATCATGAGAATCATGGATCATTCTTATCTTTTTTACAGATGCTTAAACACAGCATGACAGAAATGAAGACCTAATGTTCCAAACTTTAAATACAGTGTAAAGCCTCTACTTCTGCAACAACAGCAGCTCAAAAGTATTGAAAGAAATCTCTATATATAAAATATTGTAACAACTGATAAGCATTTTTAAGTAACAGATCACTGAAATATTTAGAAATGTTGAAGCTGTTTCCATTACATTACAGTTTTTTACAATAATTTTTGCACTAATAACAGAACATTCATGTCATTTTTCAAAACTCTAGACACTTTTTCCAAATGCTTGGATACAATACACATGAACCAAAGATCTGTTGTTCACTGAACTAAAATCACCAGTTCAAAATGACACAACTTAACATCAAAGCATTACTATTTCAAAATGCAACGCACACATTACATCTGAATTGAGTGTCTGTTAATTTCATTACAAAGATCTAACCTGTTGTGAGTTGATTGTTTCATCAATAATTTTCAAATACTCTTCTCCAGGCCATGGATGATGTGTGCAATGACATCACAGGAGACCAATGTCAGGCCTATTTTTGCCATGCCAGAAGATTTTTTTCCAAGATTTTAGCTAATGAAAACATCCATCATGATGTGGCCAAAAACCAGTGGCCAAATTCAAAAGACAGGGTTGATAAAAACATAGAAGTGCAGTGAGTGACATTTTACTGTAGGCCTACTGTAGTTTTTTCTTATTTTTTTTTCTCATCTAATTTTTTTCTTATTTCAAGTTTTTTGAAAAACCTGCTGTGAGTTGTTTATTTCATCAATAATTTTCAAATTTTGTTTAATGATTCCAGTGTCTGTACTTTTCTCTCTAGTCTATTACAATGGTGTATGAATGTGTAGAACCATAATGAAAGATGCATCATGTGTTTTGAACAGCTATATTTAATGATTGTACTAAAAACTACACCGTGAAACTATGGGTATCTTGTGTGTGGGTGATCTAAAGTAATGTTCCTATGATATTTCATAATAAATGAGTTTTTTTGAACCAATGCTTCTGCAAATGAAAGGCTTCTTTAAAGATATAAACGCAATATGCAAAGTTTTGAACATTGGACTGCCTGTGTTACAAATCATGACTGTTTTGTGTCTAGAGTTTTGAAAAATTACATGAAGGTTCTGTTATTAAACACAGAATTACAGAGAGAGAGAAAAATAATGCCTGGGAGAGGGAGAGGAATAGTTGTAGGAGGTAGAGAAGTAGTTGGATCAGAAAAAGGGAGAAGAGGTATGGGAGAGAAGTGAGAATGTGTGTTGGACTGTGCATTTTTATGTTGGTTTGTTTGTTTGTTTTTTCCCCACACATGGAACCTATGAAAGCTTATTTCTGCCATGGAATATAAAGGGTAAGGGTAATTGTGACTTTCTCTCACAATTCTGACTTTTTTCTTGCAATTGTGAATTTACAGTATCTCACAATTCTGATAAAGTCTTAATTGCAAGACGTAAACTTGCAATTCCAATAACAGAAGTCCGAATTGTGAGATAAAAAGGTCACAGTTACTGTTTTTACTTTTTTATTCTGTGACAGAAACAAGCTTGCATAGTAACCAAAGGTCATGTACTGTATGTTGGCATTTTTGTTGATCACTGGCATCAGCTACCATGGGGGGTCACCATTGAAAGCAATTTCAATCAAGGTTCCAACTGAATTTCTGCATAGGGGACCCTATTTTTTTCTATTGTACATTCTATAAAGTAATGACTCATTCAGTTTTAGATAGTATGTTGCCAAGAATGAACACATTCAACACTTACAAATGTAAAATGGGTTTCAGTTGAAGGTACCCTGAAGGCTAAATTACAAAAAACTATGGATTTTTATATTGTCTATTATATGCAGGTAGAACTGAAACATGACAAGTAATGCAGTTTTTGTAAAGCCATCAACTGTTAGTATTTTGACAGTCACTGTGCTATGATTGACTATATGTTTCTGTTGGATAGAAACTAGTGCTAATGTTTTGACCGAATGTCTCGATTTTGAATCGGGTTTGCTGTGTTTTGATAGAGCAATTTGAAATGTAGAGTTTGTATTTATTTAACAAAATGCGGTTTTGGCCAGAAAATTAACTATTGGGCTAATTGTGTGATGTAGGTGCGTTGCTGTGTTAAGAGTTTAGAAAAAGTACTTTAAGTATTGGTAAATGCTTGTTAGCAATTGAAAAAAACTGTAAATTAAATTGCCACTAAATGGTTGAATGGCTGAGAAGTGCTGATCTAATAAGCGCACACTTTTGATTTGCATGAACAAAATTCTCATATGTTTAATTGTTGAAGCTGATCATCAGAAACACGTATGACGCACCTGTGTGGCACAGATCACAGGTTTTCCTGCAGAATTACAGCGTCCGATCATCATCTTCTGCGCAATGAAGACTTTCTCTGCCGGGATCTCGATGCCCAGGTCACCGCGGGCCACCATGATGCCATCGCTCTCCTTCAGAATCTCCTCGAATCTACAGTGAGAAATTACGAGATGTGAGGAAACAGAGAACAAGAGTGTGTGGAACCATGTTGAAAGCGTGTGGAAACATGTGGAAGCTTGTGGAAGCGTGTTGACGTGTGGAAATGTGTGCAAAAGTGGTGAAGCATGTTGAAGTGAGTGGAAGCGTGTGGAAATGTGTGGAAGCGTGTTGAAGCGTGTTGAAGCATGTGGAAATGTGTTGAAACGTGTGGAAACGTGTGAAAGCGTGTGGAAATGTGTGGAAACGTGT
This sequence comes from Sinocyclocheilus anshuiensis, assembly GCF_001515605.1. Classification (NCBI taxonomy): domain Eukaryota; kingdom Metazoa; phylum Chordata; class Actinopteri; order Cypriniformes; family Cyprinidae; genus Sinocyclocheilus; species Sinocyclocheilus anshuiensis. Next base: position 38,545 of record NW_015544454.1, on the reverse strand, counting down.
GGAAATGTGTGGAAACGTGTGGAAATGTGTGGAAACGTGTGGAAGTGTGTGGAAGCATATTGAAGTGTGTGGAAGCGTGTGGAAATGTGTGGAAGCGTGTGGAAACGTGTTGAAGCATGTGGAAATGTGTGGAAACGTGTGGAAGCGTGTTGAAGTGTGTGGAAGTGTGTTGAAGTGAGTGGAAGCGTGTGGAAACGTGTGGAAGTGTGTAGAAGCGTGTGGAAATGTGTGGCTGCGAGTTGAAACGTGTGGAAGTGTGTAGAAGCGTGTGGAAATGTGTGGCTGCGAGTTGAAACGTGTGGAAGTGTGTTGGAGTGAGTGGAAGCGTGTGGAAATGTGTGGAAACGTGTGGAAGTGTGTAGAAGCGTGTGGAAGTGTGTTGAAGTGAGTGGAAGCGTGTGGAAACGTGTGGAAACGTGTGGAAGTGTCTGGAAGCGTGTTGCGGAGTTTGGAAGCATGTTGAAGCATGTGGAAACGTGTGGAAGCGTGTGGAAACATGTGAAAGCGTGTGGAAGCGTGTGGAAATGTGTGGAAGTGTGTGGAAATGTGTTGAAGCGAGTGGAAGCGTGTTGAAGTGTGTGGAAGCGTGCTGAAGTGTGTGGAAATGTGTGCAAGAGTGTTAAAGCATGTGGAAGCGAGTGGAAACGTGGAAGCGTGTGGAAATGTGTGTAAACGTGTGGATGCATGTGGAAATGTGTTGAAGCGAGTGGAAGCGTGTTGAAGTGTGTGGAAGCGTGCTGAAGTGTGTGGAAATGTGTGCAAGAGTGTTAAAGCATGTGGAAGCGAGTGGAAACGTGGAAGCGTGTGGAAATGTGTGTAAACGTGTGGATGCATGTGGAAATGTGTGGAAGCGCGTTGAAGCGTGTGGAAACATGTGGAAGAGTGTTGAAGTGTGTGGAAGCGTGTTGAAGTGTGTGGAAGCGTGTGGAAACATGTGGAAGAGTGTGGAAGCGTGTTGAAGTGTGTGGAAGCGTGTGGAAACATGTGGAAGAGTGTGGAAGCGTGTTGAAGTGTGTTGAAGCGTGTGGAAACATGTGGAAGAGTGTGGAAGCGTGTTGAAGTGTGTGGAAGCGTGTGGAAACATGTGGAAGCGTGTTGAAGCGTGTGGAAGCATGTGGAAACGTGTGGAAGAGTGTGGAAGCGTATTGAAGAGTGTGGAAGCGTGTTGAATAGTGTGGAAGCGTGTTGAAGTGTGTTGAAGCATGTGGAAGCATGTTCAAGTGTTTGGAAGAACGTTGAAGCATGTGGAAACATGTGGAAGTGTTTGGAAGCGTGAGAGCCTCACTTCTGAACACCCTGTCTGCTCTCCACTTTGCTGATGATTTTGATATTCTGGCCTTTGGCTCCCAGCGCCTCCCTCACGGCCCTCACATCCTCGGCCGAGCGGATGAAGGAGGCGAAGATGATGTCCACGTCCTGCTCCACACCGAACAGCAGGTCGGATCGGTCGCGGTCGCTCACCGCCGGCAGGTTCACCAGCTCCGCCCCCGGCAGATTAACTCCTTTACGACTACCCAGAATGCCACCGTTCTCAACACGAGTCTCCACCCACGTCTCACCTGACAAAAGAACAGTTCAGGAAACAAGAAATGCTTTATGCATCAGGGTGAAGAAAATGATCCATTTATGACCAAATAATCTGATGCATCATGAAATCTGCTTATGATTTAGTTTGATTTCATTATCCTTGTACGACTTGTTTTAAATCTGAAGACATGAATGTAGCTGGAAGAAGAATCAAACACATTTTAATTTATGCTGGTTTTAAACTTCATTGTCATGAAATGCAAAAAATCTCTGAAAAATATATATTTTTTAATCTCTATGTACGGTGATTGTGAGCTGATGTTTGTTTGCTTTACCAATCTCCAGGACTTTGAGAGCAAGGAGCCCGTCATCAATGAATACCCTGCTTCCTTTCTTGAGCACACGGGGCAGGCTGGGATAATCCATCCAGATCACCGACCCGTCCGTCTTATCACGATCCGCCTCTGCCATCACCACCCGAACCAACGCTCCTCGCTCCAGCATCACCTCAGCGTCTGCAGACTGTCTCAGACACACACACACACACACACACTGAGAGTCTGACTCACTGTCACACACACACTCCTCTACTCAGGTCAGTCGTACCCCTTTAACCAGGCCGGTGCGGATCTCCGGTCCTTTGGTGTCCAGAGCGATGGCCACAGGCCTGTAGTACAGCGGGTCAGATGTCAACGTCTCCACCGCCTCACGGATGTTACGGATCGTCTCTCCATGATACTAGAAGAGACACGTGTGAGATGCTGAACGTGTGTCATACCGAGTGCACACACACACACACACACACACACACCTCATGAGAGCCGTGAGAGAAGTTCAGTCTGGCGATGTTCATACCGCCCTTCACCATCTCCTGCAGTTTGGTGACGGAGCAGGAGGCGGGGCCTTTTTTTGAAATTATAAAATATAAAAAAATATTCAAAAGAGATTTTCCTGTAGCTCAAACAGTAGCAACACCAAGGTCATGGGTTCGATTCCCAGGGAAAGCATGAACTGATTCAGAGTAAATATGTACCTCAAATGAAATAATTATTGTATTGTGGCAATGCAGTGACTGACCGATGGTGCAGATGATGCTGGTGTTGCGCGCAGTGATTGGCTCCTGATCGATGTCCAGCAGACAAAGATGCTCCAGAAACGTGTCAGCCATCGATGCGTCCAACTGCTGCTTCTGAATGAAGGAGTCCGGCAGAGCCATGACTTCTGAGTAACGTCTGATACGAGCTGAGACAGACAGACAGAGAGTGAGAGATGGATAGAGAGACAGACAGACGGATGAAGAGACAAACAGATAGAGAGACAGACAGACAGAGAGTGAGAGATGGATAGATAGAGAGACAGACAGATGGACGAACAGACAGACAGATAGAGAGACAGACAGACAGATTGACAGATGGATGGACAGAGATAGAGAGAGAGAGAGAGATGAACAGACATGGAAATCAGACAGACAGACAGAGAGTGAGAGATGGATAGATGGATAGATAGAGAGACAGACAGATGGATGAACAGACAGACAGATAGAGAGACAGACAGATTGACAGATGGATGGACAGACAGAGAGTGAGAGAGAGAGATGGATAGAGAGACAGAGAGATGTTCGAACAGACAGACAGACAGATAGAGAGACAGACAGACAGACAGATGGACGGACGGATGGACAGACAGACAGATGGACAGACGGATGGACAGACAGACGAATGGACAGACAGATGGACGGACAGACAGACGGGCACACAGACAGACAGACAGACAGATAGAGAGACAGACAGACAGATGGATGGATGGACGGACGGATGGACAGACAGATGGACAGACAGACAGATAGAGAGGCAGACAGATGGATGGATGGATGGATGGATGGATGGATGGACGGACAGATGGACAGACAGATGGACAGAGAGACGAATGGACAGACAGAGAGACAGACATATAGAGAGACAGACAGACAGACAGACAGATGGATGGATGGACGGACGGATGGACAGACAGATGGACAGACAGACAGATAGATAGAGAGGCAGACAGATGGATGGATGGATGGATGGATGGATGGATGGATGGATGGACGGACAGATGGACAGACAGATGGACAGAGAGACGAATGGACAGACAGAGAGACAGACATATAGAGAGACAGACAGACAGACAGACAGACAGATGGATGGATGGACGGATAGACAGAAAGATGGATGGACAGACAGATGGACAGGCAGATGAATGGACAGACAGACAGACAGATGGATGGATGGATGGATGGACAGACAGACAGACAGATAGATGGATGGACATACAGACAGACAGACAGACAGATCGACGGACAGATGGACAGACAGACGGATGGACGGACATAGAGAGAGAGATGAACAGACACGGAAATCAGACAGACAGACAGAGAGTAAGAGAGAGATGGATAGAGAGACAGAGAGATGTTCGAACAGACAGACAGATAGATAGAGAGACAGACAGACAGACAGATGGACGGATGGATGGACAGACAGATGGACGGACAGACAGATGGGCACACAGACAGACAGACAGATGGATGGACGGACGGATGGATAAATAGACAGACAGACAGACAGATAGATAGATAGACAGACAACAAGACAGACAGATAGATAGATAGATAGATAGACAGAGACAAAAAGACAGACAGATAGATAGATAGAGAGACAGACAGACAGACAGATAGATGGATAGACAGATAGATAGATAGATAGACAGACAGACAGATAGACAGACAAACAGACAGATAGATAGAC
>NW_015544454.1:25288-33768 GCF_001515605.1 Sinocyclocheilus anshuiensis | reverse complement strand
GGACAGACGGACGGACAGACAGACAGACAGATAGAGAGACAGACAGACAGATGGATGGACGGACAGATGGATAGACAGATGGACAGACAGACAGACAGATAGAGAGACAGACAGACAGATGGATGGACGGACAGATGGACAGACAGATGGACAGACAGACAGACAGATAGAGAGACAGACAGACAGATGGATGGACGGACAGATGGACAGACAGATGGACAGACAGACAGACAGATAGAGAGACAGACAGACAGATGGATGGACGGACAGATGGACAGACAGATGGACAGACAGACAGACAGATAGAGAGACAGACAGACAGATGGATGGACGGACAGATGGACAGACAGATGGACAGACAGACAGACAGATAGAGAGACAGACAGACAGATGGATGGACGGACAGATGGACAGACAGATGGACAGACAGACAGACAGATAGAGAGACAGACAGACAGATGGATGGATGGACGGACAGACAGACAGAGAGTGAGAGAAAGATGGAAAGAGAGACAGACAGAGAGATGTTCGAACAGACAGACAGAAAGATAGAGAGACAGACAGACAGACAGATAGATAGAGAGACAGACAGACAGATGAATGGACGGACGGATGGACAGACAGATGGACAGACAGACAGACAGACAGATAGAGAGACAGACAGACAGATGGATGGACGGACGGACGGACAGACAGACAGACAGACAGACAGACAGACAGACAGACAGACAGACAGACAGACAGACAGACAGACAGACAGACAGACAGACAGACAGACAGACAGACAGACAGACAGACAGACAGACAGACAGACAGACAGACAGACAGACAGACAGACAGACAGATAGAGAGACAGACAGATAGCGAGACAGACAGACAGATGGACAAACAGACAGACAGATAGAGAGACAGACAGACAGATGGATGGACGGATGGATGGACAGACGAATGGACAGACAGACAGATAGAGACAGACAAAAAGACAGAGACAGAATCAGATTCATGTTCTTTCCATCAGAAGTATCACACAATGAGATGAACATTTTGACTAAATATTAAACATTCAATCATTTATTTTACCACACGTCTCTCTGAAATACTAATATTTGTGTCTACTGACTGTATAAACTGTATAACTGATGGTCGTCTCCATTGTCTCTGTGTCTCTCATGTCATGACACACTCAGAATAAACTCATCCACACTCGAATCAGTCTTTCATGTGATCTGCAGGCTGATCTGATCAATAGTTTGCAGTGAGTCAGTGATGACGACGGTCTCTCTTCATGACTTCACTGGATGAAGATATCTGTGATGTTTTGTGATGAACAGATTTGTCAAGCACGAGCAAATGAAAAGAAGAAAACAAAAGAACAGAGAGAAGAGAGAAAGAGTGAAAATAGAGCAGACGAGTGTGTTTGATGTGAAAGTGACGAAACAAGATCCTGCAAAACACTGAAGAGAGAAACACATCTGACTGACATCTGCTGAGATTCTGTTCATGGAGAGAAAAACTCATGAAGAGAAAAGGAAGGTCACAACACAAAGAGACCGACAGAGACGGAGACGATGAATGAACAGAGTCAGTTCTGGATAAAAGAAATCCATGAGTCAGTACAGCAGAGAGCTGAAGAAGAGTTCACTGCAGGTCACCGCAAACACACACTGGCACAAACACATGATCACACGTCACTGTGACAGACAGATGCATCAGCCAATGACAAACAGGCATGTGTGGGAGGAGTCAGGAGTGAGTGACAGCTAATGGGGGTGTGGTTTTTAAATATGTCATTTTGAGTTTGTATGCACACACACACACACTCACGAACACACACACACACTCACGAACACACACACACACACACACACACACGCGCACGCGCACACACACACACACACACGCACACACACTTACGCGCACGCACACACACACACACACACTAGATGTAAATACAACATCATACTGACAGAGATTCAGTTCAATTGTGATTCTGCTCTGCACTAAATGATGATCGTCCATGAAGTCTGCCTTAAGTTTAATTAGATGTACACATAATTCATAATTACTGTACAAGAGCAAGGAACTGAGCAAGGAACAATTTATAGAAAACTACAAATATTCACCTGTATTTTAATTAGAAATGTGCATAAAACAGTGCAAAAGTCCAAAATTGATCTTAACATCAAATATATATTTTAATTCAATATTAAACTCATTTTAAAATACCAATTTTATCATTTTATTAATTATAATCTTAAATATTTTAAAATAAAAATAAAATAAAATATTTAAATAATTTTAGAATCAAAATGACATGCAATGTCTTTTAATATATCATTTTTACTGTACTGATTGACAATTAAGTGGTTAACAGGTTTCACTATAGCAGTTTTACATGTTTATTCCATTAAAATGACTAACTAACACTTCTACAGTTGAGATCAAGACTCTGTCAAAGCATCAGCTGAGCAAAGATCCATCATGACATGAAGCTTTTACACAGAATCCTTCATCAGGTCTAGAGGAGCAGGTCTCTGAAGACTGAGTTCAGCTCAGCATCAATCATCAGTTCTGATGTGTGCTCATACTCACCTCCCATCCTGACAGATCCACTGCGCTCGAGTCACTGCACACTCTCACTGTCTCTCACACGCGCTTTATCCTCCCTCAGTCTCACATTCAGATCCGGGCGTTCAGGTCTAGTTCAGGTCAGTGTTTATTTGCACATCAGCCCAGATTCTAAAAATGACCATCCAGACTTTGTCCTTACTAAAGATATCCACACAGAAACAAACAAATCTGACTGTTCACTGAACACAAACACCTTCTGCTGAGACAAGCATCTGCTCCATCAATCACAAAGAGATCATAAAATGATCAAAAACCTTCTCAGCCGAGGAATTAAAAATATAAACGTCTCTTCCTGCACTGAACAAAATTTGATCTGAATAACGACTCGGATGTCTTCTGTAGAGCTGCTTTACAGCTGAAACTGAATTTGTTTCATAATCGATGATACAACACTGACACTGTCACTGAGGATTTGGCACAAAGGGATTGGGACATGTCTTCTAATAATTACTGAATTCAGGTTTTTGAAAATGCGACAGATGTATAAATTCACCTAGCCATGCCGTCTGCATTTAGAATTCTGAAGAGCTCAGTGAATTTACGATCTCTGTTTTTTCAATACTTTTAACAATTTTCCTAAACTCTTAACACACAATCTTTCCTAGAAGAGTGGAAGCTGTTATAGCTGCAACGGTGGACCGACTCTATATCGACTTCCGTCTTTCCGTATTTTCACTGTTATTCAGTAGGAGGCGCTGTTACACATCTTCTGACAGAGTAATGAATCTTTGGATCAAAACACGGGCGAAGAAGAAGCAGAATCATGTGTAATCAGATGCATATGTAAAATAACACGATCATAAAGCATTAAACAGCATGTAAATCAAAACTGCCTAAAGTTACTGAATGAAATGTTGACTCAAGAAGTGGTTTAGGACTGTTTTTGGGGGTGTTGATGGAAGCGGTCTGCTGCATCTATGTTTTGATCATCCTTCTGAATCCAAATCCAGACGTAGTCTTTTACAAAAACATGATTTTCTCAGCTTTTTGTTCCAAATGTTACTTTTTTCATGAAATTTACCCACATTTAAGTGTTGATTTAAAAAGAATGCATGAAGCTAGAATAAAACAGTTTCTTTCCTTTAAAAGCAGAGTTTCTGTTCTTTCTTCGGACATATTGCATGTTCAGATAATATTCTGGGGGCCATGAAAATTTTGTGAAAATGATCAATAAGCGGCTGGCAACTTTGTTTTGAAAAAGCTGGCGGGGAAAGTGTTAAAAACGTCCAAAAATCATTCTGTCATCATTTACTCTTCCTCAAGCCGATCCAAACCAGACTCTTTCCTGTGGAACACAAAAGATGATATTTTGAAGGATGTTGACTTTGACTTCCATTATATTTTTTGTCCGTACAATGACAACCCAAACTGTTTGGTTCCCAACATTCTTCAAAATATCTTCTTTTATGTTCCACAGAAGAAAGTCATGGAGTTTTGGGAGGAACATGAGGGCGATGAAAATGATGAGTTTTCATTTCTGCTTGTACTGTTTGTGCTGAAGGTCTTTATCTCTGTCAGAGGCGTATCTGTACAGAGCAACAGTAATAAAGCCGGTGTGCTTGCAGTGACTAAAGGCAGGTAGTAAATCAGTAGCTAGTGGACAAACAAACCTTTGTGCAGAAAGAGTCGCTTTGAGACCAAAACACTGGAGACCAAAGCACCACACAGATTCTCTGGAATAAAAACAATAATGTGGTTTTACTTTGGCGTTTTACCCTTACTAAAATGATTAGCTAAACTAACTGAGATATATCAGACTAACTAACTGAGATCTGGAGGAGCATCACTGCACTGATGTAGTTTTTATGACTGAATTCACTCGTTCATGGACCCTGAGACAAATATCTGAACTCTGGACAGGCGAGGAACAGTTATGTAAGAAGTTCTTCCAGGAGAGTTTTATTTTAGTCTCAGTGTCCGACTATCAACATTTAACCCGTATTTGATGTTTACCGAGGCAGACAGGTGTCTTACCTGAGTGTGTCCTGCTGCTGAAGGAGTCTCCAGCCTGAGCTCAAGACTTCTGGAGATATGCTGATCTTCTGCAGCGCCACCTAGAGGACTCAGACTGATGACACATGAGTCAAGGACAAAGTTTGATTCATCTGAACACTGAGGGACGGACTAAACACACACACACGCACGCACGCACACACACTCACACACACTCACTCTATGTGCTATTGCCCTACACCAACCCTACCCCTAAACCTACCCCTTACAGGAAACTTTGTGCATTTTTACTTTCTCAGAAAACTCATTCTGTATGATTTATAAGCTTGTTTCCTTACGGGGACCTCAAAAATGTCCCCACAAGGTCAAAATTTACTAGTGTTACTATCCTTGTGGGGACATTTGGTCCCCATAACGTGATAAATACCAGGTACACACACACACACACACTCACTCTCACACATTCTTCAAAACATTTATTCATAATCAAACAAACGAGAAGCACTTTCATAATCAGAATCAGAAGAATCTTTTTATCACTTCATTTATTGACTTGATATTATATTGATCACACAGACCGGCGTCAGATATTGAGTGCAAATCTCCTCTAGATCTAGTACAGCAACACCAGGATCAAGGATTCAGGTTCTGGCAATAAAAGCATCAGCCAAATCCATAGATGTTAATGTTTTAAACTGAAAGAGCCGAGTGTGACTGATCAGAACGTCCAAATGAAAGTGCTGCTGATGGTGTCAGTCCGTCTCACACAGCAGTGACTGATTGATACTGATTGATTGATTAAATCAGCATGAAACAGAAGAGTGAAGGCAAATGTGGCATCTTTCTCTCTCTCTCTGACCAATGTAATCAATCTCTCCATATTTTTTTTCCTTTGGTAAAGTCTGAGAAATGCAATGGTAGCCGCCAGCATGTGTGAAACAACTTCAATCCCATTGGCCCACGTAGCCCGTGACGTCACAGGCAGGCGCCTGGAAGTATAAAGTATGAAGTGCCTGCCGAACACGTCACCAGCTTGGTTGTCTGAAGGAGACGTGAAAACAGGCAAGCCGTAGGCATGGCGAGGGGATGCAGCATCTCATTCTTTCTCGGGGAACCATGGTTACATGCATAACCCGAGACGTTCCCCTTCTAGGGAACTCGCACAGTGTCCTCTGGTGGACACTATGGGGAACGGATTGTCCACTCAGCCATGCTGCGGCGAATGCCTGTTCGCCTGGTGAGAGAGCACCAAGAAAAGAGACAGACATACACCGAACCTTCCCTCAGAAAGCGGGCAAGCCACTGATGCCTTGGGCCACTAAAATAACTCGGAAAAATGGGGAACCCAGCCAATCAGGAGGGACACTCCATTAACCAAGCTAAGGACACAGCTATGGAAGATGGACAAATGTGAACGGAGCTTTCTTGTTGGAAATTCTCACCGAATGTGCTTGCTCCTCACCAAGACATGTAACGCATAGGTCGAGTGTGTCCTCGGGTGTCAGAAACTTCAGACACGGAGACACACACTTTCTAAAACGCTCACTTGCCTTGGATTCTCCACATGCACAGACAAACAAACGGCTCCTGAAGACAACTAAAGTTAGTGATGTGTTCGGCAGGCGCCCGCCTGTGACGTCACGGACTACGTGAGCCAATGGGATTGGAGTTGTTTCAACAGTGCTTTAGGCGGCAGTCCCCATAGTGTCCACTAGAGGACGCAGCGCGAGTTCCCTAGAAGGGGAACCAGTTTTTTCATGCATTACTCAGTTTTGAAATTTTTGGCCTTTCATAAAGCGTTTTTTTCAGACTAGAGGAAAGAAAACATCAAAAATGCACAATTAAGTGTTTCTTTTATTGCTCTTTATCTATTTGCATCTGTAGATTTCAATCTCTTACACACACCAAACTTTACAGTTTTATTCCTCTCTATATTGAGAAGGTTTGTTCATATTTCACTCACACTGATTTATACAACATTTTACTCCTAAAACATGGTGAAAATGTGTTTGTTTTCTGTCTATTGACAGTATTTTCTGATTTATGGAGTGATAAAAGAGAAATCCAAAATCCCCTCTGGAAAAACCTTTAACTCTGATATGACGACAACATCAGACAAGAATTATGAACCTGCTTTATCCAATGTTCAGATTTATTATATTTTTTGGTGCATATTTAATTAGACAATGCCTCATTTGCATATTAAAAACATAACATTTCAGAAAACTTTTAATGTTTGTAATAAAAAACGTTTACAATTCTTAATGTGATTTGTTATTTTTTTTACCCTATTCAACTTAAAATAATGATGAGCACAGATAAATAATTTATAGTAAAAACTGCAATATTCCAAAAATAATAATAACAGTAGTGATTTATAGTGAGCGTGTGGTGAAGGTGATTCTGGGAGGAGATTCGGGCTGCAGAATGAGAGTGTATTTGGTGTTCAGCTCTTCTGTGGATGAGACCGTCAGTCTGAAGTTCCTCAGAATCTACAGAAGCACACACACACACACACACACACACACACACACACACACTTGTTTTTCCAGTGCTAACGAATGCTGATGAATGACCTGCCTTCGGACTCCGTTCACTCTGCATGTCTTAAACAGGAAGTCGTGCGACGCGTGCTTTCCTGTCCGAACGGAAAATTGTACGAGTTATTTTTCTCCTCTAATGTAAATAGGCTTAAATAATAAGCAACAGAGGCTTTGCGTGCTTTAAAGGCGCTCGTTCAAGACCGAACGCACAAGTTCAGAGGCATTAGAGCCACTCGCTGTTACAGTGTTAGTGGCTTGATGAACGTGAATCTGCGTGCGACTGAGCGGACGTGGAAATATTCAAACACTCACTCACTCACAAACACACACACACACACACACACACACACACACACACACACACAGACACAGACACAGTCTGATCATCATCATCATCATCATCATCAGGTAACATGATTTACTCAAGCAGAACATGCTCCTGGATCCCTGTTGGACCTGAAACAACATTATCAACCCTGTCAATCAGTTTTAGTGTTAGTGTTAGTGTTAGTGTTAGGTTAAGTTAGGGTTAGATTAGCGTTAGTCTCAGCCTTGATGACTATAAACAGCTCAATCTGATGTGTTTTTTAGCTCCCAGGAGTCAAAGTGCAGCAGTTTCAGCAGTTCACCTGGAAAGCTGTTTGTAAAATATTCATACATTGGTCCATTATATAGTACAATAAAAAAATGGTTTGGGATTTACCAATTTTCAGAAATTGCTGGTAAATTTCACAAATTATTTCAAAGAAACACCAAGGACCACATTGAACACAATTAAATATGAAATTTTGAAGTAGAAAGACTGAAATAGTATTTCCTTGTAAAACATACTCCCATCATGTGTTTTATTTACAGTGTATTTTTTGCATTGTATAATCTAATATCGTTTTATTATCATTGAGATACTGTTACAGTTTTTGTTTATATTATGAATTAGACTATGAATATTATTAATGACATTTTATTTTTAGATTTTCAGTTTTCACTTTAATTTTACTTACATTTTTTATTAATTTTGTTGTGTTTTTGCCATTTTTTTAATATGTCTGTATTATTTGTTAATTACTTTTAGTTTATTTAGTTTTAGTTATTTTGGAACTATTTTGGAAGTTAACCTAAACAAAAATGAGAAATATTGTCTTGGCTACTAGCTGAAATAAAATACATGTTTTAAATATATATTAAATTTATTTCAGTTAACATTTACTTTTTTTAAATACTGAAAATGTTAAGTAACACTATACACTATTAACTAGTTAACTTATTAACATGCATATTAAAAGCACTAGTACTTAAAAAGCACATATTAATGCATGACCATATTCTACATCCCTTAACCCCAAAAATAACTAC
>NW_015544454.1:16459-21459 GCF_001515605.1 Sinocyclocheilus anshuiensis | reverse complement strand
AAATAAAATGAATGTTAACTAAAATAAATTATTTAAAAAAAAAAAACTAAAACTTATTTCATTTCAGCTAGTTTCCATTTTACTTAGCTTAACTTGATGTATTAAACTAAAACTAAAAATGAAACAAAATTACTATTCTTTATACTTCACTATATATGTTCATTAAAAAAAAGAAAAAAGAAGACAGTAACTGCGACTTTTTATCTCACAATTTGGACTTTTTTTCCACGTGATTGCAAGAAAAAAGCCTGAATTATGAGATACAAACTCATTTTCATCTTCATTTTAGTTAAAAATAAAACAACTAAATAATAATACTAAATAATACTTATCTATTAATTCATTTAGAAAGTATAATGCATTAAAACACACAACAAACAAACCTTCAAATATTATTATGCATTTTAACTTTTGTTACAATTATTAAAGATATAATGCATCACAACGTACATTATGAATACCTTTATAATGCATTATACATAAAGGCTTTAAGTGTTACCAATCTAAAAATCAAATCTAATTCAAAATATTTCCAAAAACTATAATAGCATTTTCACTGCTTTTCCTAAAACAATTTATTTCTTGATTTTTACTGCATTTATTACAAAACTGATTAATTTACCTTTTTATCACTTTAAGCTGCTTTGAATCAATCTCTATTGCATAAAGCACTACAGAAATAAATTGACTTGACTAGAAGCACAGGAGATTAAGGAGGAAACTTTATATCGGCGACTCTATGTTACGTGTCTGACTCTTTACTGATGCGTTTATGATGCTCTCTCTCTCAGCTCTCACCTCAGCGTCTCCTTGATGGTCCCCTTCAGCAGCGGCGCCCCCTGCAGGGCCTTCTGGGGGCTTCCTGATGCCTGTTGCCATGACGACAGCACCTGCGCTCGCACCCGCTCCTGCACCTCAGGGTTACGCGCCATCTCGAAGAGAGCGAACTGCAGCGGCACGGCGGTCTGACGGACACACGGAGTCACCGGTTCAGTTCACACAGTCTGATGTGATGCTACGCTGGACTTCATATTCATACAGACCTCGTTCATTAGTTTAAATGAAACACAGACAAACATTTATTTCCTAATGTCACCGATGAATCACTTACAATATGAAAACATCAATTAATGAAATAGAGCTAGTTTTAATGTTGACTTTAACAATTTCTTTTTACAAAAGAGTAATGCAGTTGTGCTTATAAGTTTACACATCATTCCTTGCACAAGCTGAAAAATTAAAGAGGGATCATAAAAATAACTATTTGTTTTTTAGTTTTTTTAAATACATCGATACATACAATTCAGCCTTTTTTTTATATGTATTTATATTTCGCAATTCTGACTTTTCACAATTGCAAGAAAAAAGTATGAATTGTAAGGGAAAAAAATCCAAATTGTGAGATAAAAAGTCACAATTACATTTTTTAATCTGCATATAGTTTTTTATATTTTTAATCAGTTTTTATTTTTTATATTTTCCGTTTTCATTTTCAAATTTTAGCAATTTTGTTGTGTTTTTTTTGGTCATTTTTGGTATGACAAAAATAAATATGTCTATATAGTTTATATTAATTTTTATTTTTTAGTTCTATTAGTACATCAAGTTCACCTAAGTAACCTAAATGAAAATGAATATTTCCTTGGCAATATATATTATATATATAATTTTATTTCAGTTAAAGTTTAGTTAGTGTAGTTGTAGTAAGTGTGATGGTTTGTTGTGTGAGTTTGTACCGTATCGACTCCGCCGGCCATCAGTTCAGTGATGTTGGCTTTGATCAGCTCTGATGATAACTGTCCCGCCTCCATCAGCTGACCCAGCACACCCAGGAACCGCCCATCAGAGGCTCCGCCCACCGCCGTCTGCAGACGCTGGTACCCGCGCTGGATACGCGCCTCCGCTGCAAACACACACACACACACACACACACACTCACAGAACAGAACTCATGCTGCAGGAGAGCGTGTGTGTGTGTGTGTGTGTGTGTGTGTGTGTGTGTGTGAGAGTGTGTGTGAGTGTGTGTGTGTGTGTGTGTGTGTGTGTGTGTGAGAGTGTGTGTGAGTGTGTGTGTGTGTGTGTGTGTGTGTGTGTGTGAGAGTGTGTGTGAGTGTGTGTGTGTGTGTGTGTGTGTGTGTGTGTGAGAGTGTGTGTGAGTGTGTGTGTGTGTGTGTGTGTGTGTGTGTGTGAGAGTGTGTGTGAGTGTGTGTGTGTGTGTGTGTGTGTGTGTGTGTGAGAGTGTGTGTGAGTGTGTGTGTGTGTGTGTGTGTGTGTGTGTGTGAGAGTGTGTGTGAGTGTGTGTGTGTGTGTGTGTGTGTGTGTGTGTGAGAGTGTGTGTGAGTGTGTGTGTGTGTGTGTGTGTGTGTGTGTGTGAGAGTGTGTGTGAGTGTGTGTGTGTGTGTGTGTGTGTGTGTGTGTGAGAGTGTGTGTGAGTGTGTGTGTGTGTGTGTGTGTGTGTGTGTGTGAGAGTGTGTGTGAGTGTGTGTGTGTGTGTGTGTGTGTGTGTGTGTGAGAGTGTGTGTGAGTGTGTGTGTGTGTGTGTGTGTGTGTGTGTGTGAGAGTGTGTGTGAGTGTGTGTGTGTGTGTGTGTGTGTGTGTGTGTGAGAGTGTGTGTGAGTGTGTGTGTGTGTGTGTGAGTGTGTGAGTGTGAGTGTGTGTGTGTGTGAGATGCACCGTGGCTGAAGATGTGGTCCCATGCAGTGGCGTGCTGTGTCCAGAGGGGGGCGCGCAGGGCCAGCAGCAGCCGCGGCGGCAGGTACAGCAGCGGCGGCGTCGTGGCTAACATGCGCTCAACGGCCCAGATGAAGCGCTCCGCCTCTTCAGACGGAGATGACGAGAACAGGCCAATCCGCTCGCCGTACAGAACATGACAGCTCGCTGGAGACACATTATTGATCTGATTGTGAACCATTCAGACATTTCTAATAATTTTTGGACCTAGTAATGTCATAACTGGAGAGGGTGGGGTTTTGAGGAGAGAAAGAGGGTAGGGTTTTTGAGAGAGGGCGGGGTTTTGGGAAGAGGGTGGGGTTTGGAGATAAGGTGGAGTTTTGGAGAGAGGGCATGTGATTGCACCATTAACCAGAGCATGATAACAGAATATACAAAATTATTCTCAACTCAACAACACAACACTGACCTTCCAGGGCAAAGCGGAAGAGGTCAGGACTGGGGTCAAGGGTCATACTACGCTGACCCGTCTCCCCCACACCCTCCGTCTCCACCCGGTATCGCAGCGAACGGCAGAAATCCTGCGCGACGTCATCCAGCAGCGGAAGGAAGCGCCGTACGGCTGAAGTGACCATCACCTCCCTGTTCAACAGCAGCCTGTCGGCACGCCACTCCGTCCCGTTCCTGCAGCAACGTTATTACAGTACAGAGAGATGCACAAGCACACTTTACAGCAAAACATCTGACTGAAGTTTGCTGAACAGATTGAGACTGCAGAAATAATGAAGAAAAGTGATGACAGAGATCCTGCAGCGTTTGAGATCTGATGAAGTGGTGTTTTTGGGTTCACTGCATCACAGTAACACATGTGTCTCACACTCACACTCACACACACACACACACACACACACACACACACACACACACACTGACTTTAGGAAGACGCCCTTGCTGTGTCTGCGCGTCTCTCTGTGTGTGGCCCAGGGCTGCAGCGTCATGCGGCGTGGATGGAGACCCTCGGATCGGAACACCTCCCCGATGTCCATCGGCAGCATGATGTTCACGCTGCTCTGAGAGCCCAGATACTCCCTGAAACACACAATCTGAGTTCAGCTGCACGCTTTTTTCATTTGATTTAAATATTTGGAAATGAACTCTGGAAGGTGAATATAAAATATTGACTTTTTAATGCTTAAATTGTGTGTGAAATGTTTCCAATTTAAATTTTTACAGCTTAACAACCATGTTGCATTTTAGGAAAATAATGCATTAAAATACAAGAACTATTAATGCTATGTATTTTTCATGCCTTTTTGTTTCAAAGGCATTTATCATTAATTAACTACCAAACAGTTTAATTATATTTAATGTCATTTTTAAAACTGAAAAAAGTTGTTTTTTAAGTTAAAAAATTAGTAATCTTTTTAAATAATCGTGATTGTGATTTTTGCCTGAATCAAGCAGCATTAGCTGCAAAATAAAGAACATTTCTTCAATGATTGCACAGTGTTTGTGATGAATCATCTATGATGTTCATTGTTTTCCAGTACAAATATCTAAAATATTTTAAATCAATATATATTTACTGGAGATGCAAAATGACATAAGAAGTCTTGTTTAAATGTTAAATAAAGAGTTTATGACAAGAACAAACATCCGCCAATGGTCTCAGAAAAAAATTGTTCAAAGGCAAAACAAGTTTATTTTTCTGACTCCACTGGCAGATATTTCTATATGACAGATCCAAGTTCAGTAAATGAGTGTTATTGATAATGCGGCTCTCTGTAGAGATGATGGTGATGGAGAACATCAGCTTTAGTGCATGAATTCATAACTCTCAAACCCGTTTGCTGTGGTGTTTGCACCTGTAGATGGGTCCGAGGCGTCTGAAGGTGCTCTCCATGTGCTTGTGAAGCAGGCTGAATCTCCCGTCCTTCCAGAAGCGCAGCAGGTTGATCCAGCCGCTGCTGCCGGTGTGAGGAATCTCCTGGAAGTCTCGCACTCCTCCGGTTCTCCTCTGCAGCGGCCGCTCCGTCGCCGCATCCTCACGGCCGCACGCGCCGACACACAGCGACCGGACGGCCGTGAAGAACACCGGCGGACGCACGCCTGAGGAGAGCATGCTGCCGCTCTTTGACTCGATCCGATCACTCTGGACCCCTTTAACACACTGTCTGTCTGTCCTCCAGCCCTTGCTCTCTCACTGTACCAATGAGTTACTGTCACATCAGAGCATAGTTCAAGAGAAGAACAACACATCAGCTGGATAAACACGCACGCACACACACATGCACACACACTCACACGCACGCACACACACATGCACACAC
>NW_015544454.1:14148-14540 GCF_001515605.1 Sinocyclocheilus anshuiensis | reverse complement strand
AATATCATATCATATTGCCATAAAGAGCAGATCAATCACTAGCCTGACAGCACACACACATCACCCAGACGTCTATCTGAAGCTCGTCTTCATCTGGAAGAGTGTCTACTCATCTGCATTATTGCTCTAAATGTCAGATGTTAGGAGAACACGTTTATGATGCAGAACGCATGTGAATCTCAAATAAGATGCTCGTACACAATAATATGCATGTGATGCTTTTATTCCTTAACACAGTTGGTGTTTGGTTTGCACACTGGGGAACTAAATATAAAAACATTATGGCATGACTTTTAATCATTCAGTCTTTGTTAAACTGCTTCGACATGGACAATATGATCAAAATCAAACTATTATACTGTATGCATATCCAGCATTTACATCTAATCACA
>NW_015544454.1:11500-14127 GCF_001515605.1 Sinocyclocheilus anshuiensis | reverse complement strand
ACACACACACACTCACACACACACACACACTCTCTCACACACACACACACACACACACACACACACACACAATCCAGTACATTAACTCTGTGTGTGTTTATTTCAAAAGTACACAAGTTTTCTTGTAGTTAGTCTGCTGTCATTATAATTAGCTTCATATAAAACTATCCAAGCCTATATGATCTCTTTCAGAGAACTACATAAACAAGTGACACTTTTACAACAATTATAAACCCACAAATCCCGATAAAATAAATTGAAAATAAAATAAAAAGTGTAAGAGAAATATGAGTTTCCTGATGTTTGTGTGAAGCATATGAGGTAATAAACACAAAACTATGTCAAAGCTCCCACTGCGGTGTTATTGTGCGACTGAGACATGCTTGTGCATTCATAAAACAACACAAAGCATCAGTGATGAGTGGCACACTGCGTGTGAAAGCGTCCGTCGGCGGTGTGTTTGAGCGTCACATGACCCTGCAGGGCTCCGTGTCGGTGCGTGGCGCGGGCGTTTGGCTCTGTTTCCCCGTGAAGATCCCGGCGCTGAGGCTGAGGCTCTGGAAGGCGCTGAGAAGTCCGAAGCTGTCGTCTTTAGCAGCGGCTTCGGGAACAACCATCTTCGCCAGATCTCGCGGGAGACACACTCTCCCCCCCACGGCACGCAGCTGCTCCGCGTCCTTGGCATTCTGGGACGGATTAAAGAGAGCAGACTAATGAGCCGGAGGACAAATCACAATCACATCTCATTACAATGATTTTGAACAACATACAGGGATTTATTCTCTGTGCAAAACTTTTATGCATTTGGCTGAGGCTTTAATTCAAAGTGTCTTGCATTGCATATAAGCTACACATGAAGGCTGTTTAATTGTTTAATTGAATAGATCAAATTTATTCACATGCAAACATGATTTATGAATGTTTTTAGGTGATTAGACAGTTTTCTGCAAGATTCCCTCAAACACAACACTCATGCAAGAAAGCCTCGGTTTATAATTAACTCACAGTGTAATTCCCCTTACAGAAAAACACGTGCAATTAAAACGTGGATTTGATATTCATGGTGTAAAAAACCAATGTGAAAAACACACGTTTACACCATCAAAATGTTCCAAAACCACATTTCACATGCATATTTTACATGTAATTTTAACATGTGATTCTTCTGGAAGAGTAACAATGATGTTTTGATCTCTCTGACATCATATCTGCGTGTTAATATGCTACACAAGTGTATCAGTTCTTGTGATGTCATCACCTAAGGTCCGTTCACACCAATAACGATAATAACTATAAAGATCTACAATCCCACGGACTCTAAGAGAATAGAGAGTTCATGCTACAAAGAGGACCTTGGCCAGCTGGTATTTCCTCCTGAAATGTGCTCTGATCGCAGCTCTCTCGGCGTTCTTCTGAGCATTCATCGCTTCACGCAGCTTCCTGAGGATGGAGTGAGAGAGCGTTACTGTTCACAGTGAATCAGTCAGACGTTCTGATTGTAACCTGAGCCTCTTTCTTCACATCACATGATGTTCTGAGGTCCTATCTGGTGACCCGTCTCACCTCTCTCTCTCCAGGTCGGCCTGATAGGATCGCAGCAGATGCGGGTCCGGCGCACCGGTCCTGCCCTTTGACCCGGGCCATTTGGACCCTCTCTTGGACCGCTGCTTCTCTCCGCTCACGCAGAACTTGAGCGTCTTTATGGGAGCCAGCAGAGACGTCTTCAGCACGGACTCCATGACGCTTACGATCAGATCTATAGCAGCACTATCTGTGTGTGTGGCTGGATCATCATCAGACGGTGCTTTAATCACACACACGGGGACAGATGGAGAGACTCAAATCTGCAAGGACAAGGACACAAACATCAATTATATTCACACACATCACGTGTGCTTCCAGTGTCCCAAAAATCAGCCAACATGGTCAGAAAAATCAGCTTCGTTCGAAGGGAAAAACAAGACCCAATTGGGAGACATTTGTTCTCGTTTTAACCATAAACTCACTTAATTTGAACACATTTCTCATTAAACAAGACTTCGTATCATTTTGCATCTCCAGTAAATGTGTCTTGATTTAAGGATGTTTAGATATTTGTACTGGAAAACAAGGCAAAAATCACTTTTTGTAACTAACTTGAAACATCAGTCAGTTCCACAGTTTAGAGTCATTAGATATTAATATATGAGCACAGAATGACTGATCTAGTAATGCACAGAGATGCATGACGAATTCAGATAAAGCGTTTACATACAGACTGTATTGTTCAGTGACCCTCGACTCTATCCAGTAACAGCCACCTGTGTCGCTCCAGTCACTCAGGGCCGATGAAACTCCACTAACAGCGGCACACTCAGAATATTCCTGTTCTTCTGGATCTGCTGTCGCTCTGCGCAGATCTCGGGTCGTGTGTGTGCAGGTCCAGATTACTACACTAAAG
The DNA here is from genome assembly GCF_001515605.1 of Sinocyclocheilus anshuiensis. Classification (NCBI taxonomy): domain Eukaryota; kingdom Metazoa; phylum Chordata; class Actinopteri; order Cypriniformes; family Cyprinidae; genus Sinocyclocheilus; species Sinocyclocheilus anshuiensis. The sequence goes on along the minus strand of NW_015544454.1, from coordinate 11,687 downwards.
ACTTTAATGAGGGGAATCTCATTAGACGCCACAGGAGCAGAAGCACGTGCAGCTCACACACACACACACACTCACACACTCACACACTCATACACTCATACACACTCACACACACACACTCACTCACTCACTCACACACTCTCACACACATACACACACACACAGACACACACACACACACATACAC
>NW_015544454.1:9875-11490 GCF_001515605.1 Sinocyclocheilus anshuiensis | reverse complement strand
ACACTCTCACACTCTCTCACACACACACACACACACACACACTCACTCACTCACTCACTCACTCACTCACTGACTCACACTCTCACACTCTCTCACACACACAGAGCCAGAAAAAACCCTTTCGATGTCATCAATACAGATCAAACTACAGCCAGTGTTTGTTCTACCTGTAAATACAATTATAATATAAACTGATAATCATAATAATAGTTTTTGTTCTACCCAAATAATAAAATAATTTTAAATAATTATAGTGTGTTATACTTGTAAATGTAATAGTTTAAATAATAATACTGTTTTTTTCTACTTGTAAATATAATAGTAATGATAAAATATTAAATAATAATAAGTGTTTGCTCTATCTGTAAATTAAAAAAAAAAAAAAAAATTATTAGCCAATGTTTAATGATACACATTAAGTTGTAGCATGAAAATTTTGTAGCATATGTGAGTGATTCACTCGCATTGTAGAGGGTTGACAGAGTCAAAATATAAATGTCATAACCACAATTTTTACATTTTTCAAATCATGATGACATTATAATTTAGCTCAGGAACAATCAAAAATTCTATTACCATAACATAACATAACATCACATCACATAACCATTAATGGAACACTTCTGGCTGTGGTGATTCTAACAACAAATGAACAATTTCATGAATAATGTAAAGCAACAGACGACATGAAACTGTCTCACTCTCAATGAAGACAGACGGAGAGACTCATCTGTGTCTTCAGATAACGAATCAGTGTTTGGCAGCAGGAGAGAAAAACTCAACCATGACCAATCACACAGAGAAAACATTTAATGAAGAATAAAATGACAGGAGGAGAGGAAGGTCACTGATGAAGAAAAAGAGCCCATCTGCAGTGTTATCAGTGACCCTGAAGAGGCCTTGATGAACTGACAGGTGAGGACACAATTCATTAAAGACAACAGAGAGAGTGTGTGTGTGTGTGTGTGTGTGTGTGTGAAAGAGAGAGAGAGCGAGAGAGAGAGTGTGTGTGTGAGCATCTGAGCAGCTTAAAAGATTGAGAGGAGATCAGTGACGACACGTGAAGCAGACAGACAGATGAACAGAGACACAGACAGCCAGCCAGACAGAGGTGTTGAATAATAGAGAATGGTCTGGGTTGAGGTCATTACTAATCACAAAGTCCTCACATAAACCAGAACACACACACTGAAAAACAAGACAAACAGCACTTTTTTGCAGTGCAGACTCAATTCTGTCTTCATTTTTAGTGACTCAAATGAACAAAAACAGCAACAAAACATGTTACAAATGTCTTTTTTATTCAGAAGACAATAAAATAAGAAAAGAGACCCGATCCATTCACCCTCAGACGATCTGAAGCATTAAAACATCACATATCAAAATTAATTCACACAAGCCAAACATCTGGGTTCAGTAAGATTTATAATGCTTAGCAAGGCTGCATCTATTTGATCAAAAATACAATAAAAACAGTAAAAATGTGAAATATTATTACAATTTGGAACAGCTGTTTTCTGTGTGAATATCTATTAAGCTGTAATGTATTTCTGTGATGCGCAGCTGTATTTTCAGCATCATTACTCCAGTCTTCAGTGTCACATGATCTTCAGAA
>NW_015544454.1:4304-8523 GCF_001515605.1 Sinocyclocheilus anshuiensis | reverse complement strand
TGTTATACTTGTAAATGTAATAGTTTAAATAATAATACTGTTTTTTTCTACTTGTAAATATAATAGTAATGATAAAATATTAAATAATAATAAGTGTTTGCTCTATCTGTAAATTAAAAAAAAAAAAAAAAAATTATTAGCCAATGTTTAATGATACACATTAAGTTGTAGCATGAAAATTTTGTAGCATATGTGAGTGATTCACTCGCATTGTAGAGGGTTGACAGAGTCAAAATATAAATGTCATAACCACAATTTTTACATTTTTCAAATCATGATGACATTATAATTTAGCTCAGGAACAATCAAAAATTCTATTACCATAACATAACATAACATCACATCACATAACCATTAATGGAACACTTCTGGCTGTGGTGATTCTAACAACAAATGAACAATTTCATGAATAATGTAAAGCAACAGACGACATGAAACTGTCTCACTCTCAATGAAGACAGACGGAGAGACTCATCTGTGTCTTCAGATAACGAATCAGTGTTTGGCAGCAGGAGAGAAAAACTCAACCATGACCAATAAAACATTTAAAACATTTAATGAAGAATAAAATGACAGGAGGAGAGGAAGGTCACTGATGAAGAAAAAGAGAGTGTTATCAGTGTTATCAGTGACCCTGAAGAGGCCTTGATGAACTGACAGGTGAGGACACAATTCATTAAAGACAACAGAGAGAGTGTGTGTGTGTGTGTGTGTGTGTGTGTGAAAGAGAGAGAGAGCGAGAGAGAGAGTGTGTGTGTGAGCATCTGAGCAGCTTAAAAGATTGAGAGGAGATCAGTGACGACACGTGAAGCAGACAGACAGATGAACAGAGACACAGACAGCCAGCCAGACAGAGGTGTTGAATAATAGAGAACGGTCTGGGTTGAGGTCATTACTAATCACAAAGTCCTCACATAAACCAGAACACACACACTGAAAAACAAGACAAACAGCACTTTTTTGCAGTGCAGACTCAATTCTGTCTTCATTTTTAGTGACTCAAATGAACAAAAACAGCAACAAAACATGTTACCAAAGAACTAAAAAAATAAAAAAAAAAAAAAAAAAAAAAAAATCACACAAGCCAAAGACTTTCAATTGTGATCTCTGCCTTGTGCTAATTTAGCTTTTCAATTAATTATAAAAAAGCGAAAGCGAAGCAGCTTCATTAGGAAGAAAAACAATGCGTTTACAAACGGAGGAAACGGATATGAGCGTTCAGACACACTAGTGTTCAAAGGTTTGGGATCAGTACGATTTATAATGTTACTGACACTCTCTTCTGCTCACCAAGGCTGCATTTATTTGCTCAAAAATACAGTAAAAACAGTAAAAATGCGAAATATTATTCTAATTTAAAACAGCTGTTTTCTATGTGAATATGTGTTAAACTGTAATTTATTTCTGTGATGCGCAGCTGTATTTTCAGCATCATTACTCCAGTCTTCAGTGTCACATGATCTTCAGAAATCAGATTTGAAGCTGATTTCAAACCTCACTCATGTGTGCAATGATATCCGATCAGTGTCAGATGAGTAAAAATTTACTTAATAAAAAACCACGCACAAACAAGAGTCCTTAAATCAAACATTGATATGATTATTGTTGGGTTGTGACTCACTAAAGCACATAATGATTATCCTCTGATGATGATGATGAAGAGCGCTGCAGGCTCAGACACACCTGTATCTGTGTTCAGAGAGAATAAATAAAGGCATGTCAGAGAAACTCTTCTCTTGGCTTTGTTTCAGACGATGTGCCACACCTGTCCCAGCGCTAAACAGGTCGAGTCGCCTCACATTTCATCAGCGTGCGGTGGTTTGTCTGCGTCTGCGTTTCCTTCCGCCGCGGCCGAGCCGTTCCTCTGGCCTCCACTCCAATCCTGCGGCCCGTCTGCGTCTGCAGGTTTGTGTTCGGATGCGGGCGGCAGAGGCTCTGAAGACATCGGATCATCTTCTACAGGATCCTCCAGGAGCGGAAGAGAGTCCACCTCATTCAGGATGCTTCTGGAAATCACTGAAATCAGAAACACTGCATCTTACAGAAGTCAAGGGCTTCTGAACAAGACTTAATAATACATTTCACACTGATATGATATCTGCACTCGGACCCGTATTACCGGTATCGGCACTGGTTGGGTGTTAGGTGGTCATACAAGCTTTTAATTCTAAACATGAAATTGTAAAAAATTATTTTAATTACTTTACATGTAAACTTTTAATATTACTTTATTTATTTTAACTAGGTTACTTCAAAGCTTTGAATTTTAGTTTTTAACTAGTGTAATTCTAAGCTTTTAATTTCATTTATTTTAACTAGTTTATTTCCAAACATTCAGTTTTATTTATTTTTATTTATAGTTTGATTCTAAATGTATGTTTATTCATTCTAACTAGTCTAATTCTAAACTTTTAAATGTATTTTTTATTTTAACTAGTTAAACTGTCATCTTTAATTATATTTTTAACTTGTTTAATTCTAAATTTATAATTGTATTTTGTATTTATTTTAACTAGTTAAATTCCAACATTTTAATTCTATTTTAACTTGTTTAATTCTAAATTTATAATTTTATTTTGTATTTATTTTAACTACTCTAATTCTAAACTTTAAATTTTTTATTTTTTTATTTTAACTAGTTTAATTCGGAACTTTTCATTTTATTTTATGTTTATCTGAACTAAAATTAAAATGAAACTGAACTTTTTAATATTATAGTAATATTATATGAATAGTTAGTATTTAAATAAAATGATTAGCTTACAGACTTAAAGGATTAGCTTATCCCAAAAATTATCTAAAACAACATGTAGAAATATGCACAGTATACGCTGTTGCTAAATTTCCAGGTATTATTGTTTGTTACCATGGCAACTGCAACAGCAATAACGCCCCTTAGCTGTTATAAATTCACTGTAAACCACAGCTTCACAGGGGTTATTGCTTTTATAAAACAGTTATTCCATATACGTAGTACGGTTTCACAAAATAAAACAGAGCAAATAAAGTGTAATGATATTAATAAAAACAGTATTCTTCCACCAAACAATGTAGCTCCTCAGAATCAGTTGTGGTTGCTACAAAGTGGTTGCCGAGCAACACACAAACGTAAACAAAGGTGTATGTTACTTTGTAGAGTAATTTACAACAGCTTCGAACGCGGCTCAGCCAATCAGAATCAAGCACCGGAACTCTCTGCTTTATAATGTTTGTTTACCAACACTGTTCTTTTGCGCTCAACAGGAGAAACTTTAGCGGTCATGTAAGGTTCAGTAGTGATGTTTAGTGAGCGCGTCTCACCGGCGGCCGGAGCGTAAGTGTCCTCCGCCGACGGAGAACGACGGCTGAACGGACTGTAACTGGGGAAGATGAGCAGAGCCAGAGAGAAGAGGAGGATCTGTGAGGAGCAAGAACACACTCGTGAGATCCACAGTCTGGTGCTTGTATTAATGATCTGAGCAGACAGAGATGGATCGGACCATGATGCACGTGCTCGTCTGTGCCGCTTTGGTGGCCGTTTGCTTGATCAAAGCCTGCAGTTTGTGCAGCTGAGCCACAAGAGTCCTGAAACACACACGATGACCACACAAACTACATGAAAATTACTCAATTCTGGATTATTTTTATTCTGCTGAATGAAACCCAGTGCGTTTCTGACTAACGCTGAGCTGCTGACGCCAGTGTCACACGTTCTCACTAAATATGATGCATTTCATTGTGTTTCTTCCTTTGAGAATCATTTGTGTGGTGATTAGTCTTATATTCTCCATTAAACAGCAGAAAAACACCACAAACACATGATTCCTGTCTGAATCTGATCAGTTCTCAGCCCATTTTCACACGTTATTTTATTTCTGATCCTGATTTCAAGGTCAGAATTATGATCCAGAGACAGTGCAGACATGAGCATGTTTTCTGATTTTACTGCATCCAAACAGACAGAGAAAAATCTTATTTTTGCATTAAATGGAGAATTTGAACATTTTTTCCACTCCTTAGACTGTAAATGGCACTTTTTGAGTAATACTTTTTGTTATTAAAACCAAAAATGTTGACATTTGACTGCTTTGATAAGTGCGTGTATAAAGCTGATATATACATATTATTTTTAATGCACTTATATATATATATATATATATGGATGTGTGTGTGTATAAAAATTTGGAAAATCATCTTTTTTTTTTTACTCCGCATCATCAAATGAGGTCATATCAGCAGG
>NW_015544454.1:0-4081 GCF_001515605.1 Sinocyclocheilus anshuiensis | reverse complement strand
CTCTCTCTCTCTCTCTCTCTCTCTCACTCTCTCTCACTCTCTCTCACTCTCTCTCACACACACACCTTCGTTAAGGGCAGGTTATTGGGCAGTGAGACTCCCTCCTGATCCAGCAGCTTCTGCTCCTCCTCTGTGAGCTGGAGTTCAGGATAAACCTGAGGAGAGTTAAATCATCAGCAGCAGCAGCTAAAGCCTCACCATTCACCTGAACGCAGAACAAACGTACCATAAAACCATCGGGGTTCTGAATGTTCTGCACGTGATGAGCAGAAACGTCCTCCACTTTGACAGACGACACCAGCTCGTTGACCACACACGAGTCGGCCAGCAGCATCTGAGAGCTCCACTCATCTGAACAGAAACACATGAGAACATCAATGACTGACAAACCTTTAGAGACAAGCCTTCTGTGAGCTCTGAAGATGGTAGTCAATGGTATACGCTCCCATCTGTTCATATCAATTCAACTTATTTTGAAATAATCATGTCTAATAGCAGAATTAGTGGGGGAAACTACATTTCCCATGATGCTGCTCACCCAGCTCGATGGAGATCACGTCCATCTGTGGCGTCTGCTGCTCCGAGGCTCCGCCCACACCACTGATGTCATACACCACCTGATAGACAGCGTTACCGAGGTTCTGCTCGTGGGCTCCGTCTAAGGACTGATCTTCAGACAGACCGCTGTCGCTCTCACACACCGCTGACGTGTACATCTCGTTCGGGTTCATGGCGTTCAGAACCTCCTCAGATTCACTATCATTCAAACTCTGGAACACAGAGAGAGACGCTTCAGGACAGCACTCAATCAGCAGATCATGGTGCTCGCAACACCAAGGTCATGGGTTTGATTCCCAGTGGATGCTCTGCAGTGAATGGGTGCCGTCAGAACGAGAGCTGATAAAAACATCACAATAATCCACAAGTAATCCACAGCACTCCAGTCCATCAGTTAACATCCGGAGAAGACAAAAGCTCAAACAAATCCAGCATTAACACGTTTTTAACTAAAACACGAGTCCATAATCCATAATAACGCTTCCTCCAGTGAAAAAGTGCATCTACTGTTGTCTCTCGCATCAAAATCCAGCCACATATTTGTTTAGAGCTGTTTAAACGCTGCTTGATCTGTGCAGATTTCTCTCCTGATTCACACTAGAACACTTTTTCACCGGAGGAAGCATTATTATGGATTATGAACCCATCTTAATGCTGGGTTTGTTTCAGCTTTTGTCTTCTCCAGATGTTAACTGATGGACTGGAGTGCTGTGGATTACTTGTGATGCTTACTTTTGATTTATTTATTCTTGTTGATTGAATGGTTGATGTCTAAAATATGTATATGTGGGAAAGCTGAAAAAACAGTCTTCACGCACTGATCAACCCAAAACAAAGGACTCAAGTTAAATCTCAACTGAAATAATAAGAATTCCTCTTGAGAAGTCACATTTACAGTGAGATTATACTGTATATTTGTGAGCAAGAGTACCAACATGTTTTAACATTGCTGTGATCAAAGCTGAATCTTCAGTGTCACACGATCTTCAGAAATCATTCTAATATGCTGCTGGAGAAGCATTTCTGATTATTATCAGTGTTGAAAACAGTTGTGCTGCTTCATATTTTTGTGGAAATCGTGATGCATTTTATTTTTCAGGATACTTTGATGGACAGAAAGTTCAAAAGAACAGCATTTATTTGAAATAGGAATCTTCTGTAACATTCTAAATGTCTTCACTGTCACTTTTGATCCGTTTAATGCATCCTTGCTGCATAGAAGTGCTCATTTCTTTCAGAGGAAGTGTAATCAGCGCCTGCTGTGTGTGTGTGTCTCAGATCTGATGGAGTCGGTCCTCAGGTCTATGCAGGCGTGTCGGCGGCTGCTGGTGGTGCTGAGCTCGGACTGTCTGTGCGAGAAGAGCATCAGTCTGCTGGAGTGTCGTCTGTGTTTGTACCTGCATCACACGTCGCGCGCACCCCTCATCACCGTGAGACGGCGCGCGCTCAGCGCCCCCTGCGGCGACATCGCGGAGCTGCGCAACTACTCCACCTGCGTGCGCTGGCACGGCGCGCGCTCCGAGCGGACGGACTCGCGCTTCTGGAAGCTGCTGCGGCTCGCGCTGCCTCTGCGACCGCTCGCGCTCGGGAAAAGACTCATCGATAGCACCTCCTCCCACTCGGACCTGGCGTCCGTGGCCACGCGCTACACGCAAGCGCAGACGGTCTCGCTCAGTCGGCGTAACAAAGGGGGGCGGGGCGGAACGAGGCACCTGGGGGTACGCGACAGAAGTAGAGAGAGACACACACACACACACACACACTCACACAGAGTTCAGCTCTAACTATTGCCCTATTCGGACAGTAACTCTTTCTATAAAAATATGCAAAGATAAATTTGCATGGCAAAAGGATTTACAATACAATACATCAATTCCATCTTGCAAAGTGGATGTGGATTCGGATGGCAATTAAATTATCACATGACCTTGGTGTATGTCAAAAGACAGTAGTTAATTTGGCCAGGCAGTTTTACACAGGTGCAGGGAGAAAATGTTGCAAATGTTGAAATGAGCTCACATCCTCATGAGAAACAATGCAGACATTCATAACTCATTTAACATCTGTAATTTGACCACTGCCATGCAAACACACACCTCAGTGACGTCAGCCGGAAAGGAAACGCAAACATTAAGACTAGGACGTGTATTAGGGAAGGGAACAGGGGTGTTTGGGTCTCACCTGCTCTCCAGACCGTCGATATACTCCTTCTTCCTCCTGCGACTGTCCTGCGCCGAGAGTTTATTCCGGATCTTCCGTCTCACTTTCTTCAGGATTCTCTCCTCAGTCTGTGAGACATCACACCGCTGACGTGTACATCTCGTTCGGGTTCATGGCGTTCAGAACCTCCTCAGATTCACTATCATTCAAACTCTGGAACACAGAGAGAGACGCTTCAGGACAGCACTCAATCAGCAGATCATGGTGCTCGCAACACCAAGGTCATGGGTTTGATTCCCAGTGGATGCTCTGCAGTGAATGGGTGCCGTCAGAACGAGAGCTGATAAAAACATCACAATAATCCACAAGTAATCCACAGCACTCCAGTCCATCAGTTAACATCCGGAGAAGACAAAAGCTCAAACAAATCCAGCATTAACACGTTTTTAACTAAAACACGAGTCCATAATCCATAATAACGCTTCCTCCAGTGAAAAAGTGCATCTACTGTTGTCTCTCGCATCAAAATCCAGCCACATATTTGTTTAGAGCTGTTTAAACGCTGCTTGATCTGTGCAGATTTCTCTCCTGATTCACACTAGAACACTTTTTCACCGGAGGAAGCATTATTATGGATTATGAACCCATCTTAATGCTGGGTTTGTTTCAGCTTTTGTCTTCTCCAGATGTTAACTGATGGACTGGAGTGCTGTGGATTACTTGTGATGTTTTTATCAGCTCTCGTTCTGACGGCACCCATTCACTGCAGAGCAACTGATGCAATGCTACATTTCTCAGAACCTGATGAAGAAACAAACTCATCCTGATCACAGATGGCCTGAAAGTGAGCACATTTTCAGCTAATGTTGATTATTGGTTGGATTATTCCTGTATTCACTCACACAGCGCGGCTCGACGCTCCACTCCTCCGTGTGTCGCTCCAGTCCAGCGTACAGTATTCCAGACTCTTCCAGGAGCAGGCCGCTCTCCAGAACCTCCTCAGCATCCTACAACAGACACAACACACATTCAAACACGTCAAGTTTAGCTGACGAAGTGAAGCAAAAGCCCACAGCCTTTAGTGACATGTACTGGAATTGATATCTACAAACACAAATAAATAAAATACAAAAAAACAAACACATAAAATGTGGATTTGGGATGTTTTCTTTCCACTACTCTGAAAAACAAAAACACTTTATGAAAAGCTAAATAACCCAGCATCTCCACACACACACACACACACACACACTCACACACTTCTCTGTCTCTCTCTGTGTCTGTGTCTCTCTCTCTGTGTCTCTCTCTCTCGGTGTGTCTCTCTCTCTCTCACACACACTCACACTCACTCTCACACACACAC
>NW_015544453.1:0-1022 GCF_001515605.1 Sinocyclocheilus anshuiensis | reverse complement strand
TTTCCACGACATTCTAATTTATTGAGATGCACCTGTATATTGAAGTGGTTTCTCGAGTTCTTTTATCAGTGTGGGAAAAATGGATTTTGTCATGTATATTATTAAGTTGTGATATCTTTTGCCAATAACTAGATCTTTTATCTTATTTTTAAACCGTTTAAACTGTTATGGACACAAATGATACCTCAAATAATTTAACTTGGAGAGAAGAAATGCAGCATTTGCATGTGATTTTTTTTTTTACTTTGGGTTTGCAGATCCGTTCTGGAGCTTGTGGTGACTTCGGGACGGATCCGCTCTGGAGTCATTTTGCTATCTGGGGTAGGCTACTTTCTGAACTTTCTGAATTATTATATGAAGAGTTCATTTGCAAAAACCGATAAACGCCACTTTAAAAAAAAACTAAACAAAAAGAGCTGATTGCCGTGCATTATTCTCCACATATCTGAACCCTAAACACGTTTAGTCAAAAAAGCCGGTTTTGTCCACTTTCAAGGCATCGCGAGTTCACGTTTTACTGCAGAAGCCGACAAGCGCCCTTGCTGTTTTTGAACAGAAGCCGATAAGTCAATTTTAGCGAATCAGCGCGCTGTATTCAGGTCAGGTGACAAGGTGACTTTCACGTTGAAAAGACTTGCTAGCTGAGAGGAGTTTCGTCAAAACTGACTAAAAGTGATCGAGGATGGATAATTTCGACGAACTCGATGAATCTGTGATATCTTCAGGGCGAAAAAGGAAAATAAAAGCTGAAACGTTTTCACGGAACCTTGCAAAAGCAACCCGTTAAAATGGTGAGGGAACAGCACCGTGTATTGCGTGTAATCACATCCATAGTTTATGATCACAACAACAACGTTTGTCAGGCATCTACATTGTCATCTGAGGAGATTACAAAGAGTGCTTTTTTTTTTTACTCTAAAACATGAAATGTGGAGTTATCTGCTTTTGCCAAAAAAAACGACTGCTGGAGTTATCTGCTTTTTACGGTGGCCGAGAGAGCTCAACGCGCTGCAACTTAAGAA
>NW_015544452.1:0-481 GCF_001515605.1 Sinocyclocheilus anshuiensis | reverse complement strand
GCAACACATCCCAGACAATATTTTTCCGGTTTTTGATTATTCGGATTATTCTCTAGTCGGAGATACAGCCGTGTTGTTCAAACGCACGTACAGACGCAGAAGAGGGAAACGCGCCGGCGCCCTGGTGAAGCTCCGCGCGCGGCTTTCGGACTGTGCTCCCAAGCATTCATCTCGCGAATGTCCGTTCCCTTCTTAACAAAACGGACAAACTTCTTCTCCTCACCCGCACCAACAAGGACTTTTCAAACTCTGCTGCACTGTGCTTCACTGAAACCTGGCTGAGTGAAGCCATTCCGGACAACGCGCTTCATCTGCCGGGCTACCAGCTGTTCAGAGCGGATCGCATCGCAGAGTTAACGGGGAAAACCAGAGGTGGTGGATTGTGTTTCTACATCAAAGAAAGTTGGTGTTCAGATGTAACAATGCTGAAAAAGGCATGCTGTCCTAACTTAGAGGCACTCATCATAAACTGTAAACCTTT
>NW_015544451.1:375-575 GCF_001515605.1 Sinocyclocheilus anshuiensis | reverse complement strand
TGTGTGGTTTTAACTGTTTATCATGATTTAAATGTATGCTACTATAAAAGACCAATGCTTAATAAAAAAATAAAAAATAAATAAAATAAAACCTTGGTCAGAATAAATTTAACCATATAAAACTGAGGTTGCTACAATTTTCTGTTTTTACAGATGTTACTGATTTTGATAATGAACCTCTGCATCCTAACTCAAATTCA
>NW_015544451.1:0-128 GCF_001515605.1 Sinocyclocheilus anshuiensis | reverse complement strand
AGTTTCACAAAACTGAAGTCAAACCATTCTGTTTTTGCTTCAAATTTCGAAATTATACAATCTAATTTAGGCAAGGCAATTTCATTTATATAGCACATTTCATACACAATGGTAATTCAAAGGGCTTT
>NW_015544450.1:360-909 GCF_001515605.1 Sinocyclocheilus anshuiensis | reverse complement strand
TTAAATATAATAAAAAATATTGAAAACATTTAAGGTAGCAACATAAATGTTTAGGGGTTGTAGTGTTTTCTTAGTTTTCTTAGATCTATGAAAAAAATAAAAGAAATACAGTGGTTACATGTATACTTCATCCGCAAGAAATTATTTGAAAAATAATTTAATATTGTAAATAAAGTGTAGCACATGATTGAGTCAAAAACTGCTCTACTGCTGTATAAGAGATTAAAAATGAAATACCTTACCTTCAGTGTACTGAGGCCGAAACAGTACGGTGTTCACGAGACTGCTGTTCAGAGAAGACAGCTGCCACAAGCAATTGTCCTAAATATGACAAATAATTATTCAGTTAAAGGCAAGTTCCACTATTGTTGTGAATTGTAGATTACAGACACATTCATTCCTTGATATTTGCATACTTTACAAGAAAGAAAGAAAACTTCTATACATATCTACTTGAGGCCTCAGGCATAAAACCAATTGAAAAGCAGCATTTCCTCTGTATTACAGTAGCGTTTCAACACAGCAAAGCAATAATTACTGCAAGACAAA
>NW_015544450.1:0-123 GCF_001515605.1 Sinocyclocheilus anshuiensis | reverse complement strand
AACACTGCAAAAGATTACAGTAAACAATTAATTATCAGTGGCACATAAAGATTGACTTTAAAACATACTGTGAGCTCATCTTGAGGACTTCTGGCATGTTCTTGAATTGTACCTCTGACTTTT
>NW_015544449.1:0-143 GCF_001515605.1 Sinocyclocheilus anshuiensis | reverse complement strand
ACCAAGAGCTTGTAACACTCCAAAGAGAAAGGAAAAATTGAAATCGCATCATATGACCCCTTTAATCAAAAAAGTGCATGATAAAATTAAATTAAATTCATTAAATTCAAGGCATTAATGTTTACCTACAAAACCACCACTGG
>NW_015544448.1:1135-1412 GCF_001515605.1 Sinocyclocheilus anshuiensis | reverse complement strand
AGGATCTATCGCTAAGAAAGTATGTTAATTCCACTTAGTGTAAATTGCCGCTGCCGTATTTTTCTTACCCTATTTGCAGATCATTTGCAAAATAAGAAAGATGCACTTAAATTATTATCATTATTTTATTTAAATTTTTTGCCCTTGGAATACCATGAAAATTATAGCTTATTAGTTCAATAACCTACTGTTCTGTCAGTTTTCACTTGTGTTATTATAACAGTGATAAGAATTAAACTTGTATTGACTCTGAAGTATGCAGACGTCTTTTTGTCGG
>NW_015544448.1:0-999 GCF_001515605.1 Sinocyclocheilus anshuiensis | reverse complement strand
CCACCACACCACACCACACCACACCATAAACCCACCAGCTAACATATAACACAATTCAGAAATAAAAATGCTATCTATTTTTTTTATTATTGAAATTATGATAATTAACATTAATGAATGACTGGCATACTTTTTTACACTATAATTAGTCATTTCTGGTTTATATGACAAATAGTAAATAATTTAGAAGAATTTTTACACATCTCTTTTAGAGGGACAGTTTATATCACTAACGTTAAATACCTACCATAATATCAGTCCATATAACACAATGCTCTGCTTAAAAGACTTGGAATGTAGTGCAGAGTGTGGACTGTTTTTATGGTGCCTTTCTATTGGTCCTTTAGAAATCATTCTAATATGCTTATTTTCTGCTCAAGAAATATTTCCGATGTATATATATGTATGTATAAATTAATACTTTTATTCAACAAGGTTGCATTAAATCGATTTAAGTGACAGTAAAGTTATTTATACTTATTACAAATTAATTATATTTCAAATAAATGCTGTTCTTTAACTTTGTATTCATCAAATAATCATGAAAAAGTTGAAGTATCACAGTTTCCACAAAAATATTAAGTGAAAACAGTTTTCAGTAGGCCTATTAATAATAATGAAAACCATTAGTAATAGCTTAACTGATCACAAATAATTACTGATAATAATTAGGCAGCAAAACAGCATATTAGTTTGATTTCTGAAGGAACATGTGACACTGAAGACTGTAGCAATGATGCTGAAAATTCAGCTGTGATCACAGAAATAAATTACATTTTAAAATATCTTTAATAGAAAACCACTATTTTGTATACAAAAATAGATACAGGGTGACACAGTCAGAATTCACTGAATGCTAAACGCCACACATAGACACGATGTAAATAAGATAGTTTGCAGTTCACAGAATCCTGAGATTGCGATAAATTGAAGTGAGTGACAGCTTTTTAGTGATGATTAGCGTTATATGAAAGCGCTATTTGCTCGCTTTCCAGGCTA
>NW_015544447.1:467-873 GCF_001515605.1 Sinocyclocheilus anshuiensis | reverse complement strand
GGCAGCTAAAGTCCGGGGCTCTGAGAACTGGCTCCGAGGTGAGGGACCCCTTCACTCTCTGGAAGGCCTCTTCCGCTGCTGGTGTCCACTGTATCTTCTCGGGCTGCCCCTTCCTGGTCAAGTCTGTCAGGGAGGCGGCTAAAGAGGAGAAGTTGGGGATGAAGCAGCGATAATACCCCGCCAACCCTAGAAAGGCTCGTACCTGGGTCTTGGTCTCGGGTCTCGGAGCAGAGCGTACCGCCTCCACCTTCTTCTCCTGCGGCCGAATGAGACCCCGTCCCACCTGGAAACCCAGGTACTTCGCCTCGGAGAGGGCAAGGTGGCATTTGCGAGGGTTGGAGGTGAGTCCAAAGGGAAGAGCGAAGTATGCACGCTGCGCTTCGCCCGTCAACAGGGGCCGGATGAA
>NW_015544447.1:0-200 GCF_001515605.1 Sinocyclocheilus anshuiensis | reverse complement strand
CGTTGAGATATACCGGGCCCTTCCCAGCCGGTCCAACAGCTCATCCACCCGAGGCATGGGGTATCCGTCGAACTCGGAGACCTCGTTGAGGCGGCGGAAGTCACTGCAGAAACGGAGGGTGCCGTCCGGTTTCGGGACCATCGCGATTGGGCTGCACCACAGGCTGCGTGATGGTTCTATCACCCCCAACTTCAGCATTT
>NW_015544446.1:1101-1325 GCF_001515605.1 Sinocyclocheilus anshuiensis | reverse complement strand
AGGGGTAAAAAGAGAGGCTGTGAAAGATGTCCACTGTCCCCCTGTGCTGATTGACACTGATCTCAAATCTGTATCTTCCTGCTTACGAAAGTTATTACAACAAGAAAGTTAATTTTGGACATTCAATTCCCTTTTCTACCAGTAGGGCTAAAATGGAATGTTGTAAAAAATGTCCATTGTCCCCCTCTATTGATTGACACTGGTCTCATGTCTCTGTTTTCCTG
>NW_015544446.1:0-397 GCF_001515605.1 Sinocyclocheilus anshuiensis | reverse complement strand
AGAGAGGCTGTGAAAGATGTCCACTGTCCCCCTGTACTGATTGACACTGGTCTCATATCTGTATCTTCCTGCTTACGAAATTATTACAAAAAGAAGTTTAATTTTGGACATGCAATTCCCTTTTCTACCAGTAGGGTTAAAATGGAAGGTTGTAAAAAATGTCCATTGTCCCCCTCTATTCATTGACACTTTTCTCATGCTTCTGTCTCCCTGATGTAAAAAGTTATTACTAAAAGAAGGTTAATTTTGGACATGCAATTCCCTTTTCTACCAGTAGGGGTAAAATGGAAGGTTGTAAAAAATGTCCATTGTCCCCCTCTATTCATAGACACTTTTCTCATGCTTCTGTCTGCCTGATGTAAAAAGTTATTACTAAAAGAAGGTTAATTTTGGACAT
>NW_015544445.1:0-975 GCF_001515605.1 Sinocyclocheilus anshuiensis | reverse complement strand
TATTTGACTTAAATAGCCTAATTAACAGATTAACAAAACGAAAGGCTATGCTGCTGAGTTTGGTTCATATGCTATTTGTGTAGCGTGGCGCTCTAAGTCCACGGAAAGGAAACCGAGATGACAGAAATAAAGTAAACATTGCAGTTTCGAATGATCTGTATGACCAAAGATGGAGTATTTTTTGTTGTTTGTTTCTGCTGTTCGATCGCACCAGCGCCTCACGCACACACATAGGCCTACAGCATTGCAAACATTGCAGCCTGTGCATGATCAGAATAAAATAGTCAACCAAACATATAGATACACTGGTTCATTTAAATAGTGCATACTGTGTACAATCCGTGTCATTCAGCCTGAGCTCGTGCCAAACACACATTTGCTCGTGTGACGAGGATGTTTAAGCGCGTTAAGTAAGCCTGGTTTACACAATAAATAATAGTTTAGCATTCAAATACATTGCAAATATGGACACATTTAATGGATTAATGCCGAATGAGAGAGGTAGGCTGCGCGAGAATGCCGTTTGCTTTCAGTGTCGCATTGAATTAGCCTAATTCACTTTGGCTTGTTTAGCAACTTATTGTTAGGGATCTGGAAGGAGGACCTAATTGTTTTTCATCACTCTCTCTCTCACACACACACACACACACACACACACACACACACACACACACACACAGAAGGAGGACCCAATTGCAGTGTGAGTAACAAGGGTTTGACAAAATAGATCAATACAAAAGGGTTGTGAGGTGCACAGGTGATACCACAACAGGAACACAGAAAACAGAGATAGCTAGGGAAGGCCACTGGAACAGCCTCAGACATCAACTGACAGAATACTATAGCAGCAGAGGTGGCAAGACCAGGCCGGTGGAGAGACCAGAGCAAGGCACCAGAGAGCGGAGCTCAGATACTTATGGACCATAAACACTGAAGCACCCCAGACACCAGGCAAGGGAACCAGTGGACAGGAAC
>NW_015544444.1:77863-83908 GCF_001515605.1 Sinocyclocheilus anshuiensis | reverse complement strand
CTTTCTTTCTTTCTTTCTTTCTTTCTTTCTTTCTTTTTTCTTTCTATCTATCATCTGACCATATCTATCTATCTATCTATCCTAGCGATATCTTAATCATGCTAGAAATCTATCTATCCTAGCGACATGGTAATCATGCTAGAAACATACAAACAACATGCTAGTAACTTGCTAATCATGCTATCATCTATTTATCATCTATCTATCTATCTATCTAGTCATTTGCTAATCATGCTAGAAACATGCTAGCGACATGCTAGTCACTTTGCTAATCATGCTAGCAAGATGCTAGTCACTTGTTAATCATGCTAGCAACATAATAGTAGCATGCTAATCATGCTAGAAACATGCTAGCAACATGCTTGTAACTTGCTAATCACGCTAGCAACATGCTAGTCACTTGCTAATCATGCTATAAACATGCTAGCAACATGCTAGTCACTTGCTAATAATGCTATAAACATGCTAGTGACATGCTAGTAACTTGCTAATCATGCTAACGACATGCTAGTCAATTGTTAATCATGCTAACAACATGATAGTCACGTTAATCATGCTAGCGTCATGCTAGTCACTTGCTAATCATGCTAGCAACATGCTATCTACATCTATCTATCTGTCTATCTATCATCTCTGACAGACTGTATTGAGACTGTACTAACTTTACTAACTCTAACGAGCTGCGCAAAAAATCGCGCGAATATGAACGTGGTTTTGTGCAGCTCGTCAGTGAACAACAGCTCTGTGTAGTTAATGCTGCTCAATGTGAAAGCCCGCAGGTGATGGAGATTTACCGCTGATTAGAGAACCGGCTTTACTGATAAGATGCGCGTTAAATATCGCATGCGATTTATCGTGCAGCCCTAGTATTGACAATATATTTTCTCAAGTTATCACACTTAACTGAATGTACGTGCAAGAGACACTTTATTACTTATCTATTTTCATATTGTGCATATAATAGCACTCACATAAGGACTCATAATTTACCTGAGAAGAGACACGTCCATCGTGTAACTGCATCATCTACACAAACCATTGTGCTTGTACCCCTAATGATCGCCTTGAGTTAAACCGCATTGTTTCAGTTACCTTCTGTGTCGTTGCCCACAACGCTTCAGTGACAGGACTTTGAAATATCAAACAGGGAAAAAAATAAAAGGCATGACTTATTTTGCATCCAGCTAGCCAACTCTGTTAAAGCTGTTGTCATAGCCTAGCCTTTTATTAGAATAGAAAATAGCAAGGGTCCATAGAAAAATACTGTACGTTTTTTTGCAGCGGGGCAGCTCAAGAATGCTGGACACACAAGTACTCTGGTTCTTTTGCCTGTCTATCTATCTATCTCTCTTCAGCAGACGATCTGAACAAGTTTTATTGCAGGTTTGAAAAAACACCATTTACACCTCCTGCAAGCCCCCTCTCCCCGCTCCAACACTCCAGATCAGTGAAGATGACGTGCGTCAGGTCTTCAGAAAGAACAAGAGAAGAAAAGGACCAGGCCCAGACGGTGTGACACCAGCCTGTCTGAAAACCTGTGCTGACCAGCTGGCTCCCATCTTCACACAGATCTCCCTCACATCCAGCACACTCCCTCTTTGAACTGTTGCCATCTGGTCGACGCTACAGAGCACTGAGCACCAGAACGACCAGACACAGGAACAGTTTCTTTCCTCAGGCAATACATCTCATGAACACTTAACAATAATCGTGGAACACACAACACCAGTATACATTATTTATTTAACAGACATACTTATTTACATTTCAAATTTGCACATATCATAGCTGTACATACAAAATTGTCTATATTATATATTGTGTTTTTGTTTTTTGTACATTGTCTATTTTGTCTATTATTCTTTCTATCTATCTATCATATGACTATATCTATCTATCTATCTATCTATCTGACTATTTCTATCTATCTATCTATCTATCTATCTATCTATCTATCTATATATCTATCTTACTATTTCTGTGTATCTATCTATCATCTGACTATCTATCTATCATGTGAATATTTATATCTATCTATCTGTCTATCTATCTATCTATAATCTGACTCTATCTATCTATCTATCTATCTATCTATCTATCTATCATCTGAATATTTATATCTATCTATCTATCTATAATCTGACTATCTATCTATCATCTATCTATTTAACTATCTATCTATCTATAATCTGACTATTTATATCTATCTATCTATCTATCTTCTGAATATTTCTATCTATCTATCTATCTATCTATCTATCTATCTCTTTCTCACTCACTTCCGGTGCGTGTGTGAGCGTGGGTAGGCAGAGTACTGTGAGTGCGAGTGGAGTGCTGTGAGTGAAACTTTTCTCTTTATCCCTCTCTTTGCTGTGTCTATCCTAAACTGCGTGTTTCTACTTGTTTTTTTTTTTTGCATTTTTCAGGCCGCGTGCTATCCGCTTTATTGAGGAAGCATGTCGGCCCCACGCATGCAGGGGTTAAGTTCACTTACGCGGCGCCACGCTGTAAAGGTGGCGTTCGCGGTGAGTGTGGAAGATTGTTGTTTGGCAGTTGGAGAGGTGGTGGAGCATGAGAGTGTGCTGTCCACCTCAAGAATGAACGGTGCCAATGTAGTTTTTCTTGACAGTATAGATAAAGCTAATAAAATAGTTGAGCACGGCATAGTTATCAGTGGTGAACTTGTCCCTGTTCTGCCCCTTTCTCTACCGGCTGAGCGAGTCACTTTGTCAAATGTCCCACCTTTTGTGAGCGATGATATTTTAACTCAGGCATTATCTAGATATGGTAAATTGGTTTCCCCGATCAAAAAGATCCCAATCAGCAGTGTGTCGCCTCTGTTGAAACATATTGTTTCTTTCAGGCGTTTCGCTTATATGATCACTAAGGATGACGCTGATCTGGACATGTCACTCAATTTTCGGACTGATGATTTTGATTGTTGTTTTTGTCACCACTGCAAAGATGAAATGTTTTGGCTGTAACAATTTTGGGCATTTAATTCGCAACTGTCCTTACAAAGTTGCAGCAAATGAAAGGAATGTAGTAAGCGAGAATGCTGAAAGTGGTGATGCGGCTGGTGTTGCCGGTGCAGCTGCGGTGATATCCCCGGGGGAAGGCTCAGTGGTGGCGGCTACAGGTCTATCCAGTGAGTCTGTGACTGCATCGACCTCGTCGCATCGGCCCTCGCGTTCGACTCACACTGAAACGCTTTCAGATGCTTATGTGAAGGATCTAGCATGTGTGGCACAATGTTCTGGAGACAATGGAGATGAGCAAAATGATAGAACTTCAGGAAGTACTTCAGCACAACTGAAAGAAATGTGTGAGGTGAATAACTGTCTTAGAATGGAAAATGAGCAATCTGTTTTTAAAATACCTCAAACAAGGAAGAAAAGTGACAAAGTACTTGATGCTAAAATAAGCAAAAAAAGTGAAATGCATAAGGATGAGGAGCAGGATACTGAGAGTGATGGTGAGTCTTCTGACTCCAGTGTGTCTCTCTCTCTCTCAATGTGAGTTTGCTGGCCGGAATTATGAGCTTGATGACATCAAGTTATTCCTCAGATCGACTAAAAATAAAAGAGGTGTGTGTGCAGGAATATTTTCCTGATCTAGAACAGTTTGTTGAAAAAGCCAAAGGCCTAATGGCAGAGGGTTCTTTCACGAACAAGGAAGTCTACCGTTTATAGAAAATTGTGAACTTTCTATTAGTTATGAGTGAAGTGCATTTAGCCACTTTGAATGTCAATGGTGCAAGAGATTCTAGAAAAAGAGCAACAATATATGAAGTAATTAAACAGAAAATATTGATGTTGCTTTTTTACAAGAAACCCACAGTGATGTGAAAAATGCTGTTGACTGGGTGAGAGAGTTTGATGGCACTGCTGTGCTAAGTCATAATACTTCAGTCAGTGGGGGAGTGGCCATTTTATTTGCAAAGAACTTTAGTCCTGTTTCTTACGTAGTTTATGAAATTGTTAAAGGTAGGCTCTTAAAAGTTCGAGCAGTTTTTGAAAATTATGTGTTTATTTTTATTTGTGTGTATGTTCCAACTGTACCCATTGAAAGATTCGTTTTTTTAGAGACACTGTGTTCGACTTTACAAAACTGTTGCCCTGAAGAGTTGTTGTTTCTAGGTGGTGATTTCAATTGTACTGAGCTCAATTTAGATAGGAATCATATTGAGCCTAATTTAGCTTCACGTAACCATCTTATTCATATTATTAAAAAATATGAATTATGTGATATTTGGAGATCTTTAAATGGCAGTGAAAGGCAGTACACTTGGGTTCACACACGTGATAATATTATATCTTTGGCCAGACTGGATAGATTTTATAGCTTTAATTTTCATCTCAACATTTTTATTAGGTGTTATATTACGCCGGTAAGTTTTCAGATCACAGTATGGTGCATTGTAATTTTATTCTAAGCTCAATTAAAGGGGTCATATGATGCGAACCCTATATATGTCCGCTTACACACTAAAGTGACAGATTGACCCCTTGACGCCCTCTGACCCCTCCTGACCGCTGCCCAAGCCACGCCCTCATCCCACAAACCCACTATTTGTCCACTTACCCACTAAAGTGACGGATTGACCTCTTGACCCCCTCTGACCACCGCCCCACCACCGACCATGCCCCCATCCCAAACGTGCCGGCGCGTTTTGTTGAATTTGTTTTGAAAGCCCCTAAAAGAACTTAAATTACTTAGTCAGTTTTGATCGTACAGATAAGAGCAATACATCAATCGAATCTGTAAAGGGTCTACTTTTATTTGTATACACACATAATAATAACAAAACTGTGTGCTTTTGTAAAAATAAAGAAAACAAACAGGGTGCACTGTCTGCCGCGTTGGTCTACGTGATCTTCATTTTGAAACGTGTCAATAAAATGAAATGAAACTCAGCGAATACTCGACACAAAGACATGAGAATCATTCAAAACTGTTGTGTCTACTTTTATTTGTGTAAACTCACAATAACAACAAAACTTTGTGCTTTTGTAAAATAAAGAAAACAAACAGGGTGCGTTCTCTGTCTTCACTGTCTCCGCGAATATCCATCTGAAACGTGTCACTAAAATGAAACTCAGCGAATACTTGATACAGAGACATGAGAGATATATCTATAGAAAGCTTGGAGTGTCTACTTTTAAATGAAGTAAGTCTTATCGAAAACAAATATTCTGTGATAAAGTAATCCGTATGAAACCAATGCGATGTCCAGTCTTTCCCGTCTGCCTTCATTATCTCTAATTCGACCATGCCCACGAGCCGATCGTGCTTTTGATATTACAATAGTCCACGTGAGACGCACGGCATGTAAACGCCCACATCATAGCAAACAAAGCAGCAAGACATTTCCTCAAGTTCATCTCGGCTACTTCGTTTCTGGAAGAAGACATGCTGAGAGGAATAAGCGGGTCAAGCGATTAGTCAACAGAAGAGACAGACGGCTGCACGTGAGTGTCCTGCATAATACTTGTTTATAGATCTGCTGTTGGAATTATTACTTGCTGCTAGGAAGGAATATTTCGTTTTCTGCCTATTTCTACGTTATATTTTTGTTTGCGTTTGTATTTTTGATTGCACTTTCTGGTAATTATAATAATTGCCCTCGGCTAAGAAGGAGCGCGTGTAATTTAATTGCTCCCTTCCTGCGTTTAAGTGCGAACTGTAGTTTCGATTTGAGGAATTGCCCTGCTATAGACTATTGGCTGTGCTAATTAGAAGGCGGCCACAGCGACCGTAGAGTATTTAAACTGCTTGGTCACTGTCATAACTTGGGTCAAGCGATTAGTCAACAGAAGAGACAGACGGCTGCACGTGAGTGTCCTGCATAATACTTGTTTATAGATCTGCTGTTGGAATTATTACTTGCTGCTAGGAAGGAATATTTCGTTTTCTGCCTATTTCTACGTTATATTTTTGTTTGCGTTTGTATTTTTGATTGCACTTTCTGGTAATTATAATAATTGCCCTCGGCTAAGAAGGAGCGCGTGTAATTTAATTGCTCCCTTCCTGCGTTTAAGTGCG
>NW_015544444.1:74781-77635 GCF_001515605.1 Sinocyclocheilus anshuiensis | reverse complement strand
TACTGAAATCTGTTTTGTACCTTTGTAATACACTGATAACCACCAAATGCAGGTGGTGATGAGAAAGTCACATGATTGCAACGAATTAGTCCACTGAAGGCGAGCGTAGTGAAGAACCCAAGTGCAGTTTATTCAAAACTTGCATATAGAACAGCCACAGACTCAGCACCCGCCTACTTCCACTCACTACTACGAATCTACATCCCCTTCAGAAGTCTGAGATCCGCTAGTGAGCGACGCCTCGTGGTACCATCACAGAGAGGCTCAAAATCACTTTCCAGAACATTCTCGTTCACCACTCCTGGCTGGTGGAACGATCTTCCCACCCCTATCCGGAATGCTGAATCCCTGACAATTTTCAAGCGACAGCTGAAAACCCATCTCTTTCGAAGCTACTTGACTTCATCATAAAAAAAAAAAAACTCTCTCTCTTTATTTATTCCTTCTCTTTCTAGCTTGTACTTATTTGAACAATGTCTAAGAACTTGGTATTACAACCACTTCCTGTGTCTGTTTGCCTCTTAAGAAGAATCGCTTTATGTATCACCCAATTGTAAGTCGCTTTGGATAAAAGCGTCTGCTAAATGACTAAATGTAAATGTAAATGTAAGACAGAATTTACCTCAAATGAAGACGCGCTGGGAGGAATACGCTTTGGATTTTCCTCAGAAGAACAAGGCAGCTTGATATCCAGTGGAGGATATCATTTACACGGGTAAGTCTTTTTTTATTAGCCTACTTGCATTAGTTGTTATTGTGTTACTGTGACATAACTTGTACATATTTTAGTAGTTAGACTTTTTTCGAACCATGATTCCTGACTAAATGTATAATCAAGTGAAACATTATGAAGATTCATTCACTGCATCTAATGTCTCACGAAGCCAGGATGTTTTTTTTTATGTTCTATAAAATAGACATCAACGATATAAAGTAATATGAGTTATAATGTTAATAATGTTAGAGCGTTGACGCGCTTGTTTTGCTTCTTTACATATAGGCTATACTTGCTGTATGCTTTGAGCACAATTTTCTGACTAATAAAAAAAAAGGTAAAATGCTGGCCGTGGTAGCTAAACGGCCCTAAACCGTTTCACATTCATTCTCAATGGTAGTGCAAGCCTTGTATTTACCTCAGAAGACGGGCTGAGAGGAAAAAGCCTTGTATTTACCTCAGAAGACGCGCTGAGGGGAAAAAGATTTATGTTTACCTCACAAACAGAACGCGAGCGCGGCTGGAGCCAGCAGAGAAGATCTTTCATGCCGAGTAAGTAATGTTTCTTATTTGCATTAGATAATGTGTTGTTGTGACATAAACTTGAACACATTTACTAGTTGGACTTTTCCCAAACTATAATTCCAGACTAAAATGCGTGAAATCGAGTGCAACATTTTGAAATATGATTGCAGATCCATTACATCTAAATGTTGTACGGCGTGAGGATGGTTTTATGTTCTATAATTAATACAGTATAAAACTTTACTATAGGCTCTGTTCACGAAGATCTTTATAACGCGCTTAACAATAATAATTTATTTTCCCAGATATAAAATGTTTTTGTATTGTATAATAGGCCTACAAAGCATGCTTGTATTTATGACTATAACTAAGCTTCTGTTCGCAAATATCTGCTCTGGTGTAAATGTTTTGAATGTGTTATACCTGGTCATTGGTGTTTGCGATCATCTCAGATGTAAATGTATAAAGTAAGCTGTAAATGAGTGACCCATTGACAGACATATATGCGCGTTCTTACTTTTCAGTGATGCAATTTATTATCAGCTATGCATCTTCTGGTAATTGCTAACAACTGTTTCAATTTTCATTTATGACTGTGGCCGCATCTTGCACAAGAAAGGCACGCGAGTGTCGTTCAGTTTTGAGTTCGTTGGAAAATCATACTGAGTAAGTGCACAGTATAGTAATTGTACTTTTATTATGCCTAGACTATATGGTAATATTATTTGTGGTTGATAGTGTTAAAATGTAGTTTCTTTATTATTGGCATTCTGTTTTCTCATGAAGTATGCATACTATGCTAAGGTACTGTGGGGAAAAAATGCTAACGATTGTTTATAAAATTATTTAGGACTGTGAACACCACTCTTGCCTTCACCTGCATCTCACACAGGAAGGGGACACTCGTTCAGTTTTCTACTCCATTCAGAATATTAAAGTAAGTGTGCATTCACTATTTTACAGATGGTACTTTCATTTGATTTATTTGCTGTATGATAAAATATGTTTGCTATGTGGTAAGTGTTCTTTGTTTCGATAAATTAGTACTAGTATCAGTGAACATCACAGCAATGTTAATAATATAGTTTGTGTAAAAAGCATGCTTACTTTTTTATTTCAGATGTTAGAATAACAGTGTAAAAGAACCTGTTGCAAAGAGAGCCAAAGGAAAGCAGCCCGCTCGGTCATGGAAAACAGTGACTGATGTTGACATGTTCCACAGGCTCTGAGATTCCTGCCTGCACAGGAACCTGGACCACAGCTAAGACCATGTTATGCACACACTCCCATGAGTCTCTTCAAAATGCTGTTCAAGTTTCCTGTCGCTGGATATTGCACCCATGACGTCTTGACTCTCGTGTTGTCACACACCTGACTGAAAGGCTTATTATGCAGCTCATTATGTGGGCCTTTGTCTTCTCAGGTGTGAATCACAGCATTATGCATGCCCATTCACGCCCCCTCGCATATACCTTTTCTACACAAAAGGTGTCTTAGAAAATTTAAATCAATATATTGTTTTCATTTTGAAGCAAAAACTCTAGACTTCAAGATCCAGTTCTCAATAGTCTTGTGAACAAATGTTCTGTATGTGTTTTATGGCCTTATTTCAGT
>NW_015544444.1:66636-70015 GCF_001515605.1 Sinocyclocheilus anshuiensis | reverse complement strand
GATTACAGTTTTATTAAACTTTAGCCATTAAAATGTTTATAAGCAACTGAAAAAAGCTCAAATGTCAAGGCATGTCAAAACTTCTCCAGGGCCCCAAAACACCCTGGGACCCCAGAGGGTTAAACCGATCCCATTCAATAAATTGCAATTGGGCTGTGTGTCCATTTGCAATTTATTGAATGGGATCGCTATAGTAGGTTCATGGGATGATTGTCCACCAATCTATTAAACTGAACCCATGCAATAAATTGCAAGTGGGATGTTTGTCCATTTGCAATTTATTGAGGAAACAAAACTGAATGTATCAAAGGAATTCCAGTCTGTAACCAAAATGTATAATATGGTGAATTTCACTGTTAAATGGTGTTGGTACAAGGAAACAAAATTGAATGTATCAAAACAGTTCCAGTCTGTAACCACTATACTGAATTTGCTTGAGAAAAATTGTACTCCTTATGAAGGTATTGATGTTGGGGACAACATCTGATATTGGGGTGGGGTGAGTAATGCAACGGGTATAACTATTAAGAGAAAGTATTATTGTTAGTAGCATTATTTCAGATTTAATATGTTATTAGTTCTTGTGACGTTATGATGCAGGACTGAAACACTCCAGCAGGGGGTGGGGAGAACATAGAGAGTTTATAGGCACACGAGTCACCCCTCTCCCACTCTAATAATTCAGAGATTGAGTGAAACACATCAAGTGTTCGTGTCTGTTCATTAACATATCTATGTCCCCCTTTTCAGGTAAACCGCTCAATTTTCTAATATCAATGTTTGTGTGAGTTTGAGTATAGGGTTGCATAATTGTGATGTAACTATGTTGTAAGAAGAAAAGAGATGAGATTGGGTCACACATGGTGAACATGAATAGCTTCCGATGCTATGCTACCGTTAGTACATTTCATGCATTGTACTGTTAATATATGAAGTTTGATGGTTATCTAACAGTTCGTATGATAAAAATAGTGTTTTATGCTGTAAAGATGAGTTTGCTGTGATACTGTTAGCCTTTAAATGTTGATTTATTCTTATTTTGAGTTTGTATCGTGGATGAGTAATTGTAAATGGGTCACGTACTGAATCAGCATTGATTTTCAGTGCTAAGTTACTGTTGTGCTGTTGTTAGGTTACCACCTAATTAACTTGATGATGTGTAAAGTGTTACCATATTGTGAAAACTAGAATGTTATGAGATTGATATGCACTTTAAGTACAGATTGAGTATGGATGACTTGTGAATACAGGTTGTAATGTAGAGTATTACATTCATTAAGATTTATAGATAAAATTATTTATTCTGCGTTTCCTTTATTTCAAATTGACTTACTTTGTCACCCCATAGGAAAGAGAAAACAAAAATTAGATCTCTTTAACATCTCAAATGTTTCTCCTAGACAGAAATTAGGTTACTTTAAGATCGAATGGAGATTTTTGCTTGAGTCTCCTGCTTCTCAAACTTGTCTCCTGAGACAAAAACTCTAACACTCTCACAATGGTCTCCTTTAAAGCTTTAAAAGAGATCTCAACAACATCACACACTGTGCTCAGATATTTCTCCTAGTCTAAAGACTTAGCTAGAGACTCTGGATCTCTCACATTTGTCTCCTTTAAAGCTTTAGAAGAGATCTCCACAACATCACACACTGTGCTCAGATTGTTCTCCTTAGCTAGAGACTCTGGATCTCTCATATTTGTCTCCTTTAAAGCTTTAGAAGATATCAACAACATTGCACACTGTGCTTAGATTGTTCTCCCTAGCTAAAGACTCTGGATCTCTCCAGCCTGGTCTCATGTTTATACGTAGGTATTAATTCGTAACATTTACAAGCACAAAACGTACACTTTTGTATGTTTTTATTCAATCATTTATTTATTGCAAAAATGTCAAAAGCAGTACCAAAAGTAATCCAAATAATGATGCGTTGCACCCGCAGCGGAATACAGTAGGTTTGTGTGATCCAGAGCAGAATTTATGTTGTTAATCGCTGAAAATATTATCCAGATAATTTTCCCGGATCCACTCCGTGAACTCGTGAAGGCACGTGCGCATTATTCAAACACACCTCACCAGAAACACGGTATGTCGCAATCTGTGACGAATGCAGGCAAGAGCCAATGAGCATTCGATTATCGTGCCGTAAAACCTGTCGTTTGAAGCGGCAACATTTGAATTCTTGGAAACGAGCTGGCAGCAGAAATCACACAACAAAACGAAATGTTATTATTTCATAAGTAAATGAGTAAACTATTTAATAATGCAATTGAAAACAAGGTAATTCATATGACAACTAAAAACTAATAAAATGAATGCCGCGATTTCAATATTCATAAGGATTCATTTTTAGGTGTCGTCAATACGTCAGTTTTGTACGTTTAAATGCTGAAAATACGTAAGTATTTGTACGTTTAGATGCTGAAAATACGTCAGTATTGTACGTTTTAGTGCCTGTAAAAACGTAAGTAAATGTACGTTTTATAGTACCACATTTTACGTAAAATACATACAAATTATCATGAGATCACGTTGATCTCTCACATTTGTCTCGTTTAAAGCTTTATATCTCAAAGATATCTAAAGATATCTCAACAACATTGCACACTGTGCTTAGATTTTTCTCTTTAGCTAAGTAATCTGGGGGTCTCATATTTGTCTCCTGTAAAGCTTTAGAAGAGATCTCAACAAATTTACAAAGTGTGCACCAAGTCAAGTATTTGAAAGGCACTAAATAAAGGGGGGGAAATCATAAATTTACAGTTAATGGCTATATTGAGAGAGAAATTACTCAGAAATAAGTATAATGTTACTTTTTATAGGACAATGTTTATGTATTTAGGCACATAATTTGTTGTTGGAAATAGTAATGTACCGGATGCCTTAATCAAAACTGATTTACAGGAAATGAAACACTGGAGCTTTATTTGCTGAAAGGCACATAAATGGCTTATGACTCAGTCTTGATTAGTAATTGTATATTTTGATTAATACATATTATATGAAATGTTTGAAATGTAGAAATGTTTGAGCTCATATTGAGGCATTTGACTTGGTGCACACTTTCAGGATCACTTCTGAAATTTAGAGGAGACAAATGTGAGAGCTCTCAAGTCTTTAGTATATGAGAAAAATCTGAGCACAGTATGTGATTTTGTTGAGATCTCTTCTAAACTTTTGAGGAGACAAATGTGAGAGATCCAGTCTTTAGTGTAGGAAAAAAATCTGAACACAGTGTGTGATGTTGTTGAGGTCTCTTCTAAAGCTTTAAAAGAGACAAATGTGAGAGATCCAGAGCCTATAGCCAAGGAGAAATATCCGAGCACAGTGTGTAAAGTTGTTGAGATCTCTTCTAAAGCTTTAAAGGAGACCATTGTGAGA
>NW_015544444.1:59171-65767 GCF_001515605.1 Sinocyclocheilus anshuiensis | reverse complement strand
GTTTAGATGCTGAAAATACGTCAGTATTGTACGTTTTAGTGCCTGTAAAAACGTAAGTAAATGTACGTTTTATAGTACCACATTTTACGTAAAATACATACAAATTATCATGAGATCACGTTGATCTCTCACATTTGTCTCGTTTAAAGCTTTATATCTCAAAGATATCTAAAGATATCTCAACAACATTGCACACTGTGCTTAGATTTTTCTCTTTAGCTAAGTAATCTGGGGGTCTCATATTTGTCTCCTGTAAAGCTTTAGAAGAGATCTCAACAAATTTACAAAGTGTGCACCAAGTCAAGTATTTGAAAGGCACTAAATAAAGGGGGGGAAATCATAAATTTACAGTTAATGGCTATATTGAGAGAGAAATTACTCAGAAATAAGTATAATTTTATAGGTTATAGGACAATGTTTATGTATTTAGGCACATAATTTGTTGTTGGAAATAGTAATGTACCTTAATCAAAAATCAAAACTGATTTACAGGAAATGAAACACTGGAGCTTTATTTGCTGAAAGGCACATAAATGGCTTATGACTCAGTCTTGATTAGTAATTGTATATTTTGATTAATACATATTATATGAAATGTTTGAAATGTAGAAATGTTTGAGCTCATATTGAGGCATTTGACTTGGTGCACACTTTCAGGATCACTTCTGAAATTTAGAGGAGACAAATGTGAGAGCTCTCAAGTCTTTAGTATATGAGAAAAATCTGAGCACAGTATGTGATTTTGTTGAGATCTCTTCTAAACTTTTGAGGAGACAAATGTGAGAGATCCAGTCTTTAGTGTAGGAAAAAAATCTGAACACAGTGTGTGATGTTGTTGAGGTCTCTTCTAAAGCTTTAAAAGAGACAAATGTGAGAGATCCAGAGCCTATAGCCAAGGAGAAATATCCGAGCACAGTGTGTAAAGTTGTTGAGATCTCTTCTAAAGCTTTAAAGGAGACCATTGTGAGAGTGTTAGTGTTTTTGTCCCACGAGACAAGTTTGAGAAGCAGGAGACTCAAGCAAAAGTTTCCATTCAATCTTAAGGTAACCTCATTTCTGTCTAGGAGAAATAATTGAAATGTTAAAGAGCTCTCTTCACATAATGTAAATAAGTTGTCACAGAATAAGAATATGTGAATAACTCAATTTTGACAAAAAAGTCAGATAGAACCTTATTATTCCAAGGGGACGATTTATCCACACCATTTCAATCAAAGGCAATACATGCATTGTCATATTTTAAGTTGTTTTATGTAGACAGTGTTTTATTGCACAATGATTTAACAGAGGAAACCATAACCTATATTTACAAACATACAAACATGGGATGTACAAGACAAAATTTTAACGCTAAACAAAGCAAAAAAAAACAAAAAAAAACTGGTACACTAGTATTACATTTGTTAAAAAAAAGGTATTGCTCTTATACTAAACATCTTGCACTTGTAAGTCCTTTCTAGTGTGTTTGGAAAATGTTGTGTATATACAATGTTGGACATTGAAGATAAATTTAAACATTTAAACTAGTCATCCTTGATATTCTGAAATGTTCAATGCTATTTATATGTTAGTTTTAGTATTTACAATATTAGTAAAAGTTTAATTTTTCTCTTAAAATAAAACAGAAGACATCTTAAGACAAAGCTGATAGCTCAATGAGACATATAAGAGAATCACCCCTTAGTTCCTGAGTGTAGAGTAACCTCTGTCAGAGCCATAGCCTTTTGGGCAGCACATCAGTGTGAAGGCACACCTGCTCCTCAGACAGCATGGGTTCGAATCCCAGCTAAAGGTACTTTCCTGCTCCTGTTCAATTCTCACCTGTCCAATTCTTTTCTATCTCTTCTCCTGCTGTCCTGATAATTAAAGGAGGAAAAACCCCATTGCAATAAAAAAGCAACCTCTGAGCAATAACATATTCCTATAATGGAGTCTTGATAGAGCTTGCTGCAAGACAATAAAGAGATACAGTATTATATGTTTCTTCCACCACATTCTCAGATTTGCCTTTTTTTTCCCTCAAATATTTCTCATGTCTCATTTGTGTCTACTTCCATTTCTCATAAGGAATTTTAGGAGAAACATCTGAAATGCTGTTGATACTAAAATTAGAGATATATGAGAATCTTAGCTAAATCCCGGGAGATAAGGAAAAGCAATCACTGAGGAATAATTTTTTTCCCCTATGGGATGTGTACTGATGCAAGTTATCTTGTTTATTGCGTGTACTAGGATGGATAGAATATCTTATGCCAATTGATGCTCTTCTCTTTATTTTGTTTTCTAAGCAAAACCTGCATAATATGGGTCACACTGTGTACAAAGAGAATGCAATGTTCTATGCAAGTTGATGCATTTCATGTCAGTGCAAAGTTGAATGTTTTTTTTCCCACTCTAATAATACAGAGATTGAGTGAAACTGTCTGTTCATTAACATATCTATGTTCCCCTTTTCAGTGAGATTACACAATCACCAAATGAATGCCACTTTATTGGGACAAAAACCTCCCTACACCTACCACTAACCATACCTAATAACACTATTATTCATGAGGCATTTTATGCCTTTCTGATCTGATATGTGATGGGAAAAGTAGAAAAACAAGTTTGGCAAAAGGCGGATTCAAACATGGGTCAAAAGCAAACATCTCATCTTTTACACGCTGTGCCACTGATACTAAATAAAAATATGTGTCTTTTGCAGTGCTATTTATTGCAGCCAGGCATTGGTGGGTGGAGTTAATGTAAATAGCCTCTGCCAACAAATTGGGCTATCTGTCCTTATATATGCTCCATTTCATTTTAGAGCTGCTTTACAGCAGAATCAAATTATGTTTGCATAATTGAAATATTTTTATTTATATATTATATTTTATTTATATATTATATTACTGCAATATTACTATTATTATATATCTTTGATACAATCTATACTGCATAAAATGCTATAGACATAAAGGTGATATCATTTGACTTCATCGGAAATGTGCCATAGAGATTAAAGTACAAATTATCTCCTACTAACAATATTGTTTTTAGATACACAGTAATAGTTCGTAGTTTACAGTAACATGTATATATAAAAGTGTTTCATTTATAATCACTATCCCCACATCCTATTCACTCACGCGTTTGAAGGTGAAATGTCACAAAGAGCGCGTTGCATTCTGGGAAATAGTATCCCCATGCACTGTCTTCGGGTGCATACATCAGATTTCAGCAAATGTAGCAGGTAATCCAGGAATTCCATGCATTCAGAAAATTCACATACTATTCACAGTATAGCTACACATAGCACACTGCAATATAGTAGGAGTTGTATGGTAGTATGCCATTCCAAACGTAGCTTCTGTATGATTTCAGTGTACTTGAGTTACATTTAGCAGATTCTGGCAAATATAATTGGTCATCCGGGTATTCCATGCATACAGAACATTTGCATACTATGCACAGTATACATACTGGATACTGCAGAAACAGGAAGAGTGGTATGATAGTATGGCATTTCGAACACAGCAACTCTTATGGAAATATGATAATATTTTGTATTTATCATTTAATCTCAGTAATCTTTAAACTGTTTGTCATAAATCAACATCTCAGGAAAAATGTTATGGAGTTTCAAATCAAAATATAACTTTCTGTTACAAAACAGGACATCAATTTCATACATGTCCACTGACTAATTTAAAGCATGTTAATTACACATTCTGGGACACACAACAAATGAATAGGGAAATAAATTATATTTTAATATTCCTATGAAATATTAGATATTATTATGATTTTTTTTGTCTCCCATTAATAACTCAATGCTATTAACTCGATGGAATTGCAAAAATAATGGCCCTGAGCACTACTGCCTGCACTTGCTTGTGTTTTCATTATGACATCATGTCTT
This sequence comes from Sinocyclocheilus anshuiensis, assembly GCF_001515605.1. NCBI lineage: Eukaryota > Metazoa > Chordata > Actinopteri > Cypriniformes > Cyprinidae > Sinocyclocheilus > Sinocyclocheilus anshuiensis. The sequence goes on along the minus strand of NW_015544444.1, from coordinate 61,866 downwards.
TTAAAGACACGGTATATTATTACCTTGGAGGACTGCTGGTGTAAGAATCTATTTTCATTGTTTCTTCTTTGGAGTGTGGCCACAACGTTATACTTCTCATTCAGTCTGTAAATGGATCCAGTTGAATGAGCGGCTGTGGTTTCTGAGAGAGGGCTTTTACGTTTTCACATGTTCAAGTATTGGACTTTGGATCAGGTTCAAATTAATTAAAGCTCCATAACTGTAAGTGCTTGCTAATGACCACAGTTTTACCAACCCAATATTTAATATTTTATCATTTAGGAGTTAAGTGACCTATTATGATCCCAATACAGTCACCATTAAGTTGCATTTATCAAAGTGACCTTTTCTTAGTGAAAAGAATCTGTCCACTGTCCTTTTCTCACAGTTGTGCATGGTATTTTGCAATGCAGTGCACTGCACTGTCTTTCACTCCCACTTATCTCAGACTGACTGTCAGCGGGCCAGGAGTAACATAAACTGTAGCTGATCTTAGCAGTAGGCCATTTCAGTACCAGTGTTGGGCAGTAACGCATTACTTAGTAACGCGTTACTGTAATTTGGTTACTTTTTTAGTAACGGAGTAATTTAACGTGTTATATTTTTTAAAATGGTAATTAGAGTATAGTTACAAGCTGAGGTCTCTATGCATTACTGCCGCGTTACATTGCTGGCAGAATTAAGTGATTTCTAATCTAGATTGTAAACAGGATGTAGCTCACGCACTGTCGAGTCAAGTGCCAGTGGATTAGAGACCTGCTCTCCCACGAGACCCAACGCAACACAACAGAGTGCGGCGCGGGACAAGACTTGATAGGCGAGTGCAGAGACTTCTGTGTGTGCGGGATGCGGGAGAATAAAATGATTCACGGGACTCCCGCAAAATAGAAATATCTAATCATAAAATATCTAAAACAAATAAATTGTTATTCATCTATTGCACAAAAGCAACATGAACTAATAGAAAATATAAACGATTAACAGGTGCAAACGTATGCAGAGTTTCTATTTAGGCTAACACGTATTTGCAGCATTGAGCAATGCAGTGCTGAAATTTGCGTGCTCACGAATCCTCTCATTATAACACAAGAATTGTAGACATTATGAATGATTCATTATGCATAGCCTATATTTATTGTGTTATAACAGAGATTTATGAGATTGCGATGAACTGAGATGTCTTTTAGAGATTATAGTAAATGCAGCGCTCTTTGCTGGCATTCTGCCATGCCAAACCATGTACGCAGCAGCCACTTGCTTAAGTAAAAAATAACAGTGTTCTGTGAATGTTGATGCTTTAATAACAAATGCTTATTGGGCGCGTGCGTGTATGCTGGGATTTCACTAGTAATGTAACTAATTACTAATTACTTTTGAAATAAAGTAATCAGAACAGTAACGTGATTACTTTTAAAAGGAGTAATCAGTAATCAGTAATTTAATTACATTTTCAGAGTAACTTGCCCAACACTGTTCAGTACCCTGTTTGCTGCTTTTGTTCGGAGTCTCCACTGCTTTGGGCTGATGTGGCTGTTTTGAATTGCTTAATTGTGTTAAAACTCAGCAGTCCTCTATCAAAATAACAGCATTCAGTCATAAAGTCATAGGACAGCAAACAGCAAAATTTAATTGGGATTTTGATTATTCGAAAATATAATCTGAGTCTGTGTCTTATTATTGTCTTAAGTCCAAAACACACTGCATGATTTTAGCAATCCTATCACCCCATGTCACACTGTGCGACATGGATCTAATAAACTTGGCTACGACATGTGTGTAGACTGTACGATGATGACACCTATTGACACGTACGCTACATTACTATAAAATTATAAAATATCATCAGCATGCGCTAGTGGTAAACAAAAAGAGCATGATAAATCACACTTTAGCAGTTGTATTTTTTTATGTGCTGAAAAAAATTGAAAGCGGTGAAGGAGGAAGGGATAAGAGCTTGAGGTAAGCAGTTTTATGTTTTAGCACCAAGTCGCGTTGATTACATGTCACATTTTTATTGGTTGGTCAGTAAACCTAGATCGTACCAGCAAACACACTGCACAATGATCATGCGCTTTGGTCGCAAGACCGTGTAGCGAATCATCTCAGAGGGGAAATATGACTAATTAATCATAACTAGTTATAATTAATTATAAATATTTAGATCCGCTGTAAGTATTCACTTGCACATAAACACTTAAACTAGTCCAACATACTACATAAACACTTAAACTAGTCTAACATACACATACACCCACACACACACACACACACACATATAGTTGGTATAGGAAAAGGGTTAAAGCTTAGGCAGTAAAAATAAGAGAAATAAAAACATAAAGCTATGGTACCATTTGATATTCAGCAGATCTACAGCCTGAAGGAAACATCAGTTTCTTAGTTCAAACACACCTTTGTAAAAAGGTGCAAATGATACTTAATGTATCAATTAATAAGACTAAGTTTGATACTTGCACGTCTTGTCTGTCTGAAAGAGAGTCCTGATGCAATCTAAAGGCTCAGGTTGATCTTTGCTGAAGTTGGTTGATGAAAAAGAACCACTTTGAGTCAGAGAATCCCGGTGAATGGAAAGTCTAGGCCGAAGCCTGGTGCGAACTTAGCGGGTTGCAGATGCGTTTTGCTTACATCCTCATCTTCTCAGAATCTAACCAAACCGCAGACTGGAGGCGGGTCACTG
>NW_015544444.1:57999-58552 GCF_001515605.1 Sinocyclocheilus anshuiensis | reverse complement strand
TCCCTGCCCGCATTCCTTTGGGCAATAAAACCAGTGATATCAGCATTGGTTGCCATGGAACCAGAGGCCTGTACTGCCTTTCGGAGGGGTTAGATGCATTTCGGGGGAAGGGTCCATAGACCCTCGTTATTGGCTCTTTGTTTAGGTGAGGGGGTGTTAGATATTATTTGTTAAATATAACAAATAGTTGTGTGTCTGATTGGTCCAAATCCTACAACCTTCAGGTCTCGTACTCTATCGCGTACCTTGTCAATGTCGTGCGCTTTGCTTGGCCATTTGTTGTGATAAACAGGAAAGTGTGATTAAGCGCCAGAAAAACTGTGTAAAGAAAGACTCTTTGTGAGAAGCAGTCAATCAGCAGAAGTTAAAAGCAGCTTGTAAGTGTATTTATTTCTTGTCTCAGTGTTTAGCGCAGTTGTCGTTGCTAGGAAACGCTTGTTATGTTTACTGTGGAGACGTGCTGAAATCGCGTTTTGGTTTCGTACTGTATCGCGTACCTTGTCAGTGTCGTGCGCTTTGCTTGGCCATTTGTTGTGATAAACAGGAAAGTGTG
>NW_015544444.1:53787-54876 GCF_001515605.1 Sinocyclocheilus anshuiensis | reverse complement strand
TACATTCTCCTTTCACATACATATATTCTTGCTTTCACACACTTACATTCTCCTTTCACACACATATATTTGTACTCTCACACACATACATTCTCCTTTCACATACATATATTCTTGCTTTCACACACTTACATTCTCCTTTCGCATACATATATATATATATATATATAAAATGTATGTATGTCTGAAGAAAATATGTGTATGTAAGAGAAGAATGTATGTATGTGTGAGAGAGAGTATAGTGGAAACGGAAGGCGTATAGTGGAAGCGGAAGGCAGGTTAGGCTCGATCAGGGTCACCGGGACAGGTCCTGATAAGCATGGCTGACGTAGATGAGGTGGCCGCTGGAGCACTTCAGCAAGCTATTGGGGTTTTAAGAAATATTTTATCATCTCCTGAAACGGTTACATCTTTGGCCTCGTCCCTTGAGCGACCAAGTACAGGCTCATCTGCACGTAATAACTACATACAGCACGGTGGAAAGTGAGATGAGGACACTTTTCAGGCCTGGCAGCTCAGTCGGTGCTTCGGCAGGTCAAGCTGCTAACGTTACTCAAGGCCAAACTGGAGGATTGCGGCAATCTTTGCGATATCAGACTCAGAAACACTTTGGCAGCTGGAGCTCCCGGTCAAGGAAAAGGTAAGAACAACGTACATTTATAACTTAACAATACCTAATGACGTTAAACGTGAGTTCGCAAGCCAAAACTTTTTCGGAGTGCCTATTTACACTGTGCAAATAGCCCGCCTTGTTGGCAGAGGATATTTACACTAACTCTGCCCCCCAACGTATGATTCTGATAGTCAATATTACAAAAGACAATCGTCAGCTCCAGTGGCGCAGATGGTAAAACGTGAGACATACTCATTTTGACACGATCGACCCGGGTTCGAATCCGCTTTTTGGCGACCTTTTTTTCTCCCTTTTCAAATTTCAAATCACATCAGAAAAGCATTTAATTTTAATAAAAATAAAGGAAATAATCAAAAAGTTGAAGATAAAGTATCGGATAGGGTTAGGGTAGGTGTAGGGAGGGCTTTATTGTCCCAATAAGGTGGCATCCATTTAATAATTAAAATTATAATTTA
>NW_015544444.1:52051-53771 GCF_001515605.1 Sinocyclocheilus anshuiensis | reverse complement strand
TTTTTATCCCTTTTGAAATTTCAAATAACATCAGAAAAGCATTTATTTTTAATGAAAGAAATAATCAAAAAGTTGAAAAAGTATCGGGTAGGGGTAGGGAGGGCTTTATTGTCCCAATAAGGTGGCATCAATTTAATAATTTGAATTAAAATTTAAATTTACACTCAATAAGTTATTATTGCATACTGTTTTGTAATGTACTACAATACTGAGGTGCAGATAATTGCCACTATTTGCAATAAGTAGTATTAATAGCAGAAAATCCTGCTATTTTAACATAGTGTAAATATAATCTATAGCTATTTGCACTTAGTGTAAATAATATCACAAACAAATCCTGCTATTTTAACATAGTGTAAATAGCCTCTATCGCTATTTACACTTATTGTAAATAGCCGCTGCCTTTTTACCATGTATAACGTTACAGTACGCGATTACAGGGCATGTACACAAACCACAAACTCGTGAAATGTACGTTTGCTAATCTTGCAACACACTTTGGCGTCGCGGTCAATACGGTTAGATAATGTTCTCAAAAACCGTATCCGTAATAAAAACAGTAAAGGCTGTTAAAAATCATTCAAATGGCAGATCAAAGGCTATTTTGTACTTGTGATCCGTTTTTTTTTTCAACGGGTCTGGTTTCGATTAAAGCAACTTGAAGGTAAAAAAACACACGATTGCGACAATATGATTTGTTTTTTATTTTTCAAGTCATCTCGGGGTATTTTCACAATGATAAAGTTTATGAGTAATGAAGTTCTTAATGACTGCCTCTAACTTACTTAGGCCTTGTTTCTGCCTGTATTCTGGTATTTTTTATTGTTTATGTGTACATTGTATAAAGTCCATTATGAAGTGATGAAAGTGTTTGTAGTACATATACCAATCATAAAATTGTCATAAAGAAAATATGGGGAAAAATAGAAATTAGTGGTTGTTGTTTAGCAATGTATTTGATTTTAATAAAAAAAAAATTGTTATTGTAGTTCATTGTAGGACAACATTTTTTGTTTTCTAGTTCTGTGTCTTTGTTCCTCCATCAGCTTGTTAATTTAAATGATAGGAGTGATTAGATGTACTCTCACCAGTTTTAGTGTAGTGTTAAAGAGCATGAATAATGTATGGACGCATATAGGTAGCGAAATTCAATTTAAAATGCAATATGCAAAATGGCAATGCAATATTCAAAATGGCATTGTATTTCTGTATTTAAATGTACATTTTCCATTACCCATACATGCAAAGTTTGGTGCAAAAGTAAAATGAAAATTAAATTATATAATTTACATTTGCCATTTCCAACAGTAGTCTTAATATGTAAATTGCATGCAAATTTGAACGATTTATAAGTTGCGAAATGAAAATGTATAACACAAATTGATTTGATATGTGTAACATGTTCAAGCAGAAATGGTAGCAAAATTATCATTTAAATGCTATTTGTCCTAAATGCATTTAGACTAACAGTTAGAACACTTAGGATTGCATTTTCATCATGACGCCGTGGGATATGTGTAGCAAAATTCTATTTGAAAATGCATTTCGAGCTGACCACGCCCACCTTCCGTCAATCATTGCTTCAAGGCAGGGATTGGCGGAAGCGTGTTACGTTTGGATCGTTTGAAACATGGCGGCTGGAGATCTGATAAGATCGTCGAATTCACTGGCAGATGAAGTGGAGCGTGAACAGAGAAATATATGAAGCGTATTCCATGCT
>NW_015544444.1:44394-51738 GCF_001515605.1 Sinocyclocheilus anshuiensis | reverse complement strand
TTACCATTTCTGCTTGAACATGTTACACATATCAAATCAATTTGTGTTATACATTTTCATTTTCATTTCGCAACTTATAAAGCGTTCAAATTTGCATGCAATTTACATATTAAGACTACAGTTGGAAATGGCAAATGTAAATTATATAATTTAATTTTCATTTTCCTTTTGCAACAAACTTTGCACGTATGGGTAATGGAAAATGTAAATTTAAATACAGAAATACATTGCCATTTTGCATATTGCATTGCCATTTTGCATATTGCATTTTAAATTGAATATCGCCACCTACAGTATATGCTTCCATAATAATGAAATGAATGATTTCCAACTTTTTTAAAAGAGCTGTGGTAGGAATATAAAAATTACATACATCATCCTAAATTGTCGTGTTTTATGGTTTGATGAACTTGATTCATGATTGCAATAATGGATAAATAAATACCAAATATAATATCGGCTTTGTTTTCTAGGGCCAAAACACATTTTCACGATACTTTCAACAAAGATGTCATCCTTCTTCCAACGCCATCAAGCAGTGTCGTTGTCAAGCATCGCATAAAGCAACAGTTACATGAACAAGGACATATATTGAATGGATTTGAATTCCAGAAATCCTGGCACCACAGGACTGTCACTGAACAAATAAGGGATGCCTTTGGAGAAAAGCTCTCTGCTAATGTGAGGTAACAACATGTACTTTATTATATTGTGACACTGTGATATAATTATTTTATTATTAAGAATTTAAAGGTTATGTCATTTCCAGTGGTGAAAGTTTAATTAAATTTTAACCACTGTTTTTCAGCATAGAGTTTCTGATGGCATGTGGCCACAAATTGATTTCACCCAAACTGCGCGCTGGACAGGAGCTGGATGCGAGTCTCATACACAAAGTATATAAATCAAAAGCCCTGTACATTAGACCATCAAAGCCAATTTTGGTAGGTTACATCACATTTGAATTGACCTGCAGAGCATTGTAATAACAATAACCTTTAATTGGTTTATAAACATGCATGCAGATTCAATATTTTTAGTTTTCTCTGAGCTGTGTAATCTCAGTTCTTGTTATTATTTAATTTCTGCTTTGTAGCTATGAACATGTTGAGGAACTATGGAATTTGTTTTACTCAAATAGACTAGAGCAGAGTTACAATGCCTGTTAATTAAAATAAAGGAAATTGAACTAACTGAGATCTTAGAATAGAAAGGGACAGCAAAAGTAATTGTTAAAAATATAATCAGAAATCCTAGTGGTTCCAGTTACTGTTCAGATTACTGTTGAAATTGAGCATATCTGAAGAAGTTTTTTTTATGTATTTCCAAGGATGATATTACAAGCTATTGCAGTGAAGAGAGCAACTGTGAGGAAAACAGTGGTTCAGCAAGGCAGCTGCGCTCCTCATCTTTAACACAAAATAGACACTCAGACAGTTTCACCAGTCTAATGGCTGCCTCCTCTGGCTCCCCACCGAACTGTACTCTTGAAGTTCAAACTTTTGCCTCGTCACATGTGTCTGGAGCATTATTCTCTCAAACTCCTGCCTTGACCAATCAAAGAAGTAACTCACCCAACCACAGCAGCAATTCGGCAAGCACTTTGTCTAGTCAACTGCCAGTGCGCTCACTGGCAATCTGCCCTTCCACCAGTCAGCCTTCTACCTCAACTCAACTGTTTCAGTTAATCCGCCTCTGGTGGATCTCACTGGCCAAAGTTTCTCAAGCTCACCTAACCAGAGCAGCAGTTCCACATTAGCCTCTACCTCAACACACCATCAATCAGGGAACTATGATAACTACCTTTCAGTAATGTCTGCACTGTCTGACATGTCTTCTGATGATGAATTTAATTTGAATCAGAATTGAATCAGGCCATACTAGCAAGCCTGCAGAGTGAAAGGTTAGTCAAAATGCAAATGTTTTACGGTAGTCAATATCAAAGATGCAGTTTTGATGTTATTGCTTATTTTTCTGATTTTTGATTGGTTTACAGCTCTGTATTGAATGTAGTGAAGGGGTGCCTTACCTACTCATTTATATGCATATGATGTGTATATTGCCCATTAATGTCAACAGATGTTGTGCAGATTGTTCAAAATTGTCAATGAGCTTGAACAAAACATAATACCACTCTCTTAAAAGTAGCAAGCATTGTAACATATATTATTCTTGTTTGTTTTAGAAAGGCCACAGGATGTCCAGTGCCAGCGAAAGATATTTTGCAAGATCTTGCTACAAAAATAAACCATCAGAAGAAATGCAAGTTTAATATTAACCGATCCACAGTCCTGGATGGAGCCATCAGAGGTTTTAAACGAGGAACATAGGATCCATGTCACACTATTTCTGTCAGGTTTTCTGATGATATGGGCGTACCTGAGGAGGCTGTGGACTTAGGTGGACCAAGAAGAGAATTTCTAAGACTTCTAATAGAGGCTTTGCTGCAATCTCCAATGTTTGAGGGAGACGAAGATAAAATTAACTTGGCCTTTGACAGTACTGGTATGCATTGATTGTAATCTCATAGCATTGATTATTTATTACATTAAAAATTACTATATTTTATATGATGGTACTGGTATACGTCAAGTCTTTGTATGCATGCACGGTCACATATATATAATATTTTCATTTTCACTAGCCATGAGAGAGGACAGGTACTTCATTGCAGGCAGGGTCATTGCAGTTAGCCTTGTACACGGCGGTCCTCCGCCAGGCTTTCTGTCCCCAACTCTGTTCTCTTCCCTTGTTGATGGCCCAGAATTGGCTAAGCCAGTTTTAGAAGATATTGCGGATAGAGACCTCATGAAAAAATTAAAAGGGTAATATTTTTTCTAGTTTTACAATATGTTGTGGTTTATGTGTCTATTTCTACACTAGACATTTAATTAGGGCACTTTAAACTTTTGTTGTTTATTACATCTATAGGTAGATCACTGAGAGTAAATCCTTTGAAGAGCTGCTAGCATCAACTGAGCCACTTGAGGAGTATTTGGCCACTGCTGGCTGCCTGAGGCCGCTGCGGAGGCTGGAAGACAAGAATCAGCTTGTAGATGACATCCTGATGTTCCAAGTGATACACAGAGTGCGTGGTCCTTTTGAGAGGTATCCTCAGTTTTTTGCTTCTACAATAAGAATCTGAAATCCATGCAGACTGTGTTCAAGGTTTTCTGTGGACCATTTCTGTTAAAGTATTTAATGTCCTAGACTATGCACACGAATTAGCAAAGTGTTCATGGGTGTGACTAGAAAATATGAATTTGACATGCATACTTTACTGTTGTAACTAACCTGATGTACAGTAGATAGCATAGTCTAATAGGGTTATAGGGTTTATAGTTATAATAAATATATGCCACATGAAGACATAAAAACAAAGTTTTTTTGTTAACTTAAGTAACCAATAAAAACACTTTAACTGAGTCAACTTTAACTGTGATTTTTACTAAGATTTCGGGATGGACTGAGAACACTTGGTGTGCTGGACAAAATACAAGCTCACCCGGAAAGTTTTCGCCCCCTTCTATGCTGGTCTCCTACAACCCTCACAGCTGATCTGGTTGATAGCCTCTTTACCATTTGCCTATCTCCAGTTGGCAGCAATAGAAGGCGTACTGAAGAAGTTGTTGTTCCTTTCTGGAGAGACTACCTTACAGATGCAGAAGGTAAAAGTTTTAAGCATTTCTTGCATACACCGAAATGTCTTCTCACTTGAAATTGATAATGCACTGCATCTTGACATTTGTATATTAGTTAAAGACCCCCTGTGATGAAAATCAAGTTTTTAAATGTTGTTTATGTCTGTGTGGTGTTTTTAATTTGCTTTAAGACAAACCATGTGCAAATTCATGTCAACACCATTGCTGAGTATCTTCTCTTTAAAACTGCAATGATCTAAAGACACTTTTAATAAAGCAGTTTGAGATCGCGATACCTTTGTGCAGTGTTTACCTCAGTAAGTTGACTGAGTGGACCTCTGAGCTGTAATGAGCAAATGGAGGCGGGGCTACTTTGCATATTCATTGATCTGCTTATATTCAATGAAGCAAAGGTGTAGAGTTACATTCAAGCTATTTTAAAGCATGAATAATTTTTTTTTTCACAGGAAAAAATGGTTAAATATGTAATTTTGGTAATCAAAGATTAGTTTTAAGGGATAATATTATTGTCTACGGGGACTAAGAGTAGTGATGCATGCATTTATTATTATTATTTTTTTAAATCTGAATTTCTGATGTTGCTTTTTCTCTAGATCAAGAAGGAACACAGAAGCTGGAAACAATTCTTGCCTTTGCCACTGGAGCCAATACTGTTCCACCAACTGGCTTCTCTCCACAACCTTCGATTGAATTTCTTCACCAAGAGCATGATGCAGAAAGCACCTCTAAACTGCCCATTGCAAACACCTGCATCAATTGTTTAAAATTACCACTGCACACCACCTACAGAGGCTTTCAGGAAAACATGGACTTTGCATTGGGCAATACCCATGGTTTTGGCATAAAATAATTAATGGACAGTACTCCATCTCAGTATTATGTTTAAATATTAAGTTCACACAGATAAATGTCAGATAATGATTTCAAAACAGTTCTTGACTCATGTTTCGCGGGTGGATATTGCACTTTGTTGAAAAATTCAATTCGTTTAAAAACAGTAAAATGGTAACATCTTAAGTACAGTTTCAGAGAGTTCAGTAAAGGCAAAACATTTTTTGCCAGTAATCTTGACAACTAACATAATTTACAGGTGCTGTACATTTCTGAAAAAATCTGTAAAGTTCACTGACGACAATGTTGCACTGTGTTGTTCACCATGTCTCTTGATCAACTTTTGATGTTTTACTTTATCTTTTTGAAGAAGAGCCTTTATCAGTCTAATAATTCTCAAACTTCTCCAATAAGCTAATCTTTATTACAAATGTATCTTTGTCGTAACAGAAAGATTCTAAGGCTAATAAAATGTACAAGTTGTTTAGACCCCTCTGAATTGTAAAGTAAACAAGTCTTAAGTTTGTTTTAATCAAGATTTAAACTTGTCATATACTGCTTAAAAGGTGTTTTTTAATGTGGGTCAATGTATGTGCAATGCATGTCTCCTGCAGATTCTACTGTTGTAGTATTAATGTCGATGTTGTTAGTTAGTTATCCTATTCAACAAAGGACATCAAATGTTAAAATAAATAGTAGTTCAGTGAATTTGTTTGCTCCATAGCCAAACACTTTAATAAAATGGTTTCACAGTTTCATTACTTTTTTATCAAGTTATTTTTTATTTTTTTAAGAACATTTAAAGACATATGGATGTGAAATGTAAACAGAGCTTTCAGCTCACAGAATCACATTGATAAAGGTCTTATCCCATACAGAAAAAAAAACTGAAACTATAAACTTAAAGCTATTACAATAAGTTTTTTAAAGCTATCACAAAGCATGGCAATGTGTTAATTTTTCTGTGCATTACACAACTACGGTAAGTAAATATTCTTTTCTGTTTAATGTGCTCAGTCTATTTGTCAAATCATAAATATCTGTAGAGAGGGGTTTTTGGTTCCCTTTTTGTATAGTAAATTATTTTAGGAATACCTTACTTCTAGAAATCGCACAAGGTTGCAAAACAAATCTATACCATGATTTCCATCATCTTCAAATGGATCAAATGTCTGCTGAAGTGTATGAATTGTTGTGTCACTGAGGGTAATTTTAATTGATGGAACAACAACATTATTATTTGTCCGTAAGTCTGAGAGTGATATGTTGTCATCAATACCAAAACCACTGCCTGTGTCATAAATACCATTCATACTTGGGTTATGTATTCCTGCATTGTTGACTATGCCCCTTTGCCACAGCTGAAGAGGTGTTTGCCCCCCTTGTGTTGATAGACCATGGTTATTCCACTGGTTCTGAAATTCAGTGGCACTTCTTTGAATTTGTGGTAAATATATATAATGAAGACAAAATAAATGGAGCTCATTAAGTGAATCTAACACACCATGCTCCTCCATAAAGTTGAAAAGATTAACAAACTGAAATGACACTACTCGATTTAGCTCTGCCCATAACCTCTCAATTCTTTGATTATGCACAGACCTGCCAGTAATAACACTATGTCTGTTTAATCCTCTCCTGTAAAGCATGAAACGGGCAACACCAGTGTTTTCAAGTCCATGATCACACCTCACCCTAGATGGCATTCCGAAGTTCTGAACACCAGCAATGAATAGTGACAAAACACTAGAGGCTCTGTTGTTGTCTAGACAAGCAAGGTAGATGATGGTACGACTGAAACCATCCACACAGCCATGGAACACCATCCTCCATTTCACAAGTTTGTGTTTTCCGTCTATGTGCCTAAGAGAAATTGAAACCAGAGTAAATTATGTGTGGTAAAAGTATAGTAAGGTCAAGGTTACGCATCAATAATTTAAACATTAAATGGATTTTGGTACTTGGTCCATATTGTTGTAGACTTCAAATTTGGAAGGTAGCACAGTTCTAATCAAGTGTTTTTATCTCCCAATTTGGGAACAACTGATTTAAAGGTGCAGTATGTGATTTCTTAGATATGATGTTGATATTTCAAATCACCAAAACAAACACTCCCCAACCCAAAAGGATCACAACCATATCTTCATAGCTGCGCCCCCAAATTCACGAACACGCTTTAATGAGTGTATATGTCCCCTGCTGCTGACTGGCTACAAGTGTGTTTTGGTACTTGGTTCAATCCACTTTTAACAGCGTTTTTCATATGGCGTTATTTTACTGTCAAATGTCGAGAGCAAGAATTCATTTCTAAGGAAATCCGCGTGCGAGCGGAGAGGTTCGTGCTTGCGCATCATAGCAATGTACTTTCGCGCTACAACAGTGCGCTCTAGACATTTGACAGTAAAATAACGCCATATATTCAGAAATTGCGTACTGCACCTTTAAGTATGCTAATTCTTCCATCATGTCCAAGTGGACTGTTAGAAACGGACTCTAGACTTTGTGCTACTTCATTTACACTAAAGATAATATTTAAGGAATTTACTCACCATAATTGATTTGGAGTTGCAACACTAAATTCGTCGACGGATTGTACGCCTTCTTCTGAACGACCGTCCAATAGGATCGATTTCTTGTAGACTCTGTCTGACACGCCACCTTTGAATGCGTAACCCACGTGACCTCAAGCTCCCATGCACATATCGTTCGCCTGCGTTTGTTGTAGACTGAAGAATTTCACCAACAACTCTGTTCAGGTTGTCATTTGATAGTGTTGCATACAGGGGCGTAGCCATCATTTCAGAAGTGAGGGGGACAGAAATGTTATATGTTAAAAAAAATATAAAATAAA
>NW_015544444.1:42392-44328 GCF_001515605.1 Sinocyclocheilus anshuiensis | reverse complement strand
ACGCCCCTGGTTGCATACATCATTGGCCGAACACCCAGCTGCTGTCTGTGCCTGTACAGAGTCCGAGAGCTTATGCCTAAGCACATTGCGATGCTTTGCCAATTAATTCCCAGGGATACTAAATGAGAAATTTGCTCTCCTGAAATGCTGTATCGAGGTCTGCCTGGATGGCCAGTAATGACAGGTGGAGGAAACAGGACATAATTGTTCTCAGACACAACTCTTTGTCTGGATTCATAATCAATCCGCACTAAATTAAGACATCCACGTAAGGACTCCAATGTTGTTACTGCTGCTCTATTTCTTGAATCCTCAACAAATCTTGAGACTGAAAGAAATCCACATAGGGTTTTAATGTGATCACAAAATTCTCTATGCATCCTATCATGCACAAACGAATCGGCTTCTCTTTGCATTTGTTCAATACATTCCAGCACATTATTAAAAAATTGTCTGATGTCATGTTCATTGCTACTTACTCCCAAAAGTAAAAACTGTACTTGAAAAGAAAACAGGAAGACTTTGAATAGCATCATTGTAAAATTGTGAGGAAGAGCTGAGCTGATTTTTGTCCTGTTCAGAAAATACAAACATCTGTAAAACAAGATATATTTACCTGAAACGCAAATGTAAAATGGAGTCTTGAAAAAACGAACAAAATTAGGTGAGTTTGAATTCATTTGAATTTTCTGAGCTTTATTAGTAGATATTTCTATTACACATTTGATCTAATTTTGCATCTCCAGTAAATGCATCTTGATTTAAGAATCTGTAGATATTTGCAATGAAAAACAAGAAAAATTGTTGAGGAGGACAACACTTTTATTTAAAGCTATTTCTGTATTCTAGTGTTGGGAGCAGAGCGAATGGTTATTGCTCAGTTGATTGTTTTTTTAAAGATGGAAAGTCAGTAAAGCAAACTTTTTAATAATTATGTTGTCGTTGACAATATAGTATAGTAGAGCTCAACTAAAGTTGTATTCATTGGCAAAATGGTAATGTTAGTACAAGTTGTATTTGGAATGAAAAAGTATGCAATCTAATGTTAGATTCGGTGGAAATAACGCTAATAATGTTAAATCAGAACAAGTCAGGCTAATGGTACCAAACTTGACATATTGTTACTTAAGCCAGTGGTCACCAACCTTTTTAAGCCCAGGAGGTTTCATAACAGACAAGCATTTGTGGTTAAAAAGTATAGAAATGTTAATTTTTTAAAATTTAGTTTCACTAGATAAGAGCGTTATTCCTCGGCTGGGATCGCGTAGAGCTCTTTGAAGCGGCACTGAAACTCCAATTTGGACCTTCAACCCGTTGATCCCCATTGAAGTCCACTATATGGAGAAAAATCCTTTTCCTCAAAAACCTTCATATCCACTGGCCAAACCGGGCCAGTAGAAAATTTCCTTAGCGTTGAGCCCTGTCAATACGATCAAAATCAGTATCATAACACTTGTACACAGATCTGTAGAATACGTAGGTTACATAATGATATTTTCAAATTAAAAACTTTGAGAAAACAGGATGACTTTGAATAGCATCATTGTAAAATTGTGAGGAAGAGCTGAGCAAGTCTTGCACATGTATTTCCTGGTCTGAGAGTGACTTCCTGCTTAAACAGGAAGTAATGGATACCAAAAAAAAGTAGAAATGCATGTGTGAATGGAGAATGTATGTGTGTGAAAGCAGAAATGTATGTATGTATGTATGTGAAAGGAGAATGTATGTGTGTGAGAGAGAAGAAATGTATGTATGTGAATGGAGAATGTAAGTGTGTGTAAGGAGAATGTAAGTGTGTGTGTGAGAGAGTAGAAATGTATGTATGTGAATGGAGAATGTATGTGTGTGAGTTTACAAATGTATGTGTGTGTGTGTGAAAGGAGAATGTATGTGTGTGAGTGTACAAATATATGTATGTGTGTGTGAAAGGAGAATG
>NW_015544444.1:35405-37502 GCF_001515605.1 Sinocyclocheilus anshuiensis | reverse complement strand
CTGTACGGCATGTTGTAGATGAATCCAAGTGCAGATTTATTATACAGAGTGAAATCCAAAAATCCAAATAAAACACAGACTTGACTACAGACATGAAACAACTCACCAAACAGAGGTTAAAACGTTCAATACACGACAAGAGACAAAGGCTACATGAGGGCTACTTATAGCAAACAATAAGGGTCACATGACATAAACCAACCAATGAGAAACAAGACATGCCTTGGACAACCAATCAGAACATGACACAATGAACAAGAGAACCAATGGCATGAATACATGAGGGCAAGGGAAGCATGACACAAACAGGGACCATGACTAAACTACAAAATAAAAGACATGAAAACATGAACAAGAAACAAAACCCAAACCCCACATTACACCTTCCTGCCTTGGAATTCTGCTTCCGAAGGCAGCTATGTAGAGCTTTCGGACACAGCCCTAGTTTCTGTCTCCCCTTTGATTTCGTAATTTGATTCACCTGTGTCTCATTAATTATCCTCATGTGCCTCCCTATTCTAGGTTCCCCTAAGTTCTAGTCTATCTTGTGTTCCCTTGTCCGATATTGTATACGTCTGATGTCTACATGTGTCACCTGCCTACCTTTATGTGGATTATTAATTAAATGGTGAATGAGAATGTCTCTCTGTTTGTCATCTCATTTTGTGTGCCAAATATATTTAATTGTATTGTAAAATAAAATGGTAACACTTCATAATAACTTTCATTAATAAATCATTAGCAAACTTTATACAATGTTTAACTAATCATTACTTAATATATATTCACATATCTAGAAATATGAGATAATGTGCTAATGAACTTGTTAAACTTTACCAACTGCTTAACAGATCATTATTTAATGTAAATTGAAATGCTTTACAATGCATTGGTTTACAATGATTAAAAGCTTCATTAATGAATATTTAACAAACATTATATAATGCTTAACGGATCATTAGTTAATGTTTACAAATGTCATTAAACTTTCAATGCATTTTAGAAATCTGCAAATGATTGTAACAAAAATTATATTATATTTACAAGCTTATTTGTTAAAGTACTTTTGAATGCTTACATATGTCATTAAACTTCAGTTCACATATTAGCTAATGCTCATTTTTACATTTACAAATGTTGTGAAAATATAGACTAATTAGTCATTTTAAGCACTTCACAAACTATTCATATTAATATATTCCTTAACTCATAATCACAGTCTTTAAAAGTCATATATTTGGTCTTTGTTTGTTGTGTAGACTTCTTCTATTTGCACATCTTATATCATTTATTAATTATTTGTTAATGTTTTTGTAGTACCCAATCTAAAGTGGAGACTATTCATTATTTGTAAATGTTTATAAACATTTACATATTTTTTGGCATCTTTATTGGCACTGGACTTTTAGCTACTTTAACAAAGTTTGTGTAAAGGGTGGTTAGTTAAGTTTAGTTAAATGCTTGATAAAGACATATCACACATTGTAATTTGGGTGCAAAACATGTTTTTATCACCTCAACACTTATATTATTATACTATTGTGTATCATTAAACAGAATATTCCTTGAGTCATGCATCAAAGGGAGGGGGAAAAAAATGTTAATTTTTCATTTATCAAAACAATTCAGTACAAACAAACTGAATCGTGTTACCTTATTGTAATCAACATGTTTTTATTGCCTCAACACTTATATTAGTATGCTATTGTGAATCGTTAAACAGAATCTTCCTTGAATCGTTAAACAGAATCTTCCTTGAATCATACATCAACAGGAGGGGGAAAAACTACAACAAATTTTCAAGAAAATACTTAAATGATCATTTATCAAAACAATGCAATATAAACCGATTGAATCGTGTTCCCTTATAGTAATCAAATTGACCCCTGTACACTTGTTGACCCCTTACCCAACCCTTAAACCTACCCACACCACCAAACCTGAGCCTAACGTTACCCGTATCACACCTCAACAGCAGCAAAGGTGTTGTGCATTAAAGGGGTCATATGATGCTTTTTAAAAGATAATTATTTTGTGTATTTGGTGTAACAGAATATGTTGACATGCTTTAATGTTCAAAAAACACATTATTTTTCA
>NW_015544444.1:32980-34777 GCF_001515605.1 Sinocyclocheilus anshuiensis | reverse complement strand
GCCACATGCTTTGTTGGGTTTTAGTGCATGTAGTCTGTCTGTTAGCTCATTCACTGTGACTGGGAAATCCAGTGGTTTCTATTTGTCTTTGATTTTTTCTTTCAGGATTTCTAATTTGGTTTTTATTTAATTTCGAGGAGTGTAATTTTACAGTGGTCTGACAGAGGTGTTTGAGGACTGACTGTGAATGCTCTGAGATGCACTTGATCAATGTCTTTGATGAAATAATCTACAGTACTGTTGCCAAGGAAAGAATTAAAGGTATAACAACCAAAAGAGTCTCCTCGCATGCGACCGTTCACTATGTACAGGCCCAGTGATTGACAGAGCTGTAGTAGGCTTTTCCCACTTTTGTTTGTGAAGCGGTCATAATTTTTTCTGCGGTGATATGAGGGCAGAGAGTGGCAGGTGTTTGTAATATATTTGTCTCCTTGTGTGTTGACAAAGTCGGCTTCATTTCCAGTTCTGGCATTTAAGTCGCCACATATTAAAACATTTCCTTTTGTCTGGAAATGGCAGATCTCGTCGTGCAGGATAGAAAAGGTTTCTTCATTGTAATAGGGAGATTCAGCCGGGGGTAAGTATGTGGCACACATGAATATGTGACGGTCTGTGGACACAATATCTTTTTGGACTTTTAGCCAAATATACGATTTTCCGATTTTTATTGTTTGTTGTACTCCTCTTTCTGGTTTTTCAGTTCATGAATTTCTTTCTTTAGCATTGCCATTTCTTTCCTGTAAACCTCATCTTTCTCTGTTGGATCAGTCTGCTGCACTGCTCCATGCACTTCTTCTCTCAGCTGCAGTAGCTCCAGCTCCATCTCTCTAAACTTCTCCTTCATGTCGCTGATGATGCTGTGCAGAAGGGAGATCTCACTCTCATCCCTGGATTGCTCAGTTGTAGCTTGATGGGTGGAGATGGAGATGTCTTCTGCCCGTTTTAGTGCATTAGGGCTGGTCATGTTCAGCTGAGCTTTTCCTTTAATTTGGAGGAAGTCCTTTTTCAATTTTTTCAGATTGCCCTGAATCATTACAGTCCCATTTTTGTATAGGTTGGCTGTTATCATGACATCTGATTCTGAATCGTCCTCTTCTTTGACCTGCAGTTTCCATCCGTTACTGATGCCCTTTCTGATTACTGTGGGGTAATGCTGTCTAATCGCTGAGTGCCAGGCTTCTGGGTCTTCTGTATAAAATATGATGTTGCTGACCTCTCCGTTCTTATATAAATCCGAGTACAGTGTTTCTGGTCTGTCCTTGAGGAGCTTTTCTTTATGTTTTTTCTTTAAGATCTCATTTGTAGCTTTGTATGGGTAAGTTATGGGGATTGATTCAGTCATTGTTCAAATATTCTGACAGTTGCTGGCAGTTTGTTGTTGTTTTTTTTTTTTTTAAATAGTGATATCCACTATAGTTAGACCTTATATTGTAGTTTACTTTATCCAAAAAACAGTTTTTTTTGTGTGTGCAAATTTTTCCCCAAAATAAAGGTAGTTGACTGCAGACCTTATGTAGTATATTCTTCCTGTTTTTCTTGGTTAATTTAAAATCTTCTTTCAAGTAATATTGGTTGTAGGAAGTCTTTCTAGTCTTCAATTCATCAAAACTGAATGTCTGTCTTGTCTTAAAACAACATTAAAGATTAAACAATCAGGAGCTCATTTTCTTGCTGCTACTCCACAGAATCCTCTCTCTCGCTCTCTCTCTCTCTCTCTCGCTCTCTCGCGCGCTCTCTCTCGCTCTCTCTCTCTCTCTCGCGCGCTCTCTCTCTCTCTCTCGCGCTCTCTCTCGCTCG
>NW_015544444.1:32187-32757 GCF_001515605.1 Sinocyclocheilus anshuiensis | reverse complement strand
TGCAAGCGATTAAGCAAAAACATACACTGTGTACTTTTTTATAGCCTACACATATAAAATACGCTGGTAATTGTTTCAATCCAAATGTTCAGTTGAGACTGTTGGGTTAGGAAGCTGGCTTGATTTGATCTATGTTGTATTTACCCTGTAACTACATGGATCAAGGGAGGAACAAGTTGGACTTAAACACAGAACAAGTGTATATTTGCACAGTTATTACAGAGAAAAATATTGCACTAGTTTAATTTAATTGTTCGATGGCCAAATTTAAACCCTCTGTTTAGTTTTTTTGCTATGAAAACACCACAGTATACATCCACTGAAATATAAATGTTGTATCATGTTTTTTTCTGCGAACAGCTGGAAAGAGGTAAGCTTGTTTTAAGCTGCATTGAACCTTGATGGTATATCATGCAAAGTTATTTGGTGATAGTGGTGTTGAGAATTTGCTGGTGTGAAGTTGCTGAATCGACGAATAAGCTTTCATAAGGTAAGTAGACTTGTGAATTATAAATCACATATGATTATTCTGCTATAGCAGAAACTCATTACCTCATTTAATGACTAGAT
>NW_015544444.1:22719-29803 GCF_001515605.1 Sinocyclocheilus anshuiensis | reverse complement strand
ACCACTTTAATTTACAGCCCGCAAATGTTGTATTTATCCTGTAACAACAAGGAACAAGGGGGGAACAAAGCACCACTTTAATTTACAGCCCGCAAATGTTGTATTTACCCTGATGGAACAAGGGCTGGAAAGAGGTAAACTTGTTTTAAGCTGCATTGAACCTTGATGGTATATCATGCAAAGTTATTTGGTGATAGTGGTGTTGCTGGTGTGAAGTTGCTGAAATCGACGAATAAGCTTTCATAAGGTAAGTAGACTTGTGAATTATAAATCATAGCAGAAACTCATTAACTCATTTCATTAGATGTCCAGTTTTGTTGTTCAGTAATCTCCATCATGTTCATCCTTTAATAACAGAATGTGTACCCCATGGTTAAAAAATACCTATACGCCTATAATAAAATACCAATATAAAATTATAAAAAGTATATATCGTCTTTCTAAATCATTCCCAAACATAAGATTGTTGTTTAGGCCATACATACCACGTAATATTAGAATAAGCACCTCTTAGTTTCAAAATACTTACAGTATAAATTATTTGTAATTTTACAGGTTGTTACCCCTTTATTCCCCAAACTTTGCATATTATTCCCTTATACCTACACGGAGGTACTGGATAAGTACACTATAATTACAAAAAAGTTACACTGTAACTTCAGCTTACTTACGCAGTTATTTGCATGTTGCATATCTGGTTGTTACCCCCTTATTACTCAAACGTAACACATTGTTCCCTTATACCTACACGTACCTTCTTAATAGGTACACTATAATTACAGAAACGTACACCGTAAATTCAGTATACTTACATAGTTCTTTGTGGGTTGTAATCTAAAGCGTTACCTAAACTTTTTATCCGATAAGGAAAAATGCACATAAACTATGATGGAAACACATTTACTGAATAAATTCCTCCATGCGCATCTACATTGTCATCTGAAGAGATTACAAAGATTAAGTGTTTTTTTAAACTCTAAAACATGAAATGTGGAGTTATCTGCTTTTGCCAAAAAACGACTGTTGGAGTTATCTGCTTTTGCTATAAAACAAACTTTTAATATGTAAAAAAAAACATACTTTCAATTAACTTTAATTTTGTAAATTACCTGTATTTGTTTAAGTTATTATTACTTAATCAAAACAACCCAACTGCAGTTTGATTGATATTACTTGGAATGCGCAATAAAAAATTTGATTTCTGAAAAAAATGGAGTTATCGGTTTTTGCTAATTAATTAAAATATAATATATTATTTCCCCCTTTGGCTGTAATTGCATAGTTTTGTAAATAAATTGTTGTGTAAATACATTGTCCTCATGCCGACTTAATCAAGTGAGTTCTTTGCTTTAAAATTGCATTTATCATAATGAGACATTTATATCTATATAATTAAAATGAAAGTAAATGTTTTGGCTGCGTATTAAGTTTAAATGAAAGATGAGTGAACAGTAAAGTAGATGATAAAAATCGTGTGCTCTGTGCATCCGGCTCGGATGCAGCAGTAGCTATGCTTCCATCCACCTATTTTTATGCACATTTTGGAATATCGCATAAAAAGAATGCTGGATGGAAACGCCAAGATGCACATACATTCTAAACATGCGCATAAAAATCTTATGTGCACATTTGAGTAGGATCAACTTTTTATCCGACAAGGAGAAATGCACATAAACTATGATGGAAACACATTTACTGAATAAATTCCTCCATGCGCATCGAAAAAGTCATGTGACTTTGCGCTTTCCGAGATGGGATAACTTGACTAACCAGTGGACCGATCTCGTACTCAGCATCTATATGTTGTTATGATCATTCTGAAATGCCTGAGCAAAGTCTGTCGTCAAAGTATTTCTGTATAATTGTCTTACAAGACTACGTTCCCAAACAGCAGACACCCGCCTCCAAAAGCAATGACTGCATTTATTGTGTTTCGTCTGCTCGCTCTGAGACGCATGTAATTTATCATATATGAAAATTATTATATTCAGTGGCTTCTCCTAGTTTTCTTAGTGACCCTGCAAACGTGTCCTTGCAGGGCCCATGCTGGCTTTTTTGCGGGCACAGTGGTCTAGGGCCAGCCCACACCAAACCTAATCAGGCCCAGTGCGGGCTTGCCAAGGCGAGGCCCACAGCTTTAATTGAACTGGAATGGCTCAAACCAAAAGAGACCTTTTCAGAACCTGTTTCATATAGGCCAGGGATCCTTAAATCTGGCTCACGAGATACACTTCCCTGCAGAGTTTAGTTCTAACCTTAATTAAACACACCTGAGCATGTCTTCCTGATCATTAGAAAATCACAGTTGGGTGAGTTTGATCAAAGTTGGAGCTAAACTCTGCAGGAAAGTGGATCTCACGAGCCATATTTGAGGTGTAACAGATGTGAGCCTGCTAATAAGAATTTTGTGTTTTGTGGTTTTCTTCCTTACCACTAGGGGTGCTAGGGTGTTTTATGTTTCTATGTAAGTAAAGCCATGTGGTAGAGGGAGTTAGCAACGGCAGAGATGATGGCAATTATTGTAGGGTTGCAGTGGGTGGAGGAAGTAAAACCAGATAGAGTGGTATGTTGTGTTGACTCTGTAGCAGCCCTTTACAGTATTCAAAATATGAAATCTAATAGAGAAGATTTAATGCTAGAAATCCATCAAAATTTATTTAGATTGTGAAAGCTTCAGATAAACGTGAGATGCTGCTGGGTACCTGCTCATGTAAATATAAAAGGGAATGAGAAAGCAGACAAAATAGCAAATAAATCAACCAGGGTGAGCGATATTATAAATATTCCCTTTGGTAAGGGAGAAGCTAAGGCAATAATTAAAAAAGAAATTATGAAGAAATAGCAGGACAGATGGGACATGGATAATAGTGGAAGGAAATATTATAGTATACAGAAATTTATCAGTGCACAGGGTGTGAATGGAAAGAATAGAAGGGAGGAGTCAGTTTTAACCAGGCTGAGGTTTGACCACACAGGGTTAAATAAAATTGTTTTTGTTAGGTAAAAGTAAATCAGATGAATGTATGGAAAGTAGAATAACAGAAAATGCAAAACATATACTGTTGCATTGTAGGAAGTATAGAGAAGAGAGGATTAGATTAAAGCAAAAGATAAGTCAGACAGGAAGAAAATGGAACCTTGAGGGTGTTTTGGGAACAACAGGAGAAGGGGTAAAAGATGCACAGGATGCTGTTGTGGAATATCTGAGGGATAGTGAAAGTGAAAGTGAAAGTGACGTGACATGTGGCCAAGTATGGTGACCCATACTCGGAATTAGTGCTCTGCATTTACCCATCCAAAGTGCACACACACAGCAGTGAACACACACAAACCGTGAACACACACCCAGAGCAGTGGGCAGCCATTTATGCTGCGGTGCCCGGGGAGCAGTTGGGGGTTCGGTGCCTTGCTCAAGGGCACCTCAGTCGTGGTATTGAAGGTGGGAGAGAGCGCTGTACATTCACTCCCCCCACCTACAATCCCTGCCGGTACGAGACTCGAACCCACAACCTTTGGGTTATGAGTCCGACTCTCTAACCATTAGGCCACGACTTCCCCCATAATACATGGGATACATGGGTATATTATAGGAGTTAGATAGTAGTGGGGTAATTTTTTTTTTTTTAATAATGTAAAGTAGATTCATCGAGATATAGTCCACGCTGCATACTCCGACACAGTAGGTGGAGGTATGCACCTGATAAGTCGTGGTTGCAATCCGCCATAAAACTAATAATAATAATAAGAAGAAGGGAGTTAGCAATAGCAAGCAGCAGTAGCCAGCATGGCTCCCCTGCTAAACACATTGTGCTGTGTCCTGGTTGGGAAATGTGTCAGTTCAAGCCCAGAGTTTTTTTTGTTTTTTTTTCTATTTACAGGTGCATCTCAATAAATTAGAATGTCGTGGAAAAGTTCATTTCAGTAATTCAACTCAAATTGTGAAACTCGTATATTAAATAAATTCAATGCACACAGACTGAAGTAGTTTAAGTCTTTGGTTCTTTTAATTGTGATGATTTTGGCTCACATTTCCATGATTATTTTTTTTTTTTTTTTTTTTTTTTTTTTGCAGAGATGTAACATGAATATATGGCCTATGTTTGGATTGATGCTAAGAGTTTAAGAGTTTAATTTAATATGTATGCATTTTAGAAGGACTCTATTGGTGAGGTTACCACATCATGGTCCAGTTTGAATATGGATTTTAAGTTCTTTTCGACGTGAGACCATAGTCTGGACTATTTTTGATTGTTCCTGGTTAAGAAGAGTCTGGTGTTTGAGAGCTGTGGTGTGTTTTCATTACAAGAGGTTGGTTTATTCATTTGCTATCAGCCAACCTGAGCTATGGACAGTGTTTGGACATTGATGTACTACAGATAAGACTTTCGCACACATCAACTTTGACATGACAAAATCCTACAATCTTACAATGCTTTGTTTGCTTTCTTCCTTTTTTTTGGTACCTTTGTGTATTTACATTTTTTGGCTATATGTAGCTGTATTAACCTGAATTTAATGTTTTCTATTTTGCATTTAATAAATCCATTGATTTGAAATCCCTTTGACTACTGTACATTTTTGACAATATAGACACTAGTTATGTGGTGACTGCATCCAATTCAGATGTATAATAACCGTTTTCCCCAAAGACTTAAGTTATAGTAGCTGAAAAGTATTTAAAGTGAAACAGATTTATTGTTGTAGATCAGTGGTGCCCAACCCTGTTCCTGGAGATCTAACTTCCTGCAGAGTTTAGCTCCAACCCTGATCAAACACAACTGAACCAACTAATCAGGATCTTCTTCTTCAGATGTTTTTTGGCGGTTTTGGCAAACAAACTTAAAGGTGCATTACCGCCACCTACTGATCTGGAGTGTGGAGTGACCATAGATTTGGTAGAGAGGATATACACATTTAAAAAAAAAATAAAATACACAATTACAATTTATATTCTTTCTATATTTCCTGTCTTTTTTAGATAATTGGACACTTCTTCTTTAATTCTTGATTGCATTTGTCTATTCCCTGGTAATATCTTGAGTTATACTTTATCATATCCCATCAAACCTAATTTATGATTAAGTTGATTTCTTTCTCTTTCATACGCATCACATTCTAGAAGAATGTGCTTTACTGTTTCTGGATTCCCACATTTATCACATCTTCCATTTTCATGCTTCCCTATTTTGTGTAAATTGAAATTTAAAGCTGAATGTCCAATCCTCATTCTTGTTATAATAACATCTTTCTTCCTACTCCCACATCTTATTCTCTCCTCACCTACACACCCCTGTATCTGGTAAAGATTCCTTCCTTTTATTCCACTATCCCATATATTTTGCCATATCTTTCTTACTTCAAGAAATAAATAAACTGATATTATTCTCTTGATTTCAGATTTGCTAATTGCTATATTAATTTCACTATGTGAGTGCTTCAGAGCCATCTTAGCCAAGCAGTCCACTTCCTCATTTCCCTCCACCCCAGTATGAGCCGGTACCCATAGGAAGTATACCATTATCCCTGATTGTCTAATTCTAAACAAGTACTGTAATACTTCATATATTAAATCTTGCCGTGCTGCAGATTTTCCACTCACTAGACTTGTTAGAACAGACACTGCATCTGTACATATTACAATATTATTTGGTTGTATTTCTTCAATCCATTGTAGTGCTAATATAATTGCTATTAATTCTGTAGTAAATACAGACATATGATCTGATATTATTTTGGCTATTTTTATTTTAAATGTAGGAATATATACTGCTGCTGTTGTCCTTCCAGATTCAGGATCCTTCAACCCATCCGTATATATCTGTAACTGTGAATAATATGCTTGATTTATATTGTTGGACTACTATATTTATAGGAATAATCTTCTCCTTTTCATTTATTAGGGCCCGAGCACAAATTTTCCGCCATTTTGAATTTTGTCAGAAACCTACTTTTGCGAACTAGTCCTAGGTTTTTCACCCGATCGGAACCAAACCAGTGCAGAAATGTTCTTTGGACAGTGAATATAAAAAATTATCAAAAAAAAGTTGAAATTTCAACTCACTGTCGCGTAGGGACGCAAAAACGTCTGTTAAAGACGGGGCCATTTTTACTAAAATGGCTATAACTCCTGAACAGAATGAGATATCTTCACCAAACTTGGTACACATGTGTGCAAGCTCAATCTTTGGGCAAATAAAAAAATAATCGCAGTTCTGCCACTTGGTGGCGCTATAAGACGAAAAAAAACTAAAAATGACTATAACTATGCAACCGTTGGTCCGATCGACTTGAAAATTGGCATGCAGTGTCTTCGTCCAAAGGGGCACAAGTGTCTATGAGGACATTCGCATATCTCAAAAAACATGGCCGCCATTGGCCAAAGAAATTTAGGCACCTATTGGACAAGGTTAACGGAGGTCAATCAGAACAAAACTCGGTGGGCATGTTCGACTCCGAGCACCGATGGTGCGAGGACCCTCTTGGAATTGCTCCGTTTATTATTAGGGCCCGAGCACCGATGGTGTGAGGACCCTATTGGAATTGCTCCGTTTCTTCTTCTTCTTCTTCTTCTCCAAAGTGAATCGCATTTTTGAGGGCCTAAACATGCTCGAAAACTCACGAAACTTTGCACACGCGTCAGAACTGGCGAAAATTTACATCTGATATGGGTTTCAGAAGTGAGTGTGGCAAAATGGCTCGATAGCGCCACCTGTAAAATTTCAACGGAGTGCGCCTCGAGCTACGTTTTACATACATATACGAAAATCGGTAAACACGTGTAACACACCATTACCTACAAAAAAGTCTCTTGGTACAAAATCCAAAACCCAACAGGAAGTACGTTATTTTAAATTTCCTGCACGATTTTTGTGCAGTTTTTGACATTTCCAGGCCTCGTACTTTGACGAACTCCTCCTACAGTTTTAATCAGATCATCTTCAAATTTGGTGAGGGTCATCATAAGGCCTTTGTGACGTTAAATTGCGAAGATCCTGAGTTTTCGTCAAGGGGCGTGTCCCTGGCGGCCTGACAAAGTTTGATGTTTCGCCATGAAACAGGAAGTTGCTGTAACTCAGGCAAGCAA
>NW_015544444.1:17630-18248 GCF_001515605.1 Sinocyclocheilus anshuiensis | reverse complement strand
ATATTGTTCTCTTTGTGTGTGTGTGTGTGTGTGTGTGTGTGTGTGTGAGAGAGAGAGAAAAAGTGAATTATGAATTAATGCATACTCCTCAAAGGAGAGTTATACTATACACACCAAACTTTGTCAACATATATACTGAAATTTTCTCATATCTTTAAAGTTCGTTATCCTAACTATTCAAAACTTTTTACATATGGAGAACAAGTCATTCTTAGGAAACATGCTAAGTGTCATAATTTAATCATGCTCAGGGGCCACTAAAAAATTAAAACTATCACACATTACAGGTCATAGGTGAAGACTGTAATACCAAGGATGACCACCTGATGGAGTCACAGGATTAAAAATCTTTAAACCCGCTCTGTGTATTAGAATGAAAAATAAATCATAGAATTAGTTTATATCTACTGTAATGTCAGTATATGTTTACATAATTACTGTAGAATGCTTATAGAGCATTAAAATCTTTTTTTTTTAATCTTTAAAAGAAAAATCATATCAAAGGAAACCCAGTCTCCTCTTGGCTTATATCGAAATCCTCCGACATTCTTCTTTACAAATCCTCGTTTTGTACTTCTAATTAGTGACCGTTGTTTTGTTTCGATCTCTCCGCGTGCG
>NW_015544444.1:6958-17475 GCF_001515605.1 Sinocyclocheilus anshuiensis | reverse complement strand
ATTATTACGTTTTGAATATGGATATTTTTCTTACAAAAGTGCATCAATTCGCTACAGGAGGCCTTTGTTCACCCTCCGGAGCCGTGTTAGACACTTTTTTTATGGAAGGGTGCTTTTTATTTCACGTCTTTTGGACAGAAGGAATGCAACACCCGCTGAGTACAACGATAGAGCTTGAAAGATCAAAAGATCAAAGACAATTTTCAATATAACTCCGACTGGATTCGTCTGAAAGAAGAAAGTCATATACACCTAGGATGCATCGGGGGTGAGTAAAACGCAGCCTAATTTTTATTTTTGGGTGAACTAACCCTTTAAGTAAACAAATAAAAAATTAATAATGCAATTGAAAACAAGGTAATTGATATGACAACTAAAAAAAACGAATAATACAATTTATGCCGCAATTTCAATATTCATAAGGATTATTTTTTAGGTGTCGTCAATACATCAGTTTTGTACGTTTAAATGCTGAAAATATGTAAGTATTTGTACAATTAGATGCTGAAAATACGTCAGTATTGTACGTTTTAATGCCTGTAAAAACGTAAGTAAATGTATGTTTTATAGAACCATATTTTATGTAAAATGCATACAAATTATCATGAGATCACGTTGTATTATCATCATCAAAATATAAGGAAAATGTAACAGTTTTATATATTGGTTCAGATTTGGTGTTATCTGAAGTCCTTGCAGGGGATAGTGTTATATCTTCAAATGTGTTGGGGTCATCAGAAATCTTCATAAGAGGCTGGATCCAAACTGGAGCTCGAGCAATCTCATGTTAGCTCAGAATTGGTATCCTGAGGTAGAAATAGAAAAGCAAAAGGAGAATAATTAGCGTAGCTGCTGTTCATAACATTTCAGGCAATCTTGTGCATTTGATCAGATGTAACTAATGTACAAGGTTATGAGATGCATTATATGAATGTTTTACTTAGTAGATAAAGCAGTCCTGCATAAAATAAAGCAATTTCTTTTTTATTTTATCTTGCGTAGAAATAAAGAGTGTATAATCTAGAGGTAAATATTCTTCATCACTCTGAAATGCCCTCAAAACACAAAATTTGAAAGAAAAATTATATTGAATTAAAATATAGTACAGTCATTTAATAGAAAGAAAGAAGACACGCTCAAAGTGCAGGGGCTATATATAACAGCTATATGTCATGTTGTTTTAGTAGCATTTAGTAGAGTGTAAAATTAGATGTTTTAGTAGTATAACTAATAATAACAAGCAAGTACACCGCAGGGACTTGAACCCCATCCAGGTGGGTAACCTGGAGTACCATTACCAGTGTATTTTTGCTTTTTGTTATTATTTAGATTAAAGGGAAAGCAAAAAACTTGTATTCGCAACAGCATGTTCATTTATATACTTACATTTTTTGCTGTTTGGTATAATGTTATATAATTTAGGAGAGTCAATCAGTAAGTGGCATGTGATCCATTACAGACAAAAGATAAAGGAAACATGCCCCTTCATTCTGCATGAATGAATGAATGAATGAATAAATAAATAAATAAGTAAGCAAGGAAGCATTTATTGTAAATCAAACTGATCCATTATTTTACATTTGTATTTATTTTAAACACATGCTGTTGCAATGCAAGAAAAACCAAACCTTTTCAATTGAAATGTGTTTTAAAAAGTAGGATATTTATGAAGTTGTTTATTTTACAAGATTACAAAACTGTGATTTTTTTTTTTTGTGTATGTATAAATTATGGACATTCATATTACAATGAACAGAAGAAATGTTTTTTTTCTAATTCTGATACTGGCTTAACAAGGATCCAGAAGATAAGAGGTAAGCTCTTTCATCATGGTCCTTGTTTCTTTCACAAGTAACCAGAACTATATTTAACCGATAAAGAGGAGCAAATAAGAATGAAATAGCAACCCAGTAATGTTTTCATTGAGTAATATGGACATTTATAATACAACGCACAAAACACAGTTTTTTTTTTGGTATATATACTTTTTTTTTAAATTCTGATACTGGCTTAACAAGGATCCAGAAGATAAGAGGTAAGCTCTTTCATCATGGTGCTTGTTTCTTTCACCAAGTAACCAGAACAATATTTAACCGATAAAGAGGAATACATAAGAATGAAATAGCAACCCAGTAATGTTTTCATGGAGTAATATGGACATTTATAATACAACTCACAAAACAAAACAGTGTTTGTTTGTTTAGTTTTTTTGGTATATATTATTATTTTTTAATTCTGATACTGGCTTAACAAGGATCCAGAAGATAAGAGATAAGCTCTTTCATCATGGTCCTTGTTTCTTTCACCAAGTAACCAGAACTGTATTTAGTCAAATCTTGAATTAATCAACAAGTAATTCGATTAAAAGAACAGGTCTAAATGGTCATTCAACCCATAAGCCATTATCATTCAACAAGTTTTCCAACAAATTTAGATGTGCATGTCTTCAAAGGAACAAAAAATACCCTCATGTGTGCTAAAGTAAACCGGCACAACATTTGTGTGCACTGAAAAGTTTTCAATGTTTTTTACATACACATGGTCAATTAAAGTTCCTTTCTCGGTTGTTGGTTCTTTAACATGTTGAATATATCCCTTGTCTGCCATGAAAGAGCAGAGGGATTGGGACTTTAAGGCATCATTATTAAAATCACCTACAAACACAACTTTATTGCAAATTGTTGATACCAAATGGATCAGCTTGTCTACGTTTTGTTTAAAAACAGACAATGGGTAAGTTGGAGGCCTGTAAATAACAGCAAGCAATATGTCCTTTTCAGTGAAGTGTGTTAACATGCATTCCAAATTAAGATTTGGGAATGTTATAGTAGTATTTGTTACACCACATGCTGTATATAACCCAACTCCACCATGTTGTTGTGCTTTCAAATCCTTGAAAGGGGGACAATTGCTTGTGTATGCTGCACAACGAGAAAGACCCACAAATGTGTAGTTTTCTAAGTGCACATTTTCAGACAGATAGGATTCAGGCAGCCACATGGCTTTCAGTTAAAGCTATACATGCAGGTTTGAACTGTTGAACACAAACATTCAAATCTTGTTTATGACAACGCAAACTCTGTACATTCAGCAAAAACAGTGAAAAAGAATTGTGTTGTGCTGTCAAATATAACTCATCATGTACCATAAAACATGGCATTTCTTGTACAGCCTCAAAAACGTTCTCATTACAATAAATACTTTTTTCAGTCAAATCTTTAATAGTCAAGCCAGACAAACTTCTTACTCGACTCAGTGCAACATAAGCCTGGCCAGCGGCAAAAACTTTTTTTAAACTAACGACAGCACAATCAACAGTTAAACCCTGTACTTTATGGACTGTGCACGCCCAAGCCAATTTCAAAGGAAATTGTCGGCGAAAACCACCATTCCTGCATGCATTTTCCTCTTCTACGTGTATAGGAGTTGAATTAAACAATTTTGCTGGCTCAGCCAAACATTGTTTACGTCTTTTAAACCCCACATGACTATCATCAAAATAGACGTACACTGTTTCGGGTAATTTATTTTTATCAGCATGCACAATGTGTGTCACTGTGCCACAAACGCCATTAACTAAGCCATCATTTACATCAATATTTTTAATCAACATGACACGTGCATTTATGCCTAAAAGTAACTTTGCTGGCAAGCACGTGTTGTAAACCTTTACATGATGACCAGCAATTAACTCTACTTTGCCAGTCTTCTTACTACGGGCAAAATCTTCTGCCTCTATGGTTTCAACCTCTGAGCAGATATTAATTAACTGCTTTAGGTTGTGCTCATGTACTTCATCGTTAGTGGCAAAAATGTGTAAAGGATCATTATCATCCTCACCTGTGTCACATTTTGCTAACATCTCCAAATCTTCTTTGCTCAGTGGAGATTTTTTACTTCATTTCCTTAAACGGTTTAATAATTCAGCAAATTTGCTGTCTTTTTGCCTTACTACCTGCGTTAACTCCACGACAGTAAAACAATTAGTCCACAGCCCGAGTCCTGGTACTTCCGTATATAATGGTTTCCCCTTCACGGGTGGCAATTGGAAAAAATCCCCAACTGCTATAACACAAACATTACCAAAAGGAGAAAAGTCTCCAGTTTGTTTAATTTGACGTAATCTTCCATGAATGTATGCCAACAGTTTATGATCTACCATTGAGATCTCATCTATAATTAAAATCTGAAGGCCATGGAATTTCGCGCGCAAAGAATTTAACTTCTCTTCTCCCAAAGGTGTGTATGGCAACTTCACATCTATGCCAATCAAAAAGGTATGATGTATGGTTGAAGCCTGTAATTGGTAAGCTGCAATGCCAGTTGGAGCAGTTAATACAACACACATGTCATCTGGGTGTAAAGCTATTTGAGACAATAATCTTGCCGCTTCATATTTTATTGCTTTAATTAAATGGCTTTTGCCAGTTCCTGCTCCACCAGTAACAAAAACATGAAAAGGTTTAGGGTTTTCACCTCTAATTTTACTTAAACACCATTGTCTAATTTTATAGAAAACAGAAATCTGGGTTTTGTTTAAAGAGCGAATTAAGCTCAACCCATCTGAGCGACTCAATTGTCCTTTTTCTCAATTTGAGACACCGCCGCATCATCAGTTGCTAAATCCAGTATAGATCTTTCATGTTCTTCGCTTTGCTGGCCATTCTCACGTCTAATCTGTTTACATTCCATATGATCTAATTGCTGTTCAGGACAAAGTGCACACCATGCATCTTCTAATATGCCCTCATTATCAACAGCAGTTTGTGCAGTATCTAAGATATCTGCATCCTTTTCAAAAAGTGCTCTATTTGTATCCACTATATTTTTAACCAAGTGAACAGATCCATCACTAAAACAAACATTACCTTCCTTATAAAATTGTTCATAATTACTATACCGGTCTGGTTTTAACTGATTATCTACATAATAAGGAAGAAACAATTGTAATACACTGAGATACAATTTTTCAGGATTCTTTGTTACTGAAAATCGAGCAAAACGCACAACAGCAGGCTGAGTACGAGTTCTTTTTACAATAAAACCAAAATTGTTTTCCAACCTAATTTTATTAGTGCGAGACTGACCTTTGTATACAACGCGATATTCAGACGCAAATGTGGCCAAACACATATCATCAAAAATGCTCTGATTTGGCCTGTTCTTATAGCGATCAACAAAACTTGTCATCCACATCTCTTCACTTTTCAGATTCTGAGACTTCAACTTGTTTTGTATAACACTCAGAGGCAAACTCATCCGTACGGTATCTTCACCTGTAGGAATAAATTGAACATGTCTTGAACACTCTTTTAAATGCATGTTTGTTAACCTATAAACTGCTTCTTGTGCACTAACCTCACGATTATGTAAGTACACACTGCCTAATTTCCTCAAAGCCTGTCATGCATCTACATTACCCTGAGATGCTGATTCTCGCTGAGCATTAGCCAACAATAAACCCATTTCCCGTTCAGACTTTGAAATATATGAAATTATATAAACAATGCAGGCATAAGCATCTGTTACGTACTGAATGTCCATATTAGCATTCCAGCACTTAAGGCTAAACTTGTTATATTGATTAACCCATACTTCATGCAATTGTCATTTCAAGACAATGTGTGTGTTATTATTAATGCATCTATACGCCATTTCAAATAATTCCTGATTTATTCCAACACTATTAAACAAACTTTCTAGAGAATTGAACTGCTCTTCTGAAACAGCTTTCTTAACTGCCGTCATTATGCTTTGCGCATATTCTACCAGTGTGTTATCATTTACATTTGTACTTTTACTTTCACTTTGACAATCACCTTTGTTGGGCAGGTTTTCCTCATCTTCTACTTTTCTCCGACATATGAATGTTCGCATAGATGGTGGTTTAGGAAAATTAAAACGACAAACTGTGTTTTTCTTTTTACATGTTTTGGAATGACGTTTACTGTGACACTTCACGGATGTAACAACACTCTGCAGTTCATCATCTTCACTGGACACCTCGCACGTAACGTATTTATCTATAAATTTGACAACTTCTTCATCAGAATTCCTATCTATTTGTGGAGCATTTTTTATCCAGAACAAACAATGGACATGGGGAGAACCACGTTGTTGAAATTCCACCCTATAAAAGTAGTCCACAATTTCCCCTATGGGCTGAACAGGAGACATAAGCACCTCTTTCAAAAAACAATGCCACCTAAAATCAAACATGCGAGCTGCAGTAACAGGATTATGACGCAAAAGCTCACATTTTTCAGCCCATTCTAATTGTTCTAATGTTTCTTTTCTGCCTTCGTGTTTTAAAATACTTGTCATTAGATTTGTCCATCTCATATCAGCAGATGAGAATGAGCAAAACCAGGTGGGAATGCCCAGCTGTCTGACCATGGCAAACAAATCTTTTTGCACACCTTGCCAAAATGCCGGAGTGCCGCGGATGGGTTTCAAAAATCTATAGCCTTCATCAAAATTAAGCACTTGCCTCAAGGACTCAGTGTCTTTAAACATTTCACTGGGTATGGACTTACTACATCCTTGCCCTTTTCTTAAAGCAATAGATACATTAGACAGAACCTGTTCAATTTCTGATAGATACTGTGCATAAAAAATGTATTCAATATTTTGTGCAAATCTACAATCTGCTTGCAAAATTCGATTATTAAAATATCGGGACAATGTTAATCTCTGTGCCCTTTTATCACAATAAGTTGAAGTACCATTAGGAAATAAAACAGGAAAACTTTTAGCTTAATTTGTCTCATCAGCAAGCATTTTCACTGGATTATTCCCTTCGGCAGGGGCAAGGCTCAAAATACCATCAAAATACTGATCAAGTACTTCTTGCCCAATGTCTACAGGTTGCAGACACGTATCCATAAACACACAGTGCTGTTGCCTATCGTGTAACTCCTCATCAACATTTATGTTTTCCAATTCAGTCTCCGCTATGTGATTTGTATCGTCATCATCATCATCATCTTGTCTAATAAACTCATTTAACCAATCGTCATTAAAAACAATATCTGTATAGTATTTTTTTTTTTTTAAGTAACACAGTGCCTGTTTAATATTTGTTGTGTCCACATACTGATACTTATAATGACCTTTATATGTCAACTTCCGCTTTAACTTTACACATATTAAAGACCCTTCAGTTTCTGTTCTAGGCAAAACATTTGTTGTGTCTTTAACATTAGCTGGCACACAAGTGACAGGGCCATGAACTCCATTTTGCCCACCTTTTGGTAGAGCTAACATTTTCATGAATGGGATATGCAAAGATATCAAATGTTGCTCTAAATTATTGAGACAACACAGTTCTTCAGGTATAGGTTGCAGTTCCAGATTGTTAACAGCACTTTCAGCTGGCATTTCACCTTTTTTAATTTAGAATGACAAGTGAAGCAAATCCAAAGCTGGCCTTTACATGAATCTGCCAGTTCACAGGGGATAACACAATTATCACCACACGTGTGCAAAAAATGTTTTGTAATGCATCTTTTAGCTGCCAATAACACTGCTGAATTTGTATTATATTTTTCTGTTCTACAGCATAATACTTGCTGTTTAAATAACAATCGGTGGCAAACACAACAAACAAATTCTGGCCCAGAACTAACTTTATCTACAAACTGCTTTTTGACAAAATCACAAACCTGTTGATTTTGTTTTAATTGTTCTCTTCTCATCTTGTTAATTATTTTTTACATTTTCTTTATGTAACACAATGTTATGATATTTTAACTTACTGCGTTGCTTTACAGCGTTTCTATGCTTGTCATTGTCATGGTATTTCACCCTACTGAATTTCTTCACTCTGTAATTAAATTGCTCATTGCTATGGTATTTTACCCTACTGTACTTCTTCACTCTAATCTTATATTGCTCATCCTCACAGTATTTCACCCGATTGTACTCATTCACTTTACACTTACGTTGCTGGTTTTCAGCATATTTGATCTTACTTGCTTGCTTTAATGACTCTTTATATAAAGCATTGCTATGATATCTTTTCCTTTTGAGATTTTTCACGTTTCTGAAACTCTGCATTGCAATGATACTTCTCCAAAACAACTTGCTTAGTATGGTCTTTAATTTTGTTTTTTACTCTTTTTAATAAATAATACCTTTTCAAATATTTCGTCCTATTAACAGATACATCATTCTTTGTTTCTCCAGCAACAGACTCTTGCTCCTCATGATTCACATAAATTTCACTTTGTACCTTTACTTGCTGTCTTGTACACATACGTTTTCCATCATTGCATTCTTCATTCTGGCACACCTTATAACATATCTGGCTATTCGGTTGTTTCACACAAATAACAACTTCATAATGATTCTCATTACAGTGCTGTAGATATATACCTTGATTGCACGTTCTTTCATACATACAACTGTACTTTAACCATTTCTCATTATGATATGTATAAATGTCAACTCCTAAATAATTAGCCATCGCTTGAATCTCCACTTCTGTGGCCCATGACCCTACAAACCTCATTTTGGATTTAGATAAATAATCTTCCATAGATGCATACTGGCATCTTAAGAGATTCTTGTATTGCACACTGTGCAATTCCATATGTTTCACAATTGCGAGTCTAACTGCCCGATGAGATTTTTGTGTGCCACATATTACTTGTGCCACTGCCCTGAAAAAACAATTACCATCACCTACAATACTAACTGTTTTACAAGGACGGCCCATTGTTCGGCTGTTTTTTGGAAAAACTACATTTTCACTATTAAACTCTATATGAAGTTTACTACTTCATTTTTGCTTTACTTCAGTACACAGTGGACTGAAATTAAAAATCCTATTTGTCTCATTACCCAAACAAACTACATCTGAATTTGCATCAATTTTGGAAATTGTTTCAGGTATTTCAGTGCTCTCCTCTAAAGATAGTTTCTCTTTCTTAATAACCACAGTTTGTGGGACTGAAACTAATTTCAAGTATTAATAACATTGTTCCCTTTCAGTCAGTCACGTTCGACGTTACGTCAGTCGTGACTGACGAATTGGGATCTCTCCCGAGAGCCCAATCACCTTCGAGTGTTAACTAAACAAGCCAATGACAGTTGGCGTGCGTGTTTCGCCACGCGCATCCTGCCCCGCAGCGCGGGTATAAAAGGAGAGCGCGTGCAAACGCACATCAGCTTTTCGCTTCGGAACCGAGCTTTCTAGTAAGCAAATCTCCGCGAGTGTTTTGAAAAAACAGCTGGCATTGGTGTGACGGCGTATCAGCGGGGGTTGCCATCCAGGCTGCTGAAAAACAGCTGGCGTTGGTGTGACGGCGTATCAGCGGGGGTTGCCATCCAGGCTGCTGAAACCTCGGCGAGCTGCAGCTGTCATTCTGCGGTCCCGCCGCGACCTCCCCTGGGCGCTTCAGCGCTCTATCTGAAAGAATGTTTTTTCCTCCTAAAAGAGCAAATTCTAAAAAGAGCTCCACGAGCGATGGGCGTCTTTTTAAAGATGGCTTCCCGCTCGTGCGTTTCTGGATGTGGTCGTTTCCTGGCTTCATCTGACGGTCACGATCGCTGTGTCTCGTGCTTGGGCTTTCAGCACGCTAAGGCAGCGCTCGTGGATGAGTCATGTTCTCATTGCGGGAACATTGTTGTTGCATGTTGCGGTCCAGATACCTCCTCTGTAAACGGGGGGGTATCCCCCTTGCCATGCCCCGCTCTAGCTCCTCCGGCCGGAGGGCTACTTCGGTTCATGGTCAGGGAGACCTGAGGGTTACGGTGAGAGCTTCCCCGTCGAGTACGTCTCCGCGGGCCTCTCATTCCTCAAGCATGGCGCACCACCTGGGGTTTTCGGACGAGTGTGCTGGGTCCTCGGACAGGGCGGGGTCCAGCATCTTGTGCAGAGCTCAGGCAGATGACAGGATGTCGATCGCTGCATCGGAGGGCGAGCTAGGCTCTGGAAATGAGGATTCGGCTGCGCTGCCTCCGTCAGGAAGAGTGGCGTTGCCCGAGTCAGATCCAGAGCTGACTGCTATGCTTTCCCGGGCCGCCGAGAGTGTCGGGCTGCACTGGAGGCCTCCTCCTTCTCCCGAACGCTCAAGGCTGGATGATTGGTTCCTGGGGGCGCAGGCCGCACGTCGGCAGCCACCTCCGGTGCCATTCTTCCCGGAAGTGCATGAGTAGGTCACGAAGTCTTGGAGGGCACCCTTTTCTGCCCGAAACAGACTTAGTGCCTCCTTCGTCCTCACCACCCTCGACGGTGGGGCAGCCCAAGTGTATGTGGACATCCCCCCAGTCGAACGTGCTATTGCAATGCAGCTCTGCCCGCAAAGCGCCGCCGCCTGGAGGGGTACTCCACGCCTTCCGTCCAGGGCCTGTAAGTTCTCGTCCGCTCTGACGGCGAAGGCTTACAGTGCTGCTGGACAGGCCGCTTCCGCCCTGCACGCCATGGCCCTCCTGCAAGTCCACCAGGCCAAGGCGTTGAAGCAGTTGCACGAGGGTGGTGCTGACCCAGGTGTGCTGCAGGAACTGCGCACGGC
>NW_015544444.1:0-3569 GCF_001515605.1 Sinocyclocheilus anshuiensis | reverse complement strand
CACCTCTGCCTAGCCGCTGTCCTATCTTCCGCCCCAGCTGGTGTGGGGGGACTTGCCGGCTTCCGCAGGGCACTGGAGGGGGTCAGCAATAGTGTCGTTTTCCATACGGATCCCAATTCGTCACTGACGTATGACGTAACGTCGAACGTGACTGACTGAAAGGGAACGTCTAGGTTACTTGTGTAACCCTCGAAGGAGGGACTCCTTCAGGGAACGAGGGTTACACAAGTAACCTAGACGTTTCTTTCTCTTCTTCCACACTCACATTTGTACACTCATGTCTCCTTTTTTTACCCACGCAGGTCGTTTTTTGACTTTCTTCATTTATGTTTTCTGAGTGACTACCAGATGTTTTTCGGCATTTAAGTAGGACACGAACACCATTTATTTCAAAGATCTTCAAGTTTCCTCCAAAACACCCAGCCAAATTTTCAATGTGCCTCAAAACACAGCTTAGTGAATTATAATATACAACCACACTGAAGCCATTACCATCAACCATCCCAGCACTGCTACGTGCATGAGAATCAACCACAGCAAACTGACCATTTTGCTTGATAATAGCACAGGTATTACCATTCAAGGTAAAAAAGCATGTGTCATATTTTGCAAACATTGTTTGCAAACCATCGACTAATGTCACACATGCTCCAGATCTAATAAATTCTCCATCAACCACATCTACATATCCAGAAACAAAATCGGCATATTCAAATTTGAATGCATTTTTACTCAACACATATTCTTTAGGAAGATCTGTAATACACAGCAAGTTTTTCCCTGTCGGATCAGTGATTAAACCACTTTGCCGCAAACTAGAATGCAAGCTATCGCCAGTATTTAAGACATTATCTAGATCTTTACTTTCCCATGAGAACACACTATGTAGACTGTGCATTGCCATAGTAGCCAAACTAATCGCAACACACTGTTTCCCTGGCCACTTGAACTTAAGGTCACCCTGGTGAAATGATCCACGAATGCTACTAATACTTTCTCTTTGATTTGATGTAGATGCTGAGATTTCTTCACTGTCATTTGCTGTACACACACTCATTTCTCCAACAGTGTCACTGTTAATAAATGTTGGCATATCTGATGAGGTTATGTTTACATTGATGCCATAGATACTAAAGTTTTCTGCGCTCAGACTTGTCATTAAATTAT
This sequence comes from Sinocyclocheilus anshuiensis, assembly GCF_001515605.1. Taxonomy (NCBI): domain Eukaryota; kingdom Metazoa; phylum Chordata; class Actinopteri; order Cypriniformes; family Cyprinidae; genus Sinocyclocheilus; species Sinocyclocheilus anshuiensis. The sequence continues at coordinate 2,402 of NW_015544444.1, read as the reverse complement.
CAATGTGCAAAAATAGGTTTTGCCAATTTGTGTTGAAAACAACAACTGCTGTTCCAATGTCTGATCCCAAACCACATGCATTTTGGACATTACAGTCAACAACAACATAGAAGTCATTATGTCTCACAATAGCACACGTGTCTCCTTTTATGTTGACCAGACAAGATTCATGACTAAACAAAATCTCTTGTAATTTCTCATACAAGTCACTCTTTCCTCCATTTAGTGATTGTTCTATCGTTACTTTGCATGTTCTATTGAAAACGCCATATTGGCCACCAAACCAATGGGAAAATCGACTGTCTCCATAACTCTCAGTATTTTTTTTACAGCTAGGCATGTCATTAACCAGTTTACTTCCCTCACTACAAATGTCTTGAAGGTCGGATCTTTGCCAAGTACACACATTATGTATCTTGTGTTTAACAACTGAAACTACACTGCAGGCTACTCCCACAAACTCCTCAGTCACCTCTGCAGACTTCAGTCTAACCTCATTGGCTGCTACAATGCCCACCACATCTGAATAAACACAAGCATCAGAATTAGAAACATCGGTCTTACTTTTGTTGTTCAATGGCTTACGCCGCATTCGGAATCTCTTCAGCTTAGGCATCTAAAGACAAAAAATAAAATCACAATATTGTTTTATAATATTACTGCTTCTATTTGGATCAAATACCTGCAAGCTTGGTGAGCGTACATCACTTACAATTTTTGTACAATTTTTTTTTTTATAAATCTCACCAACCCCAAATTTTTCAATGGTAGTGTACATTAAACAGACTTTCAGTTGCTTGCTTTTCAAACACTGACAATAGCACAACTATTTCGTAGTGCCTGGCATAGTTACACAACTAATTATCTTAAATGTCAAACAACTTAATATTCAACACCCACAAGTCTTTCTATGTACTCAAAACATATAAGACTTATTTCCAGCATTTACTGTCCATTACGTTTGCTTTAACTCTGACCTGCTTGTAAACTAACCTCTTGTATCACACAATAGTAATCATTCAACAACACTTTCAACAATCACACCCCTTCATCACACCTGTTCAAACCATCCACTGAACAGTTACTTCACCTACACAGCTACAATTCTTACCCTAATAACAGATGTATTATTCAAAACACATTTTTGCATAAAACATCGAAATACACTACAAACCAAATAGAAAACATCAATAGAACAAAAATCTAAATTGCCCAAAATACAAATAAAAACATCTGTCATGTTACACAAATTTTTTACAAAAATGCTTCAAAAATAATATATTTTCTAACGGACACCGTGCTGCATTGTCACGGGAACATGCCAGCTGAAGATAATGAGGAAATTACTTCGCTCGCTTTGCCAAGTGCATTCCAAACGACTACATGATACGCACGTGCCCTGCTCACTCCAAAGTCCCCACTCCAAGAGGATAGGGATGATCACTTCCATTTGGAATTTGCCCCGTGAACCGTTCGGTACCGATACTCGTATCGCCACATCCCTAATTCTAACACTATTGCAGTATTTTCAGTGCAACATGTTTTCTTAAGCTATCAATCACATTCCTATCCCTATTTTTTTTTTTTTTTAATATTCCCTTATATTATATATGATCATTCAAACGTTTGGACCTTTTACAAGCTATTTAAAATACATTAGTACTTCTCTTCTACAAAGACACATACAAATGCTATAAAATAAAGTACCATTACAAACATTTATATGTTTTCAAAACACTGTAATGACTCCTGAAAATTCACCTTTGGCATCACATGAATAACTTAAATTAGAAAATATTTTTCAAATAGACAACCTATTGAAGTACTATATATATATATATATATACTTAAAATGTATTTAAGTACAAAATTAAGCTATAGCAAAAATTCAACAATTGTCTTGCTTTGGCACATTTTTGCAGAACAACAATACACATAATTGTGAAACATTATGGCTTCTTTAAAATAGCATTATAGTTTAAGAATATGAAGATTTTTACAAGTACGCATCATGGCTTAGAACAAATACATTTAAAATATTCACAAACACAGCTGACATTTTCTTTTTTCTTTCTTTCTTTTTTTTTTTTGCAGTAATCCTGCCAACAACAATTTATACAACCACACCCCTTCATCACACCTGTTCAAACCATCCACTGAACAGCTACTACACCTACACAGCTACAATTGTTACCCTAATAACAGATGTATTATTGAAAACACCTTTTAACATAAAACATAATACACTACAAACCAAATAGAAAACATCAATAGAACAAAAGTACTACATTGCTCAGAAAATAGCAATAAAGACATGTCATGTTACAATTTTTTTTTTTTTTACAAAAATGTTACATAAATATTAAAATATTACAAATCAATGCCATACAACAAATACACTT
>NW_015544443.1:409-809 GCF_001515605.1 Sinocyclocheilus anshuiensis | reverse complement strand
TTTTAGTTTTATTTAATTTGAGTTATTTTAATACTTCAACAAAATAATTGAAATGAAATATTGAATTTATTGAATTTATAAATGTGTATGTACATATACAGTATATATGTATGTGTGTGTGGTTGTACATACACATATGTAGGTTTTTTTTTGGTGTTTGGCTTAGTGTTATGTTAGAATCGTTATTATACTCTTATACCTTTTGTTCTTTAATATTGTTAATTGTTTTTAGCTTTATTTTTTTGTTTTTCATTTAAATGTTAAGTTTTGAAATTTTGTTGTATGCATTTGTCATTTTTATTTAATCTCTTTATTTTAAAATGTGTATAGGTAGTATTTATAAAGTTTTAGCTTTTAGTTTTGGATCTGTTTTTAGTTGTTTTAATACTACAATTGATTG
>NW_015544443.1:0-273 GCF_001515605.1 Sinocyclocheilus anshuiensis | reverse complement strand
TATCTAATAGTTTGCTGTGTACTGTTTGAGGTCAACCCCTTTTAAAATATCAAAATTTTGTTCAGAACATTATTATTTCTGTTTCTGCTTTAGACAATGTCATTTAGAGGAAGAACATGAGGAAGATGAAAGGTGAGCAGAAATGGGGAAAATGAATGAATTTACTGTTTAAATAATGATTTTAAATGAACATGTAAATACATAACGTTACTCTATAAGTTTTGTGTATCATATAAGCGTGATATGTAAGTTGTATAGTTCAATCAATGACAG
>NW_015544442.1:0-818 GCF_001515605.1 Sinocyclocheilus anshuiensis | reverse complement strand
ACACTAACCATAGTTTAACCATGGAATTTGTAGTAAAAATGAATAAAAATGGTAATTCCTTTGCCAAAAAAAAACCATGTACTTTTACTAATAAAAGCATGGTTAATTTTTGTAAGGGAAAAACATGACTTGTGTTCAGTATTAGGATTTTTCTTGTCTTGATGTACTAATTTTGACATGTATAGGCAATTTAGAAAGTATAGTTTTGTTAAAGCTTGAGTATTAAAGTCATGTGAGATAGATATCAGGGCAAAATAAAGAGACTGAAAAGAAAAATGGAAGTGAAGGTGCAGTTCAGGAGAGTCTCCCCAACCTAAGGATTTACGTAAACCTTTTTTTATGTGAGGTCCATACAAATAATAGGGTTGTCCATGTTTCAGAATTTGTTGTGGGTGTATGAGTGTGAGATTTCCCGGCCTGAAATTTTTTTCCCAGTCCGCCCCTCGTGGAAATTACATAGACCTACTGAACATAGGCCTACTGAAGCTCACAGTGTTTTCAGCCTCTGCCGCCTCAATATATGAGCACATGAACACATAAACATAACCTCTAGAACTGCTGTGAGAGTCTCTTCGTGAGCGTTTGACCGTTTCATTTCATGAACACAAAAACATAATCTCTAGAATTGCTCTGAGTCACTTCATGAGCATTTTACTTGTTTTGAGAAAACTATCTCATATTATATATACAAAGAGACGCCAATGTTTCAAAAAGACACCAATGTTTCAGGAGTTTAGTACACAGAATAGGACACATTATTGAGTTGGAATAGGAACTGTATTTGAGTTGATGTATATGCTTTTATTTATTATTATTTT
>NW_015544441.1:460-1020 GCF_001515605.1 Sinocyclocheilus anshuiensis | reverse complement strand
GGGAAATGCCAATAAATGAGGCAATCGATGCCTACATGAGCACAGATTTTTAGACATTGAACATGCATGGACATCACAAACCGCTTTTCCTTTGTCGAGTTTATTTTGACAAATGCCTGAACTACAACATTTCCTAAGAACATGCATGACAAAATGTATGACAATAAAAAAAAAAAGTGAGAGAAACAAGTAGTTTTCTTTAACATTTGTAATTTGTTCTTCACTTAACATAAGGTTAACTTAACTTTACTCATTAGAATTCCCACCACTGCAATGACAGCTCTTTAAAACGTCCTGTCAAGAACATGCATTTTTATAAAAGCAAGAAATGTGAAAAATACTGAAGACAACGAACATGTCATTAAAATGTTTTCCTAAATATGCAGTTCTCCACATGAACACTTAAATATTACAACTCAGATAAGGCCAAAGCCAAACCTTGTGGATGAAACGGCAGCTCTCATTGCTTGTGTAAATGCAAGAAACGTTCTGCATCTTAAAGGAAGTTTCAGTGTTGTGAGGCAGGTTGAAGCCACTGGGAGAGATAGGTCAGGTGATAC
>NW_015544441.1:0-348 GCF_001515605.1 Sinocyclocheilus anshuiensis | reverse complement strand
ACTCGCACAGTTCAGCAGGTGATCCTGCATCAGTTTGGGTAAAACTATGTTTCATTGCATAATTCCTACATATGCAATCATCTGCAACTAAACATCAAATGCACATTAAATTTTTGTTTTGTTTTTAAAATTAAACATTTACAATAGCACATTTGACCTGTTTGAATAGATTCACGCAAGAAAGCCATAACATCACAAGATTGCTCCAGGTTCAAAGGGGTTTCACCTTCATCACTGTCAGGTTCTGGCCAGATGACTCTCCTAAGTATCATCTAATACAAAGATAGCAGAATACAAGCCTTGATATAGAGTTGAAACAATGCAATTCATCCTCTGACCTAGTGTTTT
>NW_015544440.1:0-505 GCF_001515605.1 Sinocyclocheilus anshuiensis | reverse complement strand
TTTCCACGACATTCTAATTTATTGAGATGCACCTGTATTAGGTGGCGATATGCACTAAGCATGTAAACGGCCACTGAACAAAAGAAGAAGAAAGAAACAGCATGGCGCCCTTTTTCTTAGCGTCCGTTTCCATAGTGACTCGTCGATTCGTCGCTCTGTTGAGAATGTCTTGAGTCTTAACCAGGAACACAGGGCTGTTCGATTCCGAAATTTTTGGAATCGAGTCCGATTCCGATTCCTGGTTCTGCAAAAGAATCGAAAAATCGATTCCTCACTGTTGTTTTCAATTCTTTTTCGATTCTTATTTTTTTAGATTGAAGGAACATAATCTCACCATGATGACTGCAGGATAAGTCGCAGAATGTATCCTTCTCATAATATGAAGCTTTATTTGTAAAAAATAAAAATAATAATAATTACCATACGTAAATTGTAATTTTGTCTGCTTGGCCCGTGAAATTAGTCATATGGTGCGTTCAAGTCATGTCGGATAGATCGTATTTAC
>NW_015544439.1:1648-1796 GCF_001515605.1 Sinocyclocheilus anshuiensis | reverse complement strand
AAAAAATTGTCATCAAAAAGAAAATTCCCTCCAATTCTAAATACAACTTAGTGTATGACTTCTTAAAGTTTGGCCCATATGTGCTCAGCCATGCCATACCTAGGCCAAATGTGACAGCTATCAGCCACATTTGGCCCAAACGTTCTTG
>NW_015544439.1:276-1156 GCF_001515605.1 Sinocyclocheilus anshuiensis | reverse complement strand
TTTTAAATCTGTATTTAACCTCAAAAAGATCTCAAAGTAAAAAGAGCTGCTAAAGTCCGATTTTGAGGTGGTTGTGCTTTACAATTAAATTATTATAGGCCTAATCTTAATTCAAGTGAAGAAGGATTCTGAAAGTGTGACAGTAATCAGTGTTGAGTACCACTGTAACGTTAACCCTGCCTGCTTTAAATGTTTCAAAATAATTACAATTTGAAAACAATAGAGATTTAGAAAAGTCATCAAAAAGTTATCAAGTGAAATCAGTTGCATTACTTTAATAAAGTAACTGAAACAGTTACATTACATATTACATTTTAAATAGGGTAACTTGTAATCTGTAACCTATTACATTTCCAAAGTAACCTTCCCAACACTGGACCTGACACCTTGCAACTCCGACAAAGAGAGTTGACAAAATTAAACTAAAATATAAACCCATATTGGATTTTAAACATTCCTTAAAACAAAATCCCTTTTTTAACTGTGATAATAGAATGCAAAATGCAAAATAATGCTAAATGTTTTGCAGATTGATATTATTATTATTTTTTACTATAGTATAATAGATTTGAATACATTGTAAAATTAAGTTAATGTTAAATTAATAATTTTAATTTCTGGAAAAAGAAAATAGGAGTAACTTCTGTAATTAAAAATATCATCAAATCAGTAATCTGTTTTCAGTATTTAAACATCAAAATCATGATACCCTTAATTGAACATATAGGCTACAATTAGGTTTATGCACTCCCCATGCATGAAGAAAATAAGGTTGCATCCCAGGAGCTCTACAAGAATGTTATAGAGTGATTAATGCAGCCAAGGAAAACATGAAGAAAAGAAAGTGGAAAATAACACAGGTAAGACAAATAAATTAATT
>NW_015544439.1:0-106 GCF_001515605.1 Sinocyclocheilus anshuiensis | reverse complement strand
AAAAAAAAAATGTAATGTAGCCTATGTCCCAATGTGGCTATAAGCAAGTATCGATTAAATAAGCACATGATCGAATGACATCACTTCAGGGCACGCAGCATGTATC
>NW_015544438.1:767-855 GCF_001515605.1 Sinocyclocheilus anshuiensis | reverse complement strand
CGCAATTCTGAGAACATATCAGTCTTTTTTTTCCCCCTCAAAATTGTACTTCTGAAAAAAAAGTCAGAATTGCGAGATATAAACTCGA
>NW_015544438.1:0-583 GCF_001515605.1 Sinocyclocheilus anshuiensis | reverse complement strand
TTTTTGATTCCTCAGTGTTTGCTAAACGTTCTGTAATTTATTAGTCATTATATAGCCTAATACAGCGTGTAGGCCATGCCTCATCTTACTCGTTTTTGTTAATAACGTTTTGTAAGCTAGTTTGTCATTGAATACTCTTTTATTGTTGCTGTGCATTTTAATTAAAAATAATTAATCCATCTTTTTTTTTTTGTCTTAAAACGTGAAAGGTGTATAGATGTAAATCTGTCTTTTGTTTTAGTCTTAAATAGTGAAAGGTGTATAAATAGCAAAACAGACAATTATATTTTCTTCTAAAATGTGACAACAAGATCGCAAATTCGAAAGTGAAAGCATCCAAAGCCCAGCTTATAACACAGCAAAAGAGGAAATCCCATTCACAAAATTCAAATCACAAATAATACTACTGATGAAAAAGAACGGGTTGAATGTTAACTACTTTCGTTTCCATATAACTATAAACTACGATAAAAGTTCACCAGCGTGCATTGATTAACAGCATGTTGTAGCGCAAAAAAAAAAAAACGTGCTCGTGCAGCCAACTGAGAAAGTTAATAGCAAAAGAGCGACCAGTGGGAAGAAT
>NW_015544437.1:0-1290 GCF_001515605.1 Sinocyclocheilus anshuiensis | reverse complement strand
TAACCACGACGTCATATGCACGTAATTCCCTTACCATCCCATTACAAACTCACAACGTCATCAGTACGTCCTCCTAATGTAACAAGTTAACCAAGAACGTTCCAGATACGTACTCTATTCGTAATATATTGGTAATTTCATGACTTACTGGCAACGTAACTGCAACGTCGTATGCTCGTAATTTCATTGCCATCATATCTATATCCACATTTATGAATAGATTTGAAGTTTACCACATCCTTACAGGGACAATAAAGTGTTTATTCTATAGTTCTATATTAAGTAAGCATTATCTGCCCGAGATTTGGTGCATGGGTTTAGTTTTTTTTTATTATTATTATTATTATTTTAAATTAGGCAAGTCTTATCATTGTCACGTGTTTTCATTTACCTTAATTTCCATATTTAGCCTACATGTTGCAACGTTGTGTGATTTTCATTGAAATATTTGAGTAATAATTCGCTCGCTTTTCTCCTCTAAAACTCACGCACGAAGACTGTTTATGCTGATTAAATACTAAATATTAATCTTTTTAAGTCCTTTTTATTTATTTGTGAAGATCGGCTTAAAAAACTCTCTCGCCGCTGTGATTTTCATTGAAATATTTGAGTAATAATTCGCTCGCTTTTCTCCTCTAAAACTCACGCACGAAGACTGTTTATGCTGATTAAATACTAAATATTAATCTTTTTAAGTCCTTTTTATTTATTTGTGAAGGTCGGCTTAAAAAACTTTCCCTCCTCTCGCCGCTTCACACTCCAGTCCAGTGGGTGGCGCTAAAACACGTTTGTTTGCCAACCACCATTAAACCTCAGAGGAAGAAGATTAGTTTCACCATGCTCTCTGTTGTTTGTCTTGATGCTGCTTAATACAAACTGTTAGAAATGTTGTTTCTGTAATTAGAAAAATACAGTTTTTGAATGAGGTCAGTAAATACCTGTACTATTCTCATCCTCACAGTATTGTCTAAGTTTTGAAGCAGGAATATCTGGAGGAGTATTATCTGAACTGAGATCTGCACGAGGAACCAGAAACCCGGAGAATAAAACACGAGGAACCAGAACCCTGCAGAGTAAAACACGAGGAACCAGAACCCTGCAGAGTAAAACACGAGGAACCAGAAACATGGAGAATAAAACACGAGGAACCAGAACCCTGGAGAATAAAACACGAGGAACCAGAAACCTGGAGAATAAAACACGAGGAACCAGAAACCTGGAGAATAAAACACGGGGAACCAGATCCCTGGAGAATAAAACACGAGGAACCAGAACCCGGGAGAATAAAAC
>NW_015544436.1:847-1178 GCF_001515605.1 Sinocyclocheilus anshuiensis | reverse complement strand
CAATGCCCACGGAACCCCCGGCCCCGATGGCCCGGGCCTGGATGGGGGGGTGTTTCCTGCACTAGGACGGACTTTCCCCGGGCCCCAGCAGGATGGTAAAACAAGAAGGGAAACCAGTACAGGCCTTCTTGGATTCCGGCAGTTCAGTCACCCTCGTGCAACCGTCCCTGGTACGACCAAGGCCCGAGCAGAAATCCAAGTTGCCGCTGACGTGTGTGCACGGAGACACCCGCTATGTACCGGCCCGTACAGTGCGGATTTCAGCGGAGCCCGGGACCTGGGCCATCGAGGTGGGCATTGTGCCGGATCTCCCCGTACCTCTGCTCCTAGG
>NW_015544436.1:0-189 GCF_001515605.1 Sinocyclocheilus anshuiensis | reverse complement strand
CAGACGTCTCCGTGCCGTCCTCACCCCAGCCCGCTCATTCCACTACCCGTCATCGATGTGCCCTTCGAGCGGATCGGGATGGATCTGGTGGGACCGCTGCCGAAGTCTGCCCGGGGACATGAGCACATCTTGGTTATCCTGGAATATGCCACCCGGAAGCCATTCCACTTCGAGCGGCCAACGCCAAGA
>NW_015544435.1:584-810 GCF_001515605.1 Sinocyclocheilus anshuiensis | reverse complement strand
ATCTATCTATCTATCATTTGTCGTCTGTCTGTCTGTGTGTCATCTATTGTCTCTCTGTCTGTCTGTCTATCTATCATCTGTCTGTCTGTCTGTCTGTGTCTATCTATCATCTCTCATCTGTGTCTGTATGTCTGTTTATCATCAGTCTGTCTGTCTGTCTGTCTGTCTTTCTCTCTTTCTTAGTTGGTTAAAGGCAGGCCGGCCATGTTTGAGGACCTTCTGTCGG
>NW_015544435.1:0-144 GCF_001515605.1 Sinocyclocheilus anshuiensis | reverse complement strand
CTATCTATCTATCTATCTATCTATCTATCTATCTATCTATCTATCTATCTATCTATCTATCTATCTATCACCTGTCTTCTGTCTGTCTGTCTGTCTATGTATCATCTGTTGTCTGTCTGTCTGTCTATCATCTGTCTGTCTGTC
>NW_015544434.1:791-1278 GCF_001515605.1 Sinocyclocheilus anshuiensis | reverse complement strand
ATATATTACTGAAAGTACTTTTTACAACTATTTACAACATAGCTTTAGGATTAACATCAGAAAACAACATAAGTTTTGAGCCCAGCCCTGCCTCCATGTGTTTTGGGGTCTTCGGGAGGTGAATCTCTTGGTGAATGGCCAGCACCTCCTCAGCGACTCGGAGGACAATGCGGTGGACAGTGGAACGAAGCATGTCAAACACTCTGGAGACCACTCTGTATGATGTACCACTGGCAGACAGAAGAGAAACACCAGGGTCTGGATTGTGACACCCCATCACTGTTGCCGTTCACTTCTCAGAAGATCCAGCAGCACGGTCAGGGCCTCCCTGCTCAGCCAAAAACCATTAAAAACCTGTCCAGCGCTGGCACATTCAGCTTTATCCTGCAGTACAGGGGTCTGGTCTGATTTAGGGAAAGAAGGAAAAAATAAATTGTTTAGAGCTATGACAACGTAATTAGTAGAAGAAATATTGAGATACTTTAGT
>NW_015544434.1:0-118 GCF_001515605.1 Sinocyclocheilus anshuiensis | reverse complement strand
CGAAACTACTTTGTTTGGCCTTCCAAAAGAGGACGATATCCGCTTCGTCCACGGTGAAAGCGGAGTCCAGCCCGGGGTCATCACATGTTGTTGCCGCAAGCCCTCCGGACGCTCCTTC
>NW_015544433.1:834-1032 GCF_001515605.1 Sinocyclocheilus anshuiensis | reverse complement strand
TATATTGCAATAATTTCACATTCAATCTTCAAATGAATGTACAAAAAACATAAAGACAGTATATTTTTTACTATTTGTTTAATGGCATCTTTTTTTTTTTCACTGAAGGCCAGTATCAATGATATCAATAGTGATTTCTCTATAAAATTGCCCCCCCCCCCTTCAAATTTGAAAACTATCAATTTTAGCATTTATTAG
>NW_015544433.1:0-292 GCF_001515605.1 Sinocyclocheilus anshuiensis | reverse complement strand
CATTTCAGAGACATGTTCTTAAATGTGACTCATATAAAATATATTACATGCATGCACAGTTTTAAGACAGCTTTAATCGCCTTTTTGGTAACTTCATGACTTAACTGACCACGACATTGCATGCACGTAGTTCATTTCGTGCTTTGATATGAAAGGATACAGGCTACAGCGCGCGCCGGCGCCATTGTGCATGCAATTGAAGAGGACGCGCTGTGAGCACAGTACCGTTTACGCGCTCGTTTGACTTGTCGTTCTGCAACTGAATAAATGCACTTCTTGTCAAGAGAAAAAG
>NW_015544432.1:1892-2081 GCF_001515605.1 Sinocyclocheilus anshuiensis | reverse complement strand
CTTCACTGTGTGACCTTGTTTCATTAAAATTTCAATTTGGTCACGTGTTATTTGAATGGCTGGTCTACCTTGCGTACCTGCAATTCAAAACAACATGTATTTGTTGTGCTGACATTCAGCTCCTAATGGCAACCAACAATAACATTAGAAAAATAATGACAACATTAGATAACATGGGGGGGGGTGGCT
>NW_015544432.1:0-1819 GCF_001515605.1 Sinocyclocheilus anshuiensis | reverse complement strand
ATTGAATCATTTAACTTTGAATCATTGAACTTGAAAGGCAATATTTGAAAAAAATGTTGGAGTCACTGTTTTTGTTATTTTTAAAGGTAAATAAAGTATACTGGAGTGTGATACAAAATGTGGAATGTAAACATGCAAATGTAAACATGCAAAAAGTTTTTAAGGATTGATAAAACTGTGTGTGGCATTTTTTCAGCAGTTTTCTCCATTCAAATAAATAGTTTCTTCACTCTCTATTCCATTCTAAATGTTAAAGCAATAGTTGACCCAAATGTGAAAATTCTGTCAACATTTATGAGTTCCTTTCTTCTGTTGAACATAAAAAAATATATTTTGAAGAAGCTGGTAACTGGTAGCCATTAACTTCCACAGTATTTTTTTTCCTACGATGGAAGTCAATGGCTACCAGTTACCAACATTCTTCTAAATCACTTTTTTTTTATGTTCAACAGAAGAAAAACTCTTCGAAGGTGAGTTATTGGTCATAAGTTTTCATTTTATGTGAACTATCCCTTTAATAACATTATGTAGGCCTACAACTTGTTGTACAGTCATTATTTTATCAATAGTTGATATATAAGTTAATTAGTCTTATAAATCTACCCACACTGCATTCATTTTCCATTTAGTTAAGCTAATACACAGCATGTACACCGAAGATATATTGTTGTAGGCCTAATGGTTACTTTTAATGCTTCAGTCTGAGGGGCATATGTATATTTTTATGTAATTTTTCAGTCAGGATCTATATCATTAATGGTGACCATAAAGCCAAAAATGAAGCATAATAACCAAAGAAGAATAAACAAACAAACTAATTAAAAGGAAAACAGGAACTTTTGTAGATGTCTCATGTATGAGGTTAGGTTACTGCAAATAAACTAATATTTTTAAAAGCTTGAAACTCACCTGATCTGCTTCGAGAGACGGAGAAAGCTCCAGTTCCCTCACTCTGTAAATGTGATGACACCATCGTTCGAATATCATCGAGATTTGTGTTAAGTTGTTGAAATGTGTCAGGAGATAGGAAATGTGCAATTCGCTGTGCATTTCTTGAGCAATTATCAATTGCACGAAATTCTCTCTCACCACAACTTCCCTGACGTCGAGCTCTTTCAATTTCTTGACATTTTCTTGCGATTTTGTCGAGAACCGCAGCCGCCATGGTTTCCCAACCACAGAAAATAAATTGTATGTCGACGAAAGCTCTGGTGTGGGGGGAGGAGCTGAGTAAATTTATTCTCACGTCACACAACAGCGGATTCGACTAGGAGCAGGTACGATTCAGATTATCTTAAAATATAATTGACGAGCAGTTTGCGGTTTTCTGCCTTTATTGAACATTACACTGCATTTGGTCCGTTTTGCAACATGATTCAATTAAAATCACAGCGCTATACATACATGCACGCTGGAGACCTTTTACCACATATGGCTGCATCCAGATATTATTTAATAACCCCTGAAGTAATTCATCCAGTAGCTTTTCGCTCCGTGACAAGAAAAGCAGACCACTGTTGTTAGCAGTTAGCACTTAGCACTAAACATTAGTCGGGGAGGGGCTCTGGGAGGAGCTGAGTTAATTTATTCTCACGTCACACAACACCACATTTGACTAGGAGCAGGTACAATTCAGATATCTTAAAATATAATTGTGACTAGTCGAAACTGAATTAGAGATATCTCTAATTACCTTTGCGTATGTGTGACGCCCTATTGAAGATATCTATGACGTCATTACAGATATCTTAAATGGAGTTTTGACTAGTTAAATCATGTTTAAAGATATCTCTAATCCGATTTCTTACTACTGCAATTA
>NW_015544431.1:0-419 GCF_001515605.1 Sinocyclocheilus anshuiensis | reverse complement strand
ATATTAAGCCGCAAAAATACTATTTAAATATTAATCCTGCATGTTTTGCGTGTCTCTCAAATGGCACATGGCACAGACGTGCGGTTTTGTTTTCTACACATACAAAGTGTGCGACGCTCGCAGTGATTTCAGCTTCTGTCGTCTCACTACATGAGGACATAAATACATGAACAACATCTCCAGAACTGCTCTGACTGAGTTTCATTTGAGTAAAACTGCAGTGTTTCCTGCAGACTTACACTCGTTTGTGGCGGCATATATATATGCAAATTCATTCTCTGGCAGCAGGAGGCGCTGTTGGAGTGGTAGAGAGCAAGGTTTCCCCGGTAACGCTGTACACAAAGCAGCGCTCCACTCACAAAAGCTGCTTTATGAGATATTACATGCAAGAAGAAATGAAAATGACATCCAAAATTTTC
>NW_015544430.1:0-626 GCF_001515605.1 Sinocyclocheilus anshuiensis | reverse complement strand
CGATCGGTGATCGGCCTCAAAAACCCTGATCGGAGCACCCCTAAACGAGATCAAAGGCAGATATCGCGTTATTCCTTAATTCCATACGAAAGGTGTATTTATCCTCAATTTTTACTTTAATACAAACATGTATTTTAGATTTTTATAGATATATGACAACAACATATCTCACACAGAGATCGCACTGTCATCGTGTTTGGGAATATTCATGCATAATTTAAATACATAATCACATGAAACCAGATAAAAAAATAAAAATTTTTTGAAGAGAACGCAGCATCACAGTTGTCTGAACCAATGAGCATACAGCCCGTGAGTGTGAATAACGCGATATCTGCCTTTGATCTCGTTGGTATCTGTTCCACTTTGAGAGGGCAGAACTGTCCGTCTTGACTGCGCTTATTTCACTCCTCCCCTCACTGCAGCCGCCTACTCTCACCAACACTTCAGGCAAGGCGAGGCGCATCTCAAACAAGCCTTCGGACACTTTTCTAACCGGCATGCATCTCGCGGTGATCACCGGTGATCGGTTCTGCGCAGATTTTGCTCATCTCAAACAAGCCTATTTTCTGCATAATGACACATTTAAAAGTTAACGACCAAATGGATGTTTATAAAAGTTCACA
>NW_015544429.1:0-522 GCF_001515605.1 Sinocyclocheilus anshuiensis | reverse complement strand
ACTGTCTATTGTTATATACCTGTACATACAATTGTCGATTTGTATTTTTTTTTTTATTCCTTATTTTACTTGTTCTATTTTTTATTTTTTTTTAATTATCTGTGTTTTTTTGTTCTGTCACTGTCATTCTGTTACACTGTGGAAGCTTCTGTCATGAAAACAAATTCCTCATATGTGTAAACATACCTGGCAATAAAGCTCATTCTGATTCTGATTCTGATTTAAGTTGACATGCTCTTGTAAGTTAACTATCAATCTGATGGCTGACTTGAAGCTCTTGATTTCCTTGCTTGGCTGCATAATTTCAACACCATCGACATCAATTCCATGTGACAGTATTAAATCTAAAGTATGATTTCGACAATGAGTAGGTCCTGACACGTGTTGTCTAACCCCAATAGAGTTCAGAATATCTATGAATGCTGATCCCAATGCATCTTTTTCATTATCAACATGGATATTAAAGTCACTAACATAAAAACTTTATCTGCAGCCAGCACTAACTCGGATATAAAATCAGCA
>NW_015544428.1:0-1287 GCF_001515605.1 Sinocyclocheilus anshuiensis | reverse complement strand
TGTTGATCAGTGTCCGCTGGTGCTGTTGTCTGAGGTAAGTCACTGTATCTCTCTTCATTTGCATCCTCCTCATCACTTGACATGGCATCGTCTTGTGCCTCAAGTTGCTCTACAACAATAAAAAAATCCATCACTCCTATCCATCAAAACATTTACAATTGTGGCAGATTATAGATTTGCAAACAATACAACACAGACTCAAATAAACGATGCAGTTATACTCTTACCATTAGGGTCGATTTCAATGTCGTCAAGTCGCTTTCCTTTAAAGGATGACAGTGTCCCTTTTTCCATTGCCATCAAGACTTTGCTCATCTTTGCGAGCTGCAATGTCCCCTCTGGTAACCGGTAATACTGTCTGTGTATTCTGATATCGTGTCCGAGGAAATCAGCCAGCTGATCTGCTTCATTCTCATCAAGGTTCAGAATCTTTGACATGGTTGCTATGTGTTTCCTGAGCCTAGTTGATGAGAGTGCTTCAGGATTCTTAATGCCACATTCATGAGCAGCTCTCCTTATGCACTCTCCTCCTCTGTAGGCAGACATTGCTCCAGATCTAGCAAACATGAAGGGATTCTCAGCTGGCACACCACAAACCTCACGTGTTTCAACAAGCAGCTCCATGGCAGAAACCAATGTAGGCTTGAGGAGCACAGGAACCTTTCTCCCCCATTTACCACGAATTTCCACTCTGGTGAAGTGCTTACACAACTTCCTCTCAAATTCAAAAAGACAGATGGCTATGTTTTCATGTAGCTCAGAAGAATCCCAGCTTTGAAAAGCTGACAAAAGCATCCGTGACACCTCACCTTCTCTTCGTCTATTGAACAGGATGACTTGGGACAGTGTGACTTTGGCAAGAGCAGCATAGCTGTCTGCAGAGGGACTGTTTCGGAGTTTATTTAGTAATTCCTCGTGTTTCTTTTCAAGATGTGCGTACAGGACTTTGACATCCTGGGTAAAAGGAATGATCTGTGGTGCATTCCACTTTGCTTCTTTCAATGTGGTTAAAGCACCAGCAGAAATGTACTCATTCCACCTTGCTTGGTGTACTTTTCGAAAGTTTCTCGCACACTCTGCTCGCTCATGATCACCATACATCATGGCATTACTCTCGACAATGCTGCATATCTTGCTCAAAGAATGTCCCAGTTTTAGAGCTAAGGAAGGAATGCGGTAGGTGTTTGTCTCTTCGTCAAAGCCAGAAACAACTTTCACAGCTGATATCACGTTTAAAGTTTCCTGGTATTATGAAGTCCACCATGGTTCTCATTGGCGTAGTCTTTC
>NW_015544427.1:1092-1240 GCF_001515605.1 Sinocyclocheilus anshuiensis | reverse complement strand
TAGCTGAGGGAGCAACACACCCAGTTCTCAATCGAGAGGGGGGGCTCGACCTGCAGCATGTTCCAATGCTTGAACAGCTAGCAGTAATTTACCTTAGCTGAGGGAGCACAACACCCAGCTCTCAACGAGAGGGGGCTTGACCTACAGC
>NW_015544427.1:338-581 GCF_001515605.1 Sinocyclocheilus anshuiensis | reverse complement strand
TCAGAAAAGTGGGCAAAGCATAACGTGCACACTTACCACTATGTGGATTTTAGAAAGTGCGCAAAGCATAACGAGCACACTTACCACTATGCGGATTTTAGAAAGTGCGCAAAGACTAACGTGTGCACTTACCATAGTATGGATTTAAGAGTTTTCCAAGCATCTGTTCAAAGATAAGCCAGAAGTACTGAGCCAAACGGGAGAGGCAAGCTCAAATACAACCCTCTAAGGCGAGGCCCCTCA
>NW_015544427.1:0-319 GCF_001515605.1 Sinocyclocheilus anshuiensis | reverse complement strand
GGGATATTCTGGTGATCAGGAGGCCCCTCAGGGCGACCTAGATACGGTAGACCAGACAGGGCAGCCTGAAAGCATAAACCCAGCCCGGACATCCAGAAATTTTTGCAGGGGGCCTGATGATCAAGAAGGCTCCTGCAGAAGCCTGTGACCTGGCCGCATGATCCAGGAAGCATGAAGCCGAAACCAGGCTATCATACCGGCTGGACATCATATCGACGAGTGAAGTAAACACTGCAAGTCGAGCATCCGGTTTCTGAATCCAACAGATGGGGTGCCCTAGAAAAAGGACAGAAACACACAGGTCCCGGAAAACACTGCA
>NW_015544426.1:1065-1269 GCF_001515605.1 Sinocyclocheilus anshuiensis | reverse complement strand
GTGTTGACATTCTGTTCAGTCTGTACTTCACACAGCGCGTGACGTATGAGGGCTCGCACTCTTCAGAGACAATCACAGAATACGACAGAGCTCGTGTTTTAAAGCGAAACACACTGGAATTAATAATTCACTGAAAACGCAGCGCGAGTCTCTGTTCTCTCTGCAATCTCTGATGTAATCAGCCTGGTTTCCTTTATATTAGGG
>NW_015544426.1:551-919 GCF_001515605.1 Sinocyclocheilus anshuiensis | reverse complement strand
GCAGAGAAGCAAAATTGGGTTAAAGGGTTAGAATAGAAATTGTGCTTCAGTAATTTTGCGTTAAATTATTTTAACGCGTTAAGGATTGCAAAATTAATCGCATGCATTAACGCCTTAACGTTGACAGCCCTAATATATATTAGGGATGCGCCGATCCGATATTCATATCGGGTATCGTCTCCAATAGTGCCATTTTTCTTGGATCAGGTATCGGTCAGAGAGGGCCGATCCAAATCCGAGATTTTTATTTATTTATTTTTTCCCGATTGTGCAAATTATTCTGTGTTACTTCTGAAGCCATACGATAGCTTAATGTGAGCTACATATGAATATTTAAGTCCTTACATTAAAGTTCACACAAACTCTTT
>NW_015544426.1:0-138 GCF_001515605.1 Sinocyclocheilus anshuiensis | reverse complement strand
ACACGAAGCGCTTACAATGTGCGCATCCGGTGTGCAGAATGATGCGCTTGAAGCAACACGGCGTCAGGCTGACTCCATGTTACTTCAAGCGCCTCATTCTGCACACCGGATGCGCACATTGTAAGCGCTTCGTGCTCA
>NW_015544425.1:0-1227 GCF_001515605.1 Sinocyclocheilus anshuiensis | reverse complement strand
GTGCAGCAATGCATAAAATAATTACAGTTTGTAAATATATAGTTACAATTATTTATAATTATTAAAATTGTATTCCTCTTTTTTACATCTACTGTTTGATACTGATTGTTTTTGCTGTTGTTAGTTTATTGTGTTTCATCATAATTGCTGTTCCCTTCTGAAGTTTTATTAACATTTATTGAATTACATTGAATAAAATATTAATTAATCACAAAATGTTTGTATAAAGTGTTTTTAATGATCACTATTCATTCCTTGTTTTGTTAGATTTTTAATTATCAAATACTGAGTAACAAAAATGCTTTCTATGTGGTCCCTTTCTAACAAGATTTTAATGTTCGCCTTTACTCATAATGTAAAACCTGATACTTATCTAACCAAAAATATCTAAACCTTGACAAAAAGTAGTCTTTTAGAATGTCTAGATATATATATATAAAAGTAAAACCTAATAAAATGAGGAAATTATGTCTAAAACAATGGGAATCCAAAGGCCTCTGTATATATGTATATAGGGAACTGTACAGGAGTTTGCATGACATTACACACGTTTTTATTTTTTATGCCACCAGATGTCACAACTCTCACTTAAAAAAATGGATTTGAAATGTTTTCACTCTGTTTTAACATGACATATTGCATTTATTGAAAAATAATAAATAAATAAATAAGAATATATTAATTCCAATGGAAAAAATAGCTCATTAAAATTGTATAAATATTGCATATTATCATAAAATCCCCCTCAAAATTATAAATAATAATCAAAAAAATATTATTAAACAAAAATGTGTTACACTGATTTTCCTGAAAAAAAAAAGTCACATTTCAATGCTTCGGTCACTTTTGACCGCGAAGGAGCCAGGTGTGACCCCTAAACTAAGAGGCCCAGAGGGTTAAATATTAGATAATGTTCAAACAAATCATTATTTCAAGTTAAAATGCTTACAAATTCTTGAAAAAAAAAAAAAAGTTACATTTCAAGGCTTCGGTCAATTTTGTCTGCGAAGGAGGCGAGTGTGACTCCTAAATGAAGAGGGCCAGAGGGTTTAAATAAATAAATTTATAAAAGTGTTGTGTGTTCCACGTTTATTGTCAAGTGTTCATGAGATGGATTGCCTGAGGGGAGAAACTGTTCCTGTGCCTGGCCGTTCTGGTGCTCAATGCTCTGGCAACAGTTCGAAGAGGGAGTGTGCTGGGTGTGAGGGGTCCAGAGTGATTTTGCTA
>NW_015544424.1:1066-1256 GCF_001515605.1 Sinocyclocheilus anshuiensis | reverse complement strand
AAAGAGCAGCCCATAGATGGAAATGGTACATCACCAGAACAAAATATTCGAGAAGCCATCAGCTCGATCTATGGTAAAATCCTGGAATGGCTAGCAGTAAGTTACCTAGCTGAGGGAGCAACACCCCCAGCTCTCAGTCGAGAGGGGGCTCGACCTACAGCATGTTCGTTAGAAATCAGAAGGGTAAGCA
>NW_015544424.1:665-1056 GCF_001515605.1 Sinocyclocheilus anshuiensis | reverse complement strand
CCTACAGCACGATCGTTAGAAATCAGAAGGGTAAGTGTACTGCAAGCTAGCCAAAAAACTCAGCACATCAGAGAGGCGGAGGAAGGGCCTAGTTTGCCTGATGCTGCTGGTTCCAAGTGCTCTGGGAAAACAGAGAACTCAACTCTCACGTGAGAGGAGAGCTCCGAATTCAGAAAGGAGTAGCGTGCTCATAGGCTTTGATAAAGGGGAGCACTGCTAAACACTACCACGAGAACAGCCCACGGAGCGAGGAATCCAACTCCTCAGAAAGGGAGAGAATTCAAACGCTGCTCACAATAACCCTCAATGGTGAGGTGAGCGATGCTTCAAAAGTGTGTCAACAGAGACACACTGGTTGAGTGGAGCCCAAGGTACCGGGGTCTAAACCAAC
>NW_015544424.1:0-142 GCF_001515605.1 Sinocyclocheilus anshuiensis | reverse complement strand
CCGGACGTCCAGGAAATTTTGCAGTGCCGTGCCGGGGGCCTGATGATCAAGAAGGCTCCCGCAGAAGCCTGTGATTTGGCCACATGATCCAGGAAGTATGAAGCCGGAACCAGGGCTATCATACCGACTGGATACAACATCG
>NW_015544423.1:219-539 GCF_001515605.1 Sinocyclocheilus anshuiensis | reverse complement strand
TGTTTTTGTTTCATGTTCATGTCTTTTATTATTTAGTTTAGTCATAGTCCCTATTTGCTTCCTTTGCCCCTTGCCCTCATGTATTCATGTCATTGGTTCCTCTGTTCATTGTGTCATGTTCTGATTGGTTGTCTTAGTCATGTGTCTTGTTTCCCATTGGTTTGTTCTTGTCATGTGACCCTCTTGTCAGCTATAAGTAGCCATCATGTTCCCATTGTGCCCTTGTCGTGTATTGATGTTGTAACCCGCTGTCGTCAAGTCTGTTCATGCCTCGTCAAGTCAAGTCTGTTCATGCCTCGTCAAGTCAAGTCTGTTCATGT
>NW_015544423.1:0-120 GCF_001515605.1 Sinocyclocheilus anshuiensis | reverse complement strand
TCTGTAAACAAACTGCACTTGGGTTCTTCACTACACTCGCCTTCAGTGGACTGTTTCGTTACAGAATACACGACCAACAAAATGAACCCAGCAGATCGCCTAGTTCGCCTCCGTCAAGGT
>NW_015544422.1:0-835 GCF_001515605.1 Sinocyclocheilus anshuiensis | reverse complement strand
AGAAGAAATACGAGCGTAATGGTAGACCAACAACAAATCAGAGATACAACGGCGTCTTATGTTTATGGAGATGAGAACTAAAAAACAGCTATCAGCGTGGACTGTAGGTATCGATCACGTTATCATAGGGAACAGCTATCAGCGTGGACCATAGGCACAGATCACGTTATTATTGCAGAGCGCATACTGAGTCTGTGAGTAGCCTAACCTCTCCGCTCGGATCGCAGGTGGATTTCCCTCACTAACTATATGAGTGAGAGAGTGCCACCGGCGTGTCCAGTTTTATGTCAACAAAACTGGATGCTCTCCCTCTCTCTCAGATATTGCAAGTGCGCGTTATGCAGTGGGCACCGACCGGCAGAAACCTAAATCTGCACCTATGGCATGGACGACGAAACAAAACCTTGTCAGAGCCGTAATGCGGCACAGAAGTGTGCAGTGCTGTGTGTGTGTGCTTGCCGCGCGTCTACATTTGAAATAACAAACTTGAGCGCGCAAAAGACACGATGTGAACGGCTATGTCATGTGTGGGGCTCCCCGGGGTTTTTATGATGAGAGGAGAGGAAAGGTTGAGAAAACACTCCAGGTAAATTTTGACTATGTTACAGACTTTTCATTAAGACCCTAAAGAATCATATCAACTTGTGGAAAATGGGCATCCTATGACCCCTTTAAATGTATTGGTTTGCACAAAGAAATGTGTAAGCTTTTAATAAGTCCAAGAATAAAATGATTAATTTACAATGTTAAAGTTGATTCACAGAACTTTTTGTGCTGTTTTCTATCAGTGTGGACTTGAATAAAGAGAGAAAACTTGCACTTAACCTTTTCACAG
>NW_015544421.1:1185-1651 GCF_001515605.1 Sinocyclocheilus anshuiensis | reverse complement strand
ATAAACTGAGCACTGCACGTTTCAAAATTAAAATGCAGTGCGGGTTTTTTTTATATGAATGTATAATTGAAAAGAACCGACCGTCTTCCGAAAAGCTTTGATGTAATTTTCATTTCGTCTTTCCTAGCGTTTTGTATTTGATTACAGCCGTTACCGGGGAAACCGCTATATCTCCGCTCCAAAAGCGCCTCCTACTCGCAGAGAATCAATTTGCATGTGCAAGTCTGTGGGAAACACAGGTGTCTGTCAGCAAACATAAACAAAAAGCATCCTTCAGAACTGTTTTGAGAAGGTGCTTAAGTTTTTAGCCATGTATTATTACTATGAACTAGGCTACTACTATTGCTATCTTGTACCTTGCAATAAACATTTAATTGCAATAAACACTCAAACTTGGGGGAAGTTGTGGCCTAATGGTTAGAGAGTCGGACTCGTAACCCAAAGGTTGCGGGTTCGAGTCTCGTAC
>NW_015544421.1:0-193 GCF_001515605.1 Sinocyclocheilus anshuiensis | reverse complement strand
TTGATCTGGTTTTATCTAAACAGTTTTTAACAACAGGGGATTGTAAATCACACAATTTTAGTAAAAGTCCGTGACTGGGAGACTTTAATGTTTTATTAAAAATCTTTTATGTACGTTTTAAAAATAGCCACGGGTAGGGATGTAACAGTTAACTGCGAGCCGGTTGAAAATCGATTCAAATATGTGACTATTC
>NW_015544420.1:315-516 GCF_001515605.1 Sinocyclocheilus anshuiensis | reverse complement strand
ACAGACGAAACTTACTAGAGAAGTGTGAAATAATATAATATAGGGAAGCATGATGCACATAGGGGTTAGTTGTTAGTTGTAACACGTGGTTTGAATATTTATTTTACCATAGTAAAGGTTTTTATTATTCATTTAAAATGAGACAAATCTGCTATTATTTTAATCTCCAATCTGTTATTTATCAGTTCAGATAGTTTTTTA
>NW_015544420.1:0-111 GCF_001515605.1 Sinocyclocheilus anshuiensis | reverse complement strand
GAAACAGGTGAATAAAGACTGACAGTCAATGTTTAATGTTTAGAAATTATTATTATTATTATTATGAGCATTTTTGCTCGTTTATGTGGGCCGTCCCAAGCATGGTTGCAA
>NW_015544419.1:0-1360 GCF_001515605.1 Sinocyclocheilus anshuiensis | reverse complement strand
GTACCTTTTTACAAAGGTGTGTTTGAACTAAGAATCTGATGTTTCTCTCAGGTAAAGCCTTACTTGTATCAAACTTGACGTTGTTCATTGTTTGCTCATAACCGGAGTGCCTTATCATGCAAGATTTATGCTACAAGCTTTGTGTAGAGTTGTACAGTAAGAAAGTTATTTCCCTTAACCAGGAAATTAACGTTCTTAGAATTGACAAGACAGTTGACCCTGAGAGGTCAAGTAAATATCTACAGCGGATCTAAATATGTATAATTAATTATAACTAGTTAGGATTTATTATTCATATTTCCCCATGAGCTGATTCGCTACAGCATTGTCATTGTATTACTCATAGTTATTTAATACTGGTGAAATTTTGTCAATAGCTTCCTTCATATACATACATATATATATACATACATGACATGACATGACTAATAGAACTAATAACTTATGATGTGCCAGGAAATCCCTAATATGGACAAAGGTATTTTAGTAAATTACCTCAAAAGGGAAATGTATATAAATAATTACAATTAATTATGATTAATTACAATTATTTAAATGAGCTGCTAGTAGCAGAATTAAATTGCCATCAACTAATCTGTTCGTCCAGCGAACATTTAGCGTAATTTCATGTAAACTCTAAGAAAGGATATTTTTGTGGCCACAGAAAACAACCTTCTTACAGTAGCCTAATAAGGCATTAGAGGATGTAGCAAGGATCAAAATCGTAAAGGGAAAATTAATTTGCAAGGCAGAATCAGAAACTCGTGTAATTTGTGCACAAGAGTTTTATTAACTAAACACTAACACAAACTAGTCTAACAAACAAACAAACAATCACTCATACAGGGGAAAGGTCAAATGCGACTTGATGGATGAAACCATCAGGAAAACCAGAGAATGAAGCTATGAAAAGAGTCAGTTAACCACCTGAGTAAAACCATCAGCGCCGTTTTACAATGGGGTCTATAGCTTATACTAAACCTCTGTTTCGTTTAGTTAAATGTACGATACTTGCATTGCCTTGGCCTGGAACGAGCGTCTGGATGCAGTCTCGGATGAAAGTCTTCATGGTTTGGAGGTTCGGTGGTGTAGGAGTTGCGATCACCTTCTTTCGGGTTTGAAGAGTGATGAACTCCAAAAATATGTTATTCTGACTCTGTGGTGGTTGGGAGAGTTTTTTTCCCAGACGGAGATGATGAAGAGCTAAGAGAGACGTCAGCTGAGATCCAAGGATTGTTGGTGAATGTAAATACAAGGCCGAAGCCTGGCATGAACTTAGGGTGTCCTTAGGAGCGTTCTAGCTCACATCCTCATATTCTCAGAATCTAACAGAACTGCAGACTGAAGGCGGGTCACTGAT
>NW_015544418.1:203-1877 GCF_001515605.1 Sinocyclocheilus anshuiensis | reverse complement strand
AGATGTTGAATAATCTAGAGGAAGCATCATATAATAAGAGACACTAACAAAATTAATGTATGAATCATCTGAAGGGGTTTCTCATTAGTACCTGGAAATTTAAGAACAGGGAGAACATAAAGACCTTCAGACAATTGAAGCTAAATCTGCAAATTCTGCTGTTGGCCTGCGCTGAGGATCTTTATTAGCTGAACACCGTGTGTGCCGTCTGTGAACGACTCCACAGGAATACATTTGATTTCATTTAGGTGATATTTTGTAGTAGTGCTATAAGAAGCTGTCATGTGAAATGTGTAAAGTGAAATGAATGAAAGGTGTCGATCTCGGCATTTAATTTATAGTAGATTTGCTTTATTACATTACATCAGATTTCTTTTTGAGTGTTGTGAGATGATTCTGCGGTCTGCAGTGTTGAGCATTATAACCAATCACACATGATTCTCTTGAGCTTATGAATGCAATATCCAATCAGAGGTGTTTTGATTCGTCACTGCGGAGAACTCTGGAGTTGTTCAGTGTGCTCTCACTGACTGAATTCACAAACTCACTCATCAGCATAAACAACAAACTGCAGAAAAGAGTTGTTTAGTGTGCTCTCAGTTTTAGACTGAAGTCTTGGAACGCTGTGTTTCTTTACGTTATTTATTCCCAGTCTGAATAACCGTTTTGTTTGTCATGCTGCTGAAATAACAATATTGTGAAGTCTTGATTGTCTAATCTGTAAAATGGAATTCATAAACAGTTCATGCTTTTCCACTTGAAACAACACAGATACAGTTCAATCATTCATATGCTATAAAATGGATGAAAATGTTTTTAATGATAAAAAGAGCTTGTTTTTATTAAAAGCAAGACTTAATATCTCATATCAAAGCAAGTTGTTTTTTTGTTTTTCAAGGACACGTGTGTTTCGTAAGGTTTCAAGATTGGCCAATGACGGAGTTGACGTTCAACATGAAGTCATCATATTTTTGTGGTTTAGGGGCATCATATGTGTTCCGATCACTTTTGATCATTTGTTAAGATATTTAAATGTGAATAACTTTGTAATTTAATTTATAATGTATCTTGGATAAATTATAAATAGATAGTTATAAAGGAATAATAATTATAATAGGATAGAGTTATAAAGAACCTTTGACATCTGAGGAACCTTTCTATTTCACAAAGGGTTCTTTGTGGCGAAAGAAGGTTCTTCAGATTATAAAAAGGTAAGAAAGAGCTAGTTCTTTAAAGGACCTTTGACTGAATGGTTCTTTGTGGGACCAAAAGTGGTTCATCACTGTGAAGAACCTTTTAAGCAATGCTCCCTCTAAGCTGAAGAAGGAATAATGTGCCGCAAACGCAATGAGTTGGGAAAGCCATCTGCGAAAGTGAATGAATGCTCGGGTAAACCGCTATAGAGTTGATATCGCTATAGAGTTAGAACCGGTGAATGCGGTTTACAGGTTTCATAGAAAGAATGATGTACGCCAAATGAGTCGCTGTAGAAACCAAATGTTTTAATGGTTGTGGGCGAAATAGCTCAAATCGAGAGCAAATGCAATGACGAAGTGCTGGAAATAGCGGATGATGGGCACAGAACGGTAACAAAACTCAGAGACATTTACAGTCACACACAGGTGTATTGTGCAAACTGTACTTCATAGGGATGTTTAGATAGCTATAGAAGAA
>NW_015544418.1:0-160 GCF_001515605.1 Sinocyclocheilus anshuiensis | reverse complement strand
GATGGACACAGTATGGTAACAAAGCTCAGAGACATTTACAGTCACACACAGGTGTATTGTGCAAACTGTACTTCATAGGGATGTTTAGATAGCTATAGAAGAAGTCGCGTTCACATTTTGTTTTTATGTTTAAAGGAACACTCCACTTTTTTTTTGAAAA
>NW_015544417.1:363-566 GCF_001515605.1 Sinocyclocheilus anshuiensis | reverse complement strand
ATATATATATATAATACTTTGTCTAAATGTTCAATAAACTGATCCATTTAAAACAATTATTTCATTTGTTGGCTTTACAGTGTTAAAGAAACACACACACGCACACACACTCACTCACGCACACACAGGGCCGTTTTAACCATTGGGCTAGGCGGGGCTGAAGCCCCGGGGCCCGAGCAAGGAGGGGGCCCGTGATTGGCTGT
>NW_015544417.1:0-223 GCF_001515605.1 Sinocyclocheilus anshuiensis | reverse complement strand
TACCATTTGAGATTGAAACGTAAAGTCTGAATTTGGTTTACCAATCAAATGCATTTATTCTATATTTGACTTTTGAACGATATGCGCACGTATCTATTAGGTGATTGCTGCCCAGTATGTCTGCATTCGCCTCTCTTCACTTTGTTCTGGAGTAATCTGGAAATGGACAACATTCAAGAAGTAAAAATGTCAGCAATTCTAAAAGAGAGAGGGGCTCAAAAAA
>NW_015544416.1:0-582 GCF_001515605.1 Sinocyclocheilus anshuiensis | reverse complement strand
GACTGAACCGAATCATTTAAACGGTTGATTCATTCAGGAACAAAAAGCTGTCATGTTGCTCAAAGAGGCAAAACAGTGCTGTGGCTTTGTTTGGAATTATTTTTGTTGGCGAAATAGTGTAAAAACAGGCAATATGTTGTCTAAAACTTTTGTTGGCGAAATAGTGCAAAAACAGGCAATATGGCGTCTAAAACTTAAGTCTCTTAATAAAACCTCTAGTTTATTGAACTGTTGTAAAAAATCAATATTACATTTGTATACATAGGCGCGGGAAGTGGGGGTGCTGCAGCAACTGTGGGCAACTGTTTAACTGTTGGGAATAAAAAAAAAAATTGGAGTGTCTATTTACACTAAGTGCAAATAGCCCGCCTTGTTGGCAGAGGCTATTTACACCAACTCCACCCACCAACGTGTGATTGGGATAGTCAACATTACAAAAGACAGTCAACAGTCATCAGATTCAGTGGCGTAGATGGTAACGCGTGTCATAGACTACTCCTTTTGACGCGATCAATGCGGGTTCGAATCTGCCTTTTAGCTAACTTTTTTTCTCCCTTTTCAAATTTCAAATCACATCAGAAA
>NW_015544415.1:0-830 GCF_001515605.1 Sinocyclocheilus anshuiensis | reverse complement strand
TGTGAAGAGTAAAGAGGAAAGAAAGCAGGAGAGAACAGGAGAGAACGGACGGAGACTCAGTAAACTGAGTGGATGGTGTCCACTAGCAGGCTTTGTTGCTGTTATGCCCAACTACGAGTAGAATAGTGTTGTTTTTAGTTGCTGCACAACTAATCAAACAAAAATAAAATTGAAGTGAAAGAGAGCTGTCTTTCTAATTTATTTGAACTCGTAGTGAGGGATAACAATGTCTCCTATTAGGGGCTCAGGTGTGTCGTTCCCAAGCTAGGATATACAGAGGAAAGAGAATGGTAAGTAAAGTAAAATTAAAAAGTAATAAATGGGCAAAATAAGTAAAAATGAAATTAAATAAAGAAGGAAATCAGTAAATAAAGCAATAATGGCTAAGTGTATAACCAAACAGGAAGAAAAGAGGTAAAACGCAATAAAATAATGAGTAAGTATAAGTCTGAATAGAATTTATTGATAGGGGTAATAAAATCAATTAGGTAGAATAAGTTTACTTAAACTTTAAAAGTTCAAGTCTTATTCGTACCTAAGATGATTAGGCATAAGAGGGAATACTAGAAATAATGATCATATGAAATGATCTGAGGGGGAAATTTGAATGATTCCAAATAAATTTAATGTTTTAATTAAATTTGAATTTGGCACAATTAATAATTGTGAGTCAGTATTTCCCTTTCTAGTAAAATAGGATAAAGTGGTAAGAAGTGAGAAAAGGGAGGAATAAGAGAGCGAAAGAGACCAACAGGTGTATTAGTTGAGATGTTAAAAAGGTTAATTCACTTTATCGTTGCCCAAACAGACACTGCATTCAACCACTGGAT
>NW_015544414.1:0-1541 GCF_001515605.1 Sinocyclocheilus anshuiensis | reverse complement strand
ACTGTTTGAATTGAATCATTGAATGTTTGAACTGTTTGAATTGAAATACTGATAGTTTGAACTGTTTGAATTGAATCATTGAGCGTTTGAACTGTTTGAATTGAAATGCTGATCGTTTGAACGAATCAGTGAGCGTTTGAACTGTTTGAATTGAATCAGTGAGCGTTTGAACTGTTTGAATTGAATCAGTGAGCGTTTGAACTGTTTGAATTGAATCATTGAACGTTGAACTGATAGAAATTATTCATTGAATATTGAACTGTTTGAATTGAATCATTGAACGTTGAACTGATAGAAATTATTCATTGAATGTTGAACTGTTTGAATTGAATCATTGAATGTTTGAAATGTTTGAATTGAATCATTGAATGTTGAACTGTTTGAATTGAATCAGTGAGCGTTTGAACTGTTTGAATTGAATCATTGAGCGTTTGAACTGTTTGAATTGAATCAGTGAGCATTTGAACTGTTTGACTTGAATCACTGAATGTTGAACTGTTAAAATTGAAATACTGATCGTTTGAACTGTTTGAATTGAATCAGTGAGCGTTTGAACTGTTTGAATTGAATCATTGAATGTTGAACTGTTAGAATTGAAATCCTGATAGTTTGAACTGTTTGAATTGAATCTTTGAATGTTGAACTGTTTGAATTGAATCATTGAATGTTTGAATTGAAATACTGATCATTTGAACTGTTAGAATTGAAATGCTGATAGTTTGAACAGTTTGAATTGAATCATTGAAAGAACTGTTTGAATTGAATCATTGAATGTTTGAAATGTTTGAATTGAATCATTGAATGTTGAACTGTTTGAATTGAATCAGTGAGCGTTTGAACTGTTTGAATTGAATCATTGAGCGTTTGAACTGTTTGAATTTAATCATTGAATGTTGAACTGATAGAAATTGTTCATTGAATGTTGAACTGTTTGAATTGAATCATTGAATGTTTGAACTGTTAGAATTGAATCATTGAACGTTGAACTGATAGCAATTATTCATTGAATATTGAACTGTTTGAATTGAATCATTGAATGTTTGAACTGTTTGAATTGAATCATTGAATGTTGAACTGTTAGAATTGAAATCCTGATAGTTTGAACTGTTTGAATTGAATCTTTGAATGTTGAACTGTTTGAATTGAATCATTGAATGTTTGAATTGAAATACTGATCATTTGAACTGTTAGAATTTAAATGCTGATAGTTTGAACAGTTTGAAGTGAATCAGTGAGCGTTTGAACTGTTTGAATTGAATCATTGAGCGTTTGAACTGTTTGAATTGAATCAGTGAGCGTTTGAACTTTGAATTGAATCATTGAATGTTTGAACTGTTTGAATTGAAATACTGATAGTTTGAACTGTTTGAATTGAATCATTGAGCGTTTGAACTGTTTGAATTGAAATGCTGATCGTTTGAACTGAAATGCTGATCGTTTGAACTGTTTGAATTGAATCAGTGAGTGTTTGAACTGTTTGAATTTAATCAGTGAGCGTTTGAACTGTTTGAATTGAATCATTGAATGTTGAACTGTTAGAA
>NW_015544413.1:680-2609 GCF_001515605.1 Sinocyclocheilus anshuiensis | reverse complement strand
CACACACATTGTGACCACACCATGAGAATCATGTGAGCTCATGGTAACATCATTGTGAGATCAAATTGTTGACTGGGATGGAACTGTGATATTTTAGTTTGAGGTTATCATACCGTCACAATCTCATACCAGCCCATGACTACAAGGTGCATCATAGCTGTATATTTACACCTGAGAATGCTTTGACACGTTATAACGCCACATGATGCCTAAGATGTCTCACAGTTCAAATGCTTTTAAATGTCGAAATTGCCCAAGTAGCCTATTAACATACACACTTGTAGAAGGTTCCTAGTAATAAGAATAACTTTCTTCAGTTGATTTTTTCTTTAATTATTATAATTCACCAAAATAATTTTCCATTCAAAGGTTTGTAGTACATTGCTAGCGTCCCAACTGATTTAATACAGGTGACATGTTGCCAATACCTCTCTTCTTATGAACACAGTAAACAAGTGCCATACTCAACTATTTACCTCAATTGCCCATCTTTATACAAGTACTTTCCAATTGTTGCAGCTCACATTCAGTAAGTCAGTTTGCATTTACTACAACATTGTAAAATCATTAATTTGAAAGAATGATTGGGCATTGTTTATGGTTTTTGCACTGGAAGACGGCCCCTTAAACAACGCGATTATCTGGAATATAGAACTTCAAACTAACTTTATTTTTACGGTTTTTGCACTGGAATTTGCAGACGGTCCCTTAAACAGCGCGATTATCCATGGAATATAGAACTTAAAAATAACTTTATCTTGCAAACAGATTTGATCTGCCAAAAAAATCTCAAAAAAGAATAACGGTATAAATAAAATCGCAGCAGCAATACTTTAAATTGGTTTGCATTCATTCCCCTCACAAATCACGAGACTAACAGCAACATTATCACTGCAAACATCGAAACAATCATTTACACGAACATACAAAAACATAAAATCGCTCAGTTCTTACATACTCCGTATGTTTTCCTCACATAGACCTACTTTTTATTGAAATATTTCACTAATAATTCACTCGTTTTTCTTCTCTAATCCTCAATCACAAAGACTGTTGATGTTAATCAGATACCATGCGAGGCTATAATTTGCATTCATTTTCATTTATTTGTGCAGATCGGCTTTTTTTAAAGAAACAAAATCAGCGCACCTTATAGACGCAAGTAATTTTCCCGTATTATTTCCCTCCTCTCGCCGCTTCATACTCCCCAGATAGCAAGAACGTATGGCAAGCCGTTTTGACTTTTATTCATTCTCAGGATATGAATTCTCGATATCAACGTCTATTCTTGATATCAACAATTGAATTCTTGATATCAACTATTTAATTGCCACTAGTGACAATGTTAATTTCTGATATCATGAATGTGATAGTTACTAGTAAGAAAGCCATTTTAGATATCAGAAATTATATTGATATCACAAATATATTTTTAGATATCAAAAATAACAAATCTAACATGTTGAAATTCATTTACAGATATCAAGAATTAACATTTCAACTAGTAACAACTGAATTCTTGATATCAAGAATTCACATTTTTACTAGTAACAAAGTAATTATTGATATCAACAAAGGCAGTTGATATCTGAAATTTCCCTTGCAACTAGTGAAAATTTAATTACTGATATCTTAAATAACATTTTAACTAGTAAAAATACTTTTACAGATATGTAGAAATGCCATTTTTACAGGTAAGAATAGCTATGGTAATGAGATCATGAATATTAATGTTATCTGGTTTTCCCACAATCCTCATTTTAGCGTCAGCACTGGCCAAAGATGGCGGAAGAACATCCATGCCCAGAAACGGCTCCTCCTTTATTGATTTGTTTTGTCAATGAAATGTGAAAATTATATTATGGCTGGATTAATTTTTTTTATTTTTTGATAATTGTAAAAAAAAAAAAAAAAAGTAATTTTATGCCG
>NW_015544413.1:0-569 GCF_001515605.1 Sinocyclocheilus anshuiensis | reverse complement strand
ATTTAGCTTTAACATAAAAAATAACTTCATGTCGTTTTTTCATGTGTTTATTTTTGGTTTTATTACACTTTCTTCTAATACATCAAATAAAAAATGCAACCAAAAGGAAAAATATAACAGATAATAATGCGCCATACAAAGTTTGAAAGTTTTACTGGACTTTTTTTGTTGTTGTTGTAATATCGTTGTATTTCAAACGTTTTACTGGACTTTTTTTTTTTTTTTGTAATATCGTTGTATTTAGGCTACATGAATGAGTCGTGTCCTAATAGGCATTATTTTTATATAACATGTTGTCCAGTTCTTGAAGTATCGGTGGACAAGATGAATGATAAAGTCTATTGAACCTCTTTCTCATGTCTGTCTCAGCCATTTCAATGTTACGTTAAATATGGCACTGCACTGATACACTCTTCTGAAAGTTAAGACATGAATAACAGTCTCTCAATTGTAGTTGGTTCGGAGAATGGACAACGATTTAATAAGAATTGTGTAATCTTGCCCATCTGGTTAATTGCTTATTGTTATTATTATTATTATTATTATTATTATTAGGCTATTTTATATGA
>NW_015544412.1:1299-1451 GCF_001515605.1 Sinocyclocheilus anshuiensis | reverse complement strand
GTTCTGTTCCGGCCAAGGAGGCCGTCTGTGAACTCTCTGTCCTGTCACGGCTATGGAGGCTGTCTATGAACTCCCTATCTGTCCTGTCACGGCTATGGAGGCCGTCTATGAACTCCCTGCCTGTCCTGTTACGGCTATGGAGGCCGTTGGTG